>NC_134485.1:261694932-262039932 GCF_040206685.1 Ascaphus truei | reverse complement strand
TCCCTGCCTGTATTGCTCTGAGTGCAGTGTATGTAAATGTGGGGAGGGGGGGGACCCGATGTGCATACTGTGAGGTCTAACCACCCTCACCCCCTACCCACATACCGTTACCCCCCTCCCATCCTGGCCATGTCCCCTCCGCTTCTGCAAAACAGACACAAAAATTAAAACATCCAAAGTAATGTCCCCTAACCCCTTAATCACCATAGCGGTTATTAACCGCTACAGTCATTAAGGGGTTAACCCACCCTCACCCACCACTCGGGATGCCTACATACCCTTCCACACTAACCCCCCCCGTGAGGCCTAACCACCCAGTACCCACAAGGGAGGCCTACCCACATACCGTTGGGGAAACACCCCCCACCCACAACCAGTACCCACTATAAAAACAGTACAGTGACCCACAATAAACAGCATTATATTTATTAAATACATTACCCACCCCCTGTGCCCCCCCATAAATACAAGATTTATTCTTTTACATACAGGGTTCATAACGCAGCCCCACGCGAGTCCCCGGTGGGCTGGCAGGGTACCTGGACAGACCTACAGTTTACCAGCAGCCCTTTTTACACAGGTTCTGGAGGCCTGCTGGTGGATCCCACAAGCACCATGGCCCCCAGGTGGTCTCCTTGGGTGCACCGTGGGCCACAATTGGGTCCCCACGGTAGGCCCGCGGATGTCTGGGAGCCCCGGGTCTGACCCACAGGTGTCTGCGGGGCCTCGGGTGGTTCCCTCGGGGGTCTGGGGAACTCACGGGTGATCACTACGGGTCGGCGGTGCCCCCACAGAAGTGGGACCACACATCATCATCCCCGCATGTGTCACCCGTGGAACCACCAGCCTGATACCCTTGGGATACCCGAGGATACCCACAGGTGGTCTCCAGAGGTCCCACGCAGAACCACGGAACCCTGAATGTAAAAAAAATAAACCTGGCCTATACATTCAATACATACACCCTCCCCCCCAACACCTACAGTACAATAATGTGCAAAATAACTATTATCCAGCTATGGATAATAGATTAATTGCCCATTATTAAAAACATTAACTAGCATATAACAAATAAATAAAGTACTACTGACCTCATCAATGCGAAGTGTCCGTCGCTAGCAAAATCCTTGTCTTGTCCACAAAATACATTGCCAATACAAAGCCAATACATTGCAAGTACATTCAGATATCAATTAACCCCTTAAACACCTTATCAGATAATAACCGCAAAGGTGATTAAGGGGTTAAGCCACACAGGCCCGATACCCACCCTTCACCCATGAATTTGTACAGTGGCTTCATCATGCAACTATATACAGTATATATATATATATGCAACATTAAAAGAAATCTTTCCCAAACCTCCCATTCTTGCATTCCGGCAACCACCAAACCTCAAACAGAAATTAGTCAGCAGAAAACTTCACAACGATTTTAAAGACATGAATAACGGCACAAAACCGTGCAGCAACACACGCTGCAAACTCTGCAAACATATTTGCCAGGATCCCACAGCCAGTCACAACCATAGAACATTCAATGTTAAAGGATCATACAGCTGCACATCCACGAATACAGTGTATATGATTCAATGCAACAAATGTGACCAAGGTTGCTACATTGGGGAAACCAGCCAAAAATTACAAGGAAGAATGAATATGCACAGACACTCTATACTCCATCACGAAGAAGGAAGATACTGCTCACCTGTGGGACATCACTTCTCACAACCAGATCATTCCATAAATGATTTAAAAATCAAAATCCTCAATGGAATGTTTAAAAGCACCCAAGAACGGAAAACATTTGAGCTCAGAATGATAAGACTCTTTGACACCAAAACCAAGGGACTTAATGTGGACATGGGTTTTCTCACACCCTACCAAAATTGTCTGTAATTATCCTGCTTGCCTCTATTCTTATCCACACTTTCTCTCTCCCCCCCCCAGCATCCCTTCCCCACCTTTCTTTGACACTGTCCCTTGGCTTCAAACACTTAACACCCGACCTTATCTACAGTAAATATCTGTTTTGTTTTTTTTTCTCTACACTGTTTTAGCATTGATTCCTGTGTAAATCAGTATTGCTTGACCTGAAGAAGAGAGGAGAACTCTCGAAAGCTTGTCCTATGACATAAATTGTTAGTCCAATAAAAAAGGTATCACCTAATACTGAAGAACTCATTTATTCTGCACTATCGCAACTGGACTAACACGGCTACTTTCTGCTTTATATATATATATATATATATATATATATATATATATATATATATATATATATATATATACATACTGTATATATATACAGAGAGAGAGATATATACTGTATATATATACAGTATATATATATATATATATATATATATATATATATATATATATATATATATATATATATATATATATATATACAGTGCTTGACAAATCACCCAAAAATCTACTCGCCGAACCAAAAAATCTACTCGCCACCTAGTCCCGCCCCAACCCCGCCTCTAGTCCCGCCCCCAACCCCGCCTCTAATCCCGCCCCCAGCCCGCATTTAAAAAAACCCATAAATGAAATAAATTTAATAAATTTCTAGTAAGAACATTCGTTTTTGACATAAGTTTATTTATTGTATTACATTATACTACAATTAGTCCTTGTTTTGTGTGTGTGTATGTGTGTGTATAAATGTCGAATCTAGAAAAAAAAGCCAGATGTGAATGACTAGTTTCCTGCACCCCTTAACTAGTGCCTGGATGCCCCCGCTTCAGAATGTTTAAAGCAGCAATCCCACCTGATGAGACGGAGAGAGGGTGACTGTGGGGGGATGGGGTGACTGGGTGGGGTGATGGGGAGACTGGGTGGGGTGATGGGGTGACTGGGTGGGGTGATGGGGTGACTGGGTGGGGTGATGGGGTGACTGGGTGGGGTGATGGGGTGACTGGGTGGGTGATTGGGTGGGGTGACTGGGTGGGTGATTGGGTGGGGTGACTGGGTGGGTGATTGGGTGGGGATTACTGACTGACTGGGTGGGGATTACTGACTGTCTGACTGGGTGGGGTGACTGGGCAGGGGGGTGGGATGACTGACTGGGTGGGGGGTGACTGACTGGGTGGGGGGGTATGACTGACTGGGTGGGGGTGTATGACTGACTGGGTGGAGGGGGTATGACTGGGTGGGCGGGTATGACTGGGTGGGGGGGTATGACTGGGTGGGGGGGGTTATGATTGACTGGGTGGGGGGGTATGACTGACTGGGTGGGGGGTATGACTGACTGAGGGGGTATGACTGACTGGGTGGGAGGGTATGACTTACTGGGTGGGGGGGTATGACTGACTGGGGGGGTATGACTGACTGGGTGGGGGGGAGTATGACTGACTGGGTGGGGGGGAGTATGACTGACTGGGTGGGGTGGGGGATGACTGACTGGGTGGGATGGGGGGATGACTGACTGGGTGGGGGGATGACTGACTGGGTGGGGTGGGGGGATGACTGACTGGGTGGGGGGGAGTATGACTGACTGGGTGGGGTGGGGGGATGACTGACTGGGTGGGATGGGGGGATGACTGACTGGGTGGGGGGATGACTGACTGGGGGGGTATGACTGACTGGGTGGGATGGGGGGATGACTGACTGGGTGGGGGGATGACTGACTGGGTGGGGTGGGGGGATGACTGACTGGGTGGGGTGGGGGGATGACTGACTGGGTGGGGGGATGACTGACTGGGTGGGGTGGGGGGATGACTGACTGGGTGGGATGGGGGGATGACTGACTGGGTGGGGGGATGACTGACTGGGTGGGGTGGGGGGATGACTGACTGGGTGGGGTGGGGGGATGACTGACTGGGTGGGGTGGGGGGATGACTGACTGGGTGGGGGGATGACTGACTGGGTGGGGGGATGACTGACTGGGTGGGGTGGGGGGATGACTGACTGGGTGGGGTGGGGGTTACCTTTGGTGTCCTACACGTTCTCTCTCTCTCTCTTACACACACACACACACACACACACACACACACACACACACACACACACACACACACACACACACACACACACACACACACACACACACACACACACACACACACACACACACACACACACCACTCTCTCTCATACATATACACACACACAATCTCATACACACACACTCTGTGGAACCGGAGGGCAAGCGGGACAGGGGGGGAAATCGAGCAGCGGAGCGGAGACCAAAGGGGAAGCAGGTTTGGGGGGGGGGGGGGGGGAACATTCCCCGCTGTCATCTCCTGCCCCACGCGAGCAGCCACGGGGACAGGAGCGGAACCGGAGGGCAAGCGGGACGGGGGAGTGGGTGGGGGGGAAATCCCCTGCCGTCATCTCCTGCCCCACGCGAGCAACCACGGGGACAGGAGCGGAGACTGAGGGGATGAGAAGGGAAGCGCGAGCAGGAGACAGGGACCGCGCACGCGAGGAGAAACCATTACTTACCCCTGCAGAGAAGGGCTCCATTCCGCGTCACGACCGCGTCACGGCCAATCAGCCAGGAAGATATTTTTTGTTATTTATTTATTTTTTTAAATTTGTGGGGGGGTGGGGAAGCGGAGACAGCCACGGGGATCGAGGGGAACACCCCTGCTGGCATCGGGAGCAGCCACTGGCACTGGGGGAAAGCGGTGACCGTTGGGCAACCGGGACGGGAGGGGGGGGAGACATCGCCCGCTGTCATCTCCTGCCCCACGCATGCAGCCACAGGGACAGGAGCAGAACCGGAGGGCAAGCGGGGCAGGGGGGGAGGGGGGAGATGGGGGGAGAAATCTCTTGCCCGACAGGAGCGGAGACTGGAGGGGATGAGGAGGGAAGCGCGGGCAGGAGACGGAGACGGACCGCGCGCGCGAGGAGAAGCCATTACCCCTGCAGAGAAGGGCTCCATTCCGCGTCACGACCAATTGGCCAATCAGCCAGGAGGATATTTTTTTTGTTATTTTTTTTTTTTTATTTTTTTAAAATTTGCGCAGAGCAGGGGGAAAAAGTAGCTGGCCACGGGCCAATTTCCGTTCGCGCCTGGCGAGTGGGCGACCGGGTTTGTCGAGCATTGTATATATATATATATATATATATATATATATATATATATATATATATATATATATATATATATATATATATATATATATACACACAGTATATACACACACATGATGAACCAATATACAAATAAATGTACTGCACCGACACACTTTATTCGAGCAAATACCCAGTATGTACCTGGCAGATACCTGGAATGCGCCGCTCCTCACCTCTGACAAGCCCCGTTGCGTTTGCCTTCCCAGCCTGGGTTCATGCCTGGCTGACGGGCGGCTGATCTGTTAAATGATAATGATTAGGATTTAATAGGCTGCAATGCTTCGCGTGTCTACCAGATGGCATAAATTCATGAATTGTAATGCAGTATATATGTATATACTGTGCAGTATTGCAGCCAGCGGGAATAAAATGCTTCAATCCCTGCGTGGAAAATACCTCAATGCACTCGGGCAGAAAACAGTCACAAACCTCAATACACCCGGGTATACCCAAATTCGTGGGACTAGCCGAGCTCGAATAAAGTGTGTCGCCAGTGTAGAAGGGTTTTCAAAACCATACTATTCTACAACCAAACACTTCTCCATACATACACTCCATTAAAATCAATTTCCTTTAATAATCCTAACTGATCTCACAATCTATATCATCACAAACCAATGAAACACCTCACATTCCAATATATATGATGCATAAAATCTATGCACCATATACATTATGCAAATGAATCAACCAAGTAAACAAAAATCAATTAGCAATCATTATTTACATCCCTAAACAATTCACACTCCATTCCGAACAATTAAACAATTAACTAATTCACGCCTGGAGCAGAACAATTTAGCCTGTGAAAAAATACAGTACCAACCAGAATACAACCTTTAAAACCAAGGCAACACACAATACAATACCAACGATTACATGTATCTAATTTTAAAATACTTTAAACCCACAATAAAGCATAGCAGCATAGACAAATTAATTTAAAACACATCAAATCAAGCTTTTAAAACAACATCATTTCTTACCCTGTATGTATATATCTCTCTAGACATATATACATACATACATACAGTGGCAAGAAATGATATACCACAAAAAAAAAAATACACATGTTAAAAAACCTTTTGAAAAAATTAACAAGTTAAATAAAATACATTTCTTTAGTTCACTTACCATTACTTGGCCCCACCGACTCCCGTTGCGCAGCTTACTCACGAACCAATCCACGATCAGGAACCCATAAAATAAAAAACCATAAAATAATAAACATTAAACTAAAAATCCAAATCAATCCACGGGTCTTCTACTTGTAATCCATCTTCATCTGTATTCTTCTTTCTTCTATCTCCTTCCAGCGGGGCGGGGCAGGGTCTTCTCCCCGTCTGCGGCCACGCCCTGGTCTTCTTTCTTGCCCGGAGGTCCTTCCCTACTCTGATTGGTTCTAGTACCATGTGACAGAGGCTTGGGGGGAAATAGGATGTGACGTCATTGAAAGCTTGTCACATGGTACTAGAGCCAATCAGAGTAGGGATGGAGTTTCCACGCTCTGATTGGTTACCATACCATGTGAGGGCGGCCATGTGCCTTTTCATGACGTCATCTTAAAGGCAATTGAAGCAAAGCCATTCTGATTGGCTGTGCTTCCATTCCCTTTAAGTGACGTCATCATTTATTTTTTTGTCGGCCAAAACACATGGTTTTCACGGCCCAATCAGGACCGTGGGAACCATGACGAAAAATGTGACGTCATAGGCCTTTAAAAGCCTATGTCGTCTCATTTTGAAGCCAGACGCCGCGGAGGAAGGACCTCTGGGCAAGAAAGAAGACCAGGGCGTGGCCGCAGATGGGGAGAAGACCCCACCCTGCCCCGCTGGAAGGAGATAGAAGAAAGAAGAATACAGATGAAGATGGATTACAAGTAGAAGACCCGTGGATTGATTTGGATTTTTAATTAATGTTTATTATTTTATGGTTTATTATTTTATGGGTTCCTGATCGTGGATTGGTTCGTGAGTAAGCTGCGCAAAGGGAATCGGTGGGGGCAAGTAATGGTAAGTGAACTAAAGAAATGTATTTTATTTAACTTGTTAATTTTTTCAAAAGGTTTTTTAACATGTGTATTTTTTTTTGTGGTATATCATTTCTTGCCACTGTATGTATGTATGTATATATGTCTAGAGAGATATATAAATACAGGGTAAGAAGTGATGTTGTTTTAAAAGCTTGATTTGATGTGTTTTAAATTAATTTGTCTATGCTGCTATGCTTTATTGTGTGTTTAAAGAATTTTAAAATTAGATAGATGAATTCCTTGGTATTGTATTGTGTGTTTGAGGGAGGTCAGCGATAGCCTTGGGTAAGTGAACTAAAGAAATGTATTTTGCTTAACTTGTTAATTTTTTTAAAAGCTTTTTAAACGTGTATTTTTTTTTTTGTGGTATATCATTTCTTGCCACTGTATGTATGTATGTATATATGTCTAGAGAGATATATACATACAGCGTATGAAATGATGTTGTTTTAAAAGCTTGATTTGATGTGTTTTAAATTAATTTGTCTATGCTGCTATGCATTATTGTGAGTTTAAAGTATTTTAAAATTAGATAGATGTATTCCTTGATATTGTATTGTGTGTTGCCTTGGTTTTAAAGGTTGTATTCTGGTCGGTACTGTATTTTTTCACAGGCTAAATTGTTCTGCTCCAGGCGTGAATTAGTTAATTGTTTCATTGTTCGGAATGGAGTGTGAATTTTTTAGGGATGTAAATAATGATTGCTAATTGATTTTTGTTTACTTGGTTGATTCATTTGCATAATGTATATGGTGCATAGATTTTATGCATCATATATATTGGAATGTGAGGTGTTTCATTGGTTTGTGATGATATAGATTGTGAGATCAGTTAGGATTATTAAAGGAAATTGATTTTAATGTAGTGTCTGTATGAAGAAGTGTTTGGTTGTAGAACAGTATGGTTTTGATAACCCTTCTACATTTATTTGTATATTGGTTCATCATGTGTGTGTATATACTGTGTGTATATATATATATATATATATATATATATATATATATATATATATATATATATATATATATATATATATATATACATATATATATACTATATATATATTCAGTATCTCTCTCTCTCTCTCTCTCTCTGTATATATATATACAGTATATATATACTGTATATAGTTGCATGATGAAGCCACTGTACAAATTCATGGGTGAAGGGTGGGTATCGGGCCTGTGTGGCTTAACCCCTTAATCACCTTTGCGGTTATTATCTGATAAGGTGTTTAAGGGGTTAATTGATATCTGAATGTACTTGCAATGTATTGGCTTTGTATTGGCAATGTATTTTGTGGACAAGACAAGGATTTTGCTGGCGACGGACACTTCGCATTGATGAGGTCAGTAGTACTTTATTTTTTTGTATATGCTAGTTAATGTTTTTAATAATGGGCAATTAATCTATTATCCATATCTGGATAATAGTTATTTTGCACATTATTGTACTGTAGGTGTTGGGGGGGGGGTGTATGTATTGAATGTATAGGCCAGGTTTATTTTTTTTACATTCAGGGTTGGTTCCGTGGTTCTGCGTGGGACCTCTGGAGACCACCTGTGGGTATCCTCGGGTATCCCAAGGGTATCAGGCTGGTGGTTCCACGGGTGACACATGCGGGGATGATGATGTGTGGTCCCACTTCTGTGGGGGCACAGCGGACCCGTAGTCTGCGGGGATGATGATGTGTGGTCCCACTTCTGTGGGGGCACCGCCGACCCGTAGGTGCGGGGATGATGATGTGTGGTCCCACTTCTGTGGGGGCACCGCGGACCCGTAGTGAGCACCCGTAGTGAGCACCCCCGAGGGAACCACCCGAGGCCCCGCAGACACCTGTGGGTCTGACCTGGGGCTCCCAGACATCCGCGGGCCTACCGTGGGGACCCAATTGTGGCCCACGGTGCACCCAAGGAGACCACCTGGGGGCCATGGTGCTGCTGGGATCCACCAGCAGGCCTCCAGAACCTGTGTAAAAAGGGCTGCTGGTAAACTGTAGGTCTGTCCAGGTGCCCCGCCAGCCCACCGGGGACTCGCGTGGGGCTGCGTTATGAACCCTGTATGTAAAAGAATAAATCTTGTATTTATGGGGGGGGGGCACAGGGGGTTGGTAATGTACAGTATTTAATAAATAGAATGCTGTTTATTGTGGGTCACTGTATTGTTTTTATTGTGGGTACTGGGGGTGTGGGGGGGGTGTTACCCCAACGGTATGTGAGTAGGCCTCCCTTGTGGGTAGTGGGTGGGTCTCACGGGTGGGGGGGTTAGTGTGGGAGGGTATGTAGGCATCCCAAGTGGTGGGTGAGGGTGGGTTAACCCCTTAATGACTGTAGAGGTTAATAACCGCTATGGTGATTAAGGGGTTAGGGGACATTACTTTGTATGTTTTAATTTTTGTCTCTGTTTTGCAGCAAGCAGCGGAGGGGCCGTGGGTAGTGGGTAGTGGGTGTGGGTGTGGTTATTTACACGGGATCCCCCTCCCCACATTTACATACAGTACACTGCACTCACAGAAACACAGGCCAGGCAGATTTTACTGACACACTAGGGGGAGGGGGGCTTACACAGATTAGTCAAAGCAGGGAAGTTTAGCAGACACAATAGGTAGGGGGAGGGGTTTTTACATAGATTACAGTGAAGGCAGGGAAGCTTCACACACAATAGGGGGAGGGGGTTTACATAGATTACAGTGAAGGCAGGAGGTTTAAAACACACAATAGGGGAGGGTTTTTTACATAGATTACAGTGAAGGCAGGCAGGTTTAAAACACACAATAAAAATATGTATGTCATGTATTTATTGTTTATGTATTTTAAATACACAGGGGGTGTACTGTATGTTGTTTATTGCAATGTTTATTGGGGGCAAATCAAATGTCCCCAATAAACATGCTATTCTGCCTTCATTGCCTTAGCGGCTATCAGCTAAGGTAATGAAGCAGCATTTCTGTATTTTTAATAATATTGTGCAGGAGCAGGGGGTCCCCTGAGCATTAATTTCTGGCTCAGGGAACCCCCTGCTCACTGTACAATATTATTAAAATACAGAAATGCTGCTTCATTACCATAGCACATAGCCGCTAAGGTAAGGAACGAGTGTTTATTTATATATGTTTTTTATTCATACTGTACATGTGCAGAGCTGAACAGCGTTGGTTTCAGGTCCGGGGACCTCCTGCTCCCCGAGATACAGGCCCCTTTAGGGGGTGCCGGTATCCCTCTGCTTGGATTACAGGCCGCGGTCACGTGATCGGGACCTTTAAACCAAGCAGAGGGACACCGGCACCTCATAAAGGGGGCTGTATCTCGGGGAGAAGGGGGTCCCCGGACCTGAAACCAATGCAGTTCAGCTCCGGAGACCCCCTGCACATCTACACTATCAATAAAAATGTATTTCAAATGTATTTATTTATAGTCATTTATTTATTTAGATTTATTTATTTATTTTTTGGCGGCTGCTGTGTGTGTATTTTTTTTATTGTGGGTAGCGGGGGTGGGTGAAGGGGGTATTAGCCCCAACGGTTGCTGTTTAGGGCTTGCGGGGGGTAGCGGGAGGGCTTAACCCCTTCATGACCGTAGCGGTATTAACTGCAACCCCGCAACCCCCCCGCAACCCCCCCGCAAGTCCTAAACTCACACCAAGGGCCAAATACCCCTCACCCACCCCCGCTACCCACAATAAAGCGGGCACGGTAAGTTAACCCCTTCATTGCCTTAGCGGCTATACGCTATGGTAATGAAGCAGCATTTCTTTATTTTTAATAATATTGTGCAGGAGCAGTGGGTACCCTGAGCATTAATTTCTGGCTCAGGGAACCCCCTGCTCACTGTACAATATTATTAAAATACAGAAATGCTGCTTCGTTACCATAGCACATAGCCGCTAAGGTAAGGAACGAGTGTTTATTTATATATGTTTTTTATTCATACTGTAGATGGGCAGAGGGTCTCCGGAGCAGAACTGCTGTGGTTTCAGGTCCGGGGACCCCCTGCTCCCCGAGATACAGGCCCCTTTAGGGGGTTCCGGTATCCCTCTGCTTGGTTTACAGGCCGCGGTCACGTGATCGGGACCTTTAAACCAAGCAGAGGGATACCGGCACCTCATAAAGGGGGCTGTATCTCGGGGAGCAGGGGGTCCCCCGACCTGAAACCAACGCGGTTCAGCTCCGGAGACCCCCTGTACATGTACACTATGAATAAAAATGTACAGTACTGTATGTTAGGGGTTATAGGGGTTGTTGTTATACAGTATATATATATATATATATATATATATATATATATATATATATATATGTATATATATATATATATATATATATATATACTGCATTACAATTCATGAATTTATGCCATCTGGCGGACACGCGAAGCATTGCAGCCTAGTAAATCCTGAACCATTATTAATTAACACATCAACCGCGCGTCAGCCGGGCATGCGCCTGGCTGGGAAGGCAAAAGGAGCCTGGCATGCTCCGGGTGAAAAGTGTCACATTCCAGGAACATGCCAGGTACATGCCAGTTATTAGTAAGAATAAAAGCTGCCGCAGCAGTATGTGTAGACTATTGGACCCTGGACAACTGCACCGTACCTGACCATTAGACTCTGCAGTGGATCAAAGAGATTCTCAACGCGCTGTCGGGAAACCATTGGTTCAGCATCCAGGACCTGAGATCTGCGTACTACCAGGTGCCTACAGTATGAGCACCTAAGACCAAAAGAAGACGACATTTGCATGTCCCCTTGGCTTCTATCAATTCATCTGCATGCCCCAAGGCATCTGTGGTGCTCCGGCCACCTTCCAACGAACCCACAGTAGTGCCTAGTGTTCCTGGACGATATCATCGTCTTCGGTAATACTCTAGACTAGCACGAGGAACGTCTGCTGAAAGTCCTGGATCGGCTGGGCAAGGAAGGCTTGAAATATTCTCTGGACAAATTCCCTTTCTGCTGCATGTCCATGACCTATGTGGGACACATAGTATCCGCAGGTGGAATAGCTACTGACCCTGCCGAGGTTGGAGCTGTGGTGAATTGGCCGAGATCAGAAAACATGATGGAGCAACGCTCCTTCTTGGGATTATGCGGGTACTATCGCCACTTTGTGGAAGGATACTCCAGTAAGGCCAAAGTCCTCAATAACCTTCTAAAAATATACCCAGAGGATTCTCATCAGAAGGCCACCTCCCCAAGGCTACTCTTCGAAGACAAATGGACGTCCCCCTGTGAAATTTGATGCCCATTGAAATAATACATTACGCTATTTTGACGCATCCCTCTCAGATCTCATTTACTCCGGGACTTGTTTTCCACATCTATAATAATCTTGTGTCTACCTGACAAACTTTGAACATTTTTACTTGTAGATGTTTATAATTTGTATCCTGCATTTCATTGATACCCTTTATTTATTTATTTTAAAATCGATTATCATCATCCTTGTAACAGGGGACTTGCCCTGTTCAGAACACGTGCCTCTATTCCAGCAGTGTGCTGGTAATTGACCAGGTGTTAGAAAAAGCCTGCCTTTGAGACAGGAAGTAAGACTCCTTAGCTCACACCTGAGCTGAACTAGGAGACAGAGCAGAGATTCCTGAGTCGCACAATTGGGGAGACTGTTCAGAGGAACTGCTGTCTTGAGCTGTAGAAGGACTGGACTGTATGCTGATAGCAAGACAAGGGGACCAGACCTCAAAACCTGGACAGACATTGCTGTAGCACACAAAGGTGCTTACCCAGGAGAGCAGAGAGGACTTCCCCTACAGCTTCAGGAGAACAGATAAGACTTTCTTTTGGAACTGTATTATATCTGTATATATGTTTATATTTTGGGGCTGGTAAATAGCTTAGCTAACCAACCCAGTCAGAGAGGGCTGAGCTGCATGTGTAGATAGGTTTTTTGTTTGGCTTATTTTCATATATTTTTGCTGTGTTTAAAGCGACAGGCACAATAAAGCCTTGTTTTAATTTCACCTTAAAACAGTCTCCATTGTGTACCTCTGCACATGTCCTCCTACAATCCTTTTCCCAGACTGCTCGTTTTAACATCCCATTGTTTTTCCTGACAAATTGTATGATGCAAATTGTGCATAAGTTTATTTTGTCTTGTTTGTACCATCTTTCTTTTGGATTAGGTCCTTTTGAAGATATGGGAGCCCATGCACCAAGGCAATACTGAGATAAAATAGGCACTTAATGTGTCATGTTTGTGTTGTGCCTCTTTGCACCAATGTGTCAAGGAATTTACAGTATTTTGTCCCATGCGCACCAGCTTGTTTTTTGGGAGTGTAAATAGGAAGAGTTAGGCCTCTGTGGCCTAGGCATCAAACATTGATGCTGATAATTTCGTTATCATGCAAAAAAGCTTTATTTTTATTCTTCAAGTCATCAATGCTGTAAAGCTAAAAATAATGCATTTTTTAAATTATGTTATGTGTTAAAAAAAAAAAAAAATTTAAACTAATGTACTGTATTTTTGTCTTTGGAGTTGTGAAAAGCCCAATGAGCCACATTTGGCTATTAGGGCTATTGGCCATTAGTCAAGAGGAAGAGATGTTTTTTGGTGAGTGAGGTTGGGGTAGGTTATGATGTTTGTTGCCCCGAGGAAGGTGGCTAGGCCTCCTGTGGGAGTGGCAGGGGTTAACCCCTTGCTTGCCTTAGCGGCTACTAAAGCATTGCATGGCACTAAAGTAGCCTAAGGGGCTATTATTGTTTAATGTTTATCGGAATCTGTTTGATGCCTGTGGTATACTTTTGTAGACCCAGGTATCAATAGGGTTAATGTAATTTCTACCATAGGGTTCTGTAATCATTGATATTACAGAACCCTAAGGGAGACATATTAGCCATGTGATCGTGATGTAGTCATTAACGCGTTGATTCCCAAAAATAGAGTTAAAATATCACACCCAGTAAATTATTACCGCAATCTTGCTGACCGGTCATAAAATTGCCATATAAGTAATGATTTCTTTTTGGGACCAGGAACGACATTAACTCAGTTTTAACAGACATTGATAAGGCCTACTGTATGTGCCTGGGAATTACATTTGATTTCTGCCTCTCCTCCTCTATTTACATTCATGGCATGGTGAAAATGTGTCTCTTCTACCTCTGTAATATTGCCAAGATCCACCCTTTTCCTCTGTCAATCTACTGCTACAACTCTAATGTATGCCCTTATCCTCTCCTCTGTGAATTATTGTAATGTACAGCTAACAGGCCCCCCTGTCTCACAACCTTCTCAAATTCAGCTGCTAGAATAATTTCACTTTCTCTGAAAACAGTCTGTTCATCTCCTCATTAAATCCCTATCCTGGCTTCTAATCAAATTTTGGATTATTTACAAAATTATCCTCCTTATCTTCAAGCTTTTCCCATCATCTGATCCTCCCTGCAGTACATATCAACTTTCATCTCTAGTTATTTCCCTGCTCATCTTCTGCAATCTACCCATAACTGTCTTTTTTTCCCATCATTTTCACCTCTACTGCTCTCTCTCACCTTAAATCCTTCTCCCTCATTGCTTCTCATCTGTGCAACTCCCTCACATTCAGTATACACAAAGGAACTTCTTGCCCCACCTTTAAGTCAAACCTAAAAACTCACCTCTAACATAAAGCATTTCAATATCCTAGACTCTGTCTCTCCTACTAATGATTGACATTTACTGCACTTATTCCCTCACCTGCTGTCTCTATAAATTTCCCATCATACTACTTAGATTGTAAACTCTCCAAGGCAGGGATGTCCTTTCCTATTGTCTGATTTTTTGTTGTTGCACTTATTTGTATTATAATTCCTTATACTATATTGTTTCTTTTGTAAAGCGATCAATACACTGTGGGCACTATATAAAGATATATAAGTACACACGTCATTAACTTTGTTGGTTATACTGTAAATGTGTGCATTATGTAGGAAACTGGAGCAACAAGTTAGGTTCATATGACACACATTTGGAGCAAAGTTGGTGCAATGCCTCAAAACAAGTATTTCTGTGTGTTAATGCATGCCACGCCCTTGATCAGTGATTTAGTTTATCTAAATTATTTTGTTTACATTTTTTGCAGCATTGGCCCTGTTACAGATATATTTATTTTTTTAAAGTCGGAGTTTCCCTTCCAGTCCACTTGTAATGTCCACTATTATTATTAAATACATTAAAGAGAACAGACTCAGTTACATGTCCCTGAATGATCTTTGGATACTATAAAGTATTCATCTATCAGCTTATCTCCTACACATGCCAATTACGAATGGGCATAATTATTATTATCATATAGATTCATTTTCAATGCATCTTCTATAGTAACTTGACATTGTTACTGCATTATACTACGGTATTTTAATAATATTACATATTTGAAAACTTATAAGCATGTTATTTTGGGGGAAAACGTATACTGAAAACGCAACAGGTTCTAAAAATGAGGCAGGTTCATGGACAATAAAGTATATTGTTCCAAAAATAGAACAAAAGAGAATGCTTGAATGGTTTCACATTTAGTGATAAAAAGTAGTAAAAACCTGCATATGTGTTGTATGTGTAGCGGGGTACCCCCTGGCTACTATTCTACCCAATGGACTTGCCAGTAGTTGGTATGGGGTTTTCCCCTTCACTTTTGGCACTGCTCTTGAGTGACAGCAGAGGGTAGCACAGCCTGTTGTAGCTGGGAGAATGCGGTGCCCGCCGTCTGGCTGTACTTAAGGGCAGGACCGCCCTAAATTTGGAGGTTGTTCCTTGCCCCTGAGGAAGGAAGGTCGCACATCTTGGAGCCCGAGATTGGGACCTACCCATGGGCTCTTCCCTGCGGGGAGGAGTGAGTGTGATTATACCTCTGCCTCCGCTAGGGTGGTGGAGAAAGAGATAGGACCGCTGTGGGTGATCTTGGCCTGTAGTGACGGTCCAGGGACCATCTCCAGTGAAAGCTGCGAGTAAGGAGACTGTAACCGGCAAAGACTACGGCGTAGCTGTGTTACTGCAAAAACTGTAGTAATAAATGGTTCCTGTTTTGCAATATACCCATAGCCTGGTGTGTGATCTAACTGGGGGGAGAGTACAAGTTCTACCGTGGGAGATCATCTCCATACATCCCTGGAGCCTACGGCAGATGGAGGTGCTGCACTGCTATGTATTATGTGGGGTATGGACCCCAGAAGCCTGTTCCTATGTCCCCAAGTCATGGCGGACGACTCAGCCCTCTTGTTACCAGCAGGTATGCACCACATACACCCTGCAATGGCCCGTATCTGGCATGGGGGGGGAGACACCGTTACATATGTATAAAGATTATTATATGACTTCATGCACATGTCTCAGCTATTGGTTGAAATAATTGAAGATAGGCACACTGTATCATGTTGAAAACTTTACATTAATATTATTTCAGTTAAATGAAAACTAAATGCTGTAGTTATTTATAATTACTATTAGTAAAATAAAAAAATCCAGTGATAGTATTTAATATAGCAATCCTGTGAAAATTATATATTTTATAAACCTATATAATACAGACATTGATGCTGCATCACATACTGTACATTTTTTGTTGATATATAGGCTAGCAAACTATTTCTAGTATATAAACATACTTTCGCCAAAAGAAACTAGGTGGACAATTTTGACACTTTCTTTTTTTTGTGGGCGTAAATAGTTTTTTCTTTTTTAGAACATGCTATTTACATCTGTACGCCTAGCGCAAATCAATTTCTGTGCACCCAATAAATTGATACAAATTTCTGACAAATGGCGCAGCTTGAGAAATTTCAAGTAAGTACATAGGCGCACACAAGTGTCATTTTGTGCCAAAACTGCGTTCGCAATGCTTAGTACATACAGTAGGCTCCCAAATACATACTGTATGTTGTGACATAAACTAGATATGGTTAAGTATTCTATGAGATCAGCTTGGAGTCAATGCTGCTTGCTCTCTTCAAAAGAATGTTTTGTTACTGTAGATATTCCAAAGGAACAGGAAAGTGCTCGTCATTTTTTGCTGAGCAAGAAGCTAATTTGTGGCACTCAATTAAATTAAAACACAAATGTATTGTTTAAGGCAAAACTACTTTCTCTTGTTCTTAATAAATCTATCTTGATTTATTATTGTGATTGAAGTCTGCCATCTGTTAGATATGTATCATGTTCTTATGAAAGGAAAGAATAATGCCACAAGCATGCCAAAGGAAAAACCATACCACTGGGCAACTACCTATTTTTAAAATGGAAATACTTAGAGCAAAAAATCTTAATTATGTTTCCATAGAAAAATTGTACAAAAGGGCCCGAGGAAAATTCTGTATCAAATTCCACTTACTCACTAAAAGCTTGCAAAAAAAGGAATGCACTGCATATTGTATTATTTTATGTCAGCAAAAATATTAAAAAGACTGCAAGCAGCAGGTTTATTGAAGAAAAGATTAGTTTTATTTTTTGACCTTAGATAATTGATATTTGAGATGGTAAAACATCATATGTAGCTTTGCAAAATAAACATCTCACAATAAAGTGGATGTCCATCTATGACTGGAATTTACAGCCATACTTAAAACAACTAAAAATAGCAGCAACATTATCTTTGCAAATACAGTATGAGGATTTTTAATGGTAACACAATTGCTACAGTAAGTGCCTGTTTAGCCACATATTCTAGCTGCAGAATGAAACTCCTGGTTTTCATTTTTTTGAAGAAAACAGTTAATGTTCCATTGGGTTTATGAAGAGTGATAACATAAATTATGTTGTTCACTTTCATTTAATTTTAAGGGAAATTAAAACTTGAACATATTTAATATTTAATTTCTTATATATGTCAAGGCTGTTTTTGCAAGGCAATTCAGGTGATGTGATTTCCTGCATATGTATTGTTTTAAAGACATACACATTTCATATAGGAATTATGAAATTCTTAGAAATAGTTCTGAAATATACCTACAGTATACCTAGTTGTGGATACTGTACATGCCTTTTCTACCAGATTTCTTCATTGAAAGCTGATTTATTGTACTGTAGTTTAGATACAAATAAAATGTTTATTTGCTTAGGGTTCTAGAATGGTGAATAAATACTGTATCTACTGTAAGGAAAATATCACAACTTGTAGAAATTATTAACAAACTTAGCTGTTTAAATCACTGGTCTCTAACATACCTGGTCAGTCCACAATTAAGAAAATGTCACAGGTAGAAACTAGTAAATGTCAATATCACTCACTATATCAGAGCTACGTCTATATTAACATTTCTTATCCATAGCCATATCCCCAAAAATGTTTCTCATTTTTTAAATGTATTTACTATCTCTGCCATTTCAGTCTTCAATTTTACATCCTGTCTTAAATAAAAAAATAAACACGCACAGCCCCTGTTAGCTCAGAACCCAAAACCACCACACTAAATATATATATACTAGCTGAGAGACCCGGCGTTGCCCGGGAGTCACACTGCCCCCCACCCACACACACACACACTGTCCCCCCTCCCCCACACACTGTACACACACACACACACACACACACACACACACACACACACACACACACACACACACACACACACACTGCCCCCCCACACACACACACTGCCCCCCCACACACACTGCCCCCCCCCACACACACTGTCCCCACCCCCACTGTCCCCCCCTCCCCCACACACAAACTGTCCCTCCCCCCCCACACACACACTGTCCCTCCCCAACCACACACACACAGTGTCCCACACACACTGTCCCCCACTCTCCCCCCCCACACACACACACTGTCCCCCCTCCCCCACACACTGTCCCCCCTCCCCCCACACACACTGTCCCCCCCTCCCCCACACACACACTGTCCCCCCTCCCCCACACACACATCCACACACACACTGTCCCTCCCCCACACACACTGTCCCCCCCACCCCCCCACACACACTTTTCCCCCCTCCCACACACACACACTGTCCCTCCCCCCCACTCACACACGGTGTCCCACACACACTGTGTCCTCCTCTCCCCACGCACACACAAAGCCCCCTCACCTCTGCCAGGACTCACAACACCGCTCCTCTCTCACGCGCTCCTCCGATTGTCATGCGCCTGGCCCTTCTCTGCTCTCCCTCCTCCCGTCCGGGGAGTGCTGCAACGCGCCCCCTCTCTGCAGAGCCGCCGAGAAACGCAGGGAAGGTGCAGGGCCTGTCCGTGTGACGGGAGTGACGGCCACCGGGAGGGGGGAAGGTGCAGGGCCTGTGAGAGCTGCGCACGCGCCCCCTCTCTGCAGAGCCGCCGGGTGCAGGGAAGGTGCAGGGCCTGTCCATGTGACGGGAGTGACGGCCACAGGGAGGGGCGAAGGTGCAGGGCCTGTGAGCGCTGCGCACGCGCCCCCTCTCTGCAGAGCCGCCAGGCGCAGGGAAGGAGCAGGGCCTGTCCGTGTGACGGGAGTGACGGCCACCGGGAGGGGGGAAGGTGCAGGGCCTGTGAGCGCTGCGCACGCGCCCCCTCTCTGCACCTGTGAGCGCGAGCCGGCGGGAAACGCAGGGAAGGTGCAGGGCCTGTCCGTGTGACGGGAGTGACGGCCACCGGGAGGGGGAAGGTGCGGGGCCTGCAGTGACGGCAACCGGGAGGGGGTAAGGTGAGCTGTGGTCCGGGTGACGGGGGAGAGTGACGGCTACCGGGAGGGGGGAAGGTGAGCTGCAAGGGGGCCTGAAGCAGTGGTGTGAGTGTGTGAGGCCAATGAGAGGTGTGCGGGGGCGGGCCAAGGGGGCCTGAAGCAGTTGTGTGAGTGTGTGAGGCCAATGAGAGGTGTGCTGGGGCGGGCGGTGAGTGTGTGAGGCCAATGAGAGGTGTGCGGGGGCGGGCGGGCCAAGGGACCAATCAGATTGCCGCTAGGGACTGGGAACACAGTACAGATAGAGAAACATACAATGCTTTCAGAAATATATAGTAAGATATATATATATATATATATATATATATATAGTTATACGTTACCGTTCCAAGGATTGGTAAACAAGAGACAGCACTCAGTGTTGAAAATCAAAGTGTATTAGTGAAAGCAAAAATACATCCAGAAACCCAACGTTTCGGTCCTACAGAATGGGACCTTCCTCAGGGGGATATCCCCCTGAGGAAGGTCCCATTCTGTAGGACCGAAACGTTAGGTTTCTGGATGTATTTTTGCTTTCACTAATACACTTTGATTTTCAACACTGAGTGCTGTCTCTTGTTTACCAATCCTTGGAACGGTAACGTATAACTACATTCTCTATATGGGACGTGCACCTGTGGCTTACCAGCACCTATTGGAGTGCCAACTGCCTTATCTGACATATATATATATATATATATATATATATATATATATATATATATATATATATTTATATATATATATATATATATATATATATATATATATATATATATAGTGAATAAATGAGTACAAGGCACCCCGTCAGGTAAATCAAGGTGGGTGCAAATCCTGTATGAACATAATAGGCAATACGATACCGTATGAGCGAATATCAGAGGCAGCACTCCACGAGGTAGTCAAAAAAGATTTGTATTTAGTGAGACATCATATCTAACGTTTCGGTCCTACATCACCTTGAGAAAGGTCCCGTGTGTAGGACCGAAACGTTGGATATGATGTCTCACTAAATACAAATCTTTTTTGACTACCTCGTGGAGTGCTACCTCTGATATTCGCTCATACGGTATCGTATTGTCTATACAGTATATATATATTTTTTTTTATATATATATATATATACACACATTCCCAGATAGCTCAAACTCCTACATCCACCACATCATGAATATATATTTATGCAAAATGAGTGCTACTGAGCGTGGCAAATGTATACGTACAACAGAAGACACGGGTGCCCCATGCTACATCAAATTGAGAAAACATTTATGGTAGTGAGTATAAATGAAATACTTGAATAATAATAATAGTAATAACATGGTTGTTTAGTTAAACCCTTTGGCCAAAGCTTCGTAAGCCTGCATACAAACGTCAAGGTAAACCAAAAATGCAGGTCCTAACACTAAAGCTATGAACCCTTCCTGTTACCTCTGTATGAGGGGAAGGAACTGCAGTGAGTCCTGTCCATTTCAGCAAGCTGCCAGAACCTCCCAAATTAAAAAGGTGGGGAGGGGCGAGCTCTGGGGGGAGGTGCCACCTAACCTCCAGAGACTATATATATATGTAACCCTCTTTCACCCCACCCGACATGAGATTGGGGGGGGGGGAGTACACTCCTTCTGGTTACTGTACATGGTCTTGGTGCTGTGACCTGCTGGCAAACAGGAGGGCTGAGGGCTCCGCGGTGCTGTGGGGAGAGCCCAGGACAGGGAACAGGGGATGTGTCAGGAATCGGCGTTCTCCACCCTCTCCACACAGAGCACTCTCTCCTCTCAGGGAGTCCCTGGACACACAAAACAATCCTGCCTTACCAGCCTCCGCAGCTCCCCGCCCCTGCCGCCGTCGCGGGATCACTCCCCTCGGCGATTCCTCTGCTCAGCAGCGGGCGCGCCCACGACCTCCCGCGCGCACACCTGCACCATCCACTGGCTCGGTCCACGTGCATACATGCGTTATGGAGCGCGCTCATTCTGCACACTCTTCTTCCCGTCCCCAGGACCTCAGGCTCCGCCCCCGCACACCACACGGGCATACTCAGGTTACCAACAAGACTCACCTGGCCTGTTATGCCTGCACCAATCTGCAGTGTCTCCCTGTAGCTCTTCCTGTCCCGCCTCCGTTCCTAATTGGACCTTCCTGCTTTATCTAGCTCCTCTCTGCTCTCAGTCTTTGCTCAACATAGTCTCTGTATTTAAGTACTTCTGGATTCTCTCAGTGTTTTCACAGGTTCTGACGCGGCTTGTACGACTACCCCCTCTGGCTCTCGATCTTGGCACTCCTTGGACAACGCTCACTCTGGTAACCCCTTGAACATAGCTTGGACTACGACCTATCTCTGCTCTCCACTCCCTGACCTCGGCAAGGCATTCTTCACTCTATCTCTACAACAGGTACCGGCAAGTATTGTCTACATTACTACACCTGGCCTGGCAACACTTTATACCACACTCTGGACACGCTCCCTTTGCTGCGGGTGCGTGTATTACCACTTCCCACTTCAGCTCAGGGACGGGTCTGGTCTGCGGGCAGCACCGGTGTAACAGGATGGTGTGGGACAGGTTACCTTGTTCTTGTTCTCTCAGGGTGCACAGCGCCACCAGCCAGTAGGGATCCCCTGGGGTCTCCAGAGGAGAGACCCCCACTGACACTCCATCCTTCTCACACCAGGAACAGTGACACACACAGCAGCTTCTTTCTGTGGTTCTTTATTCAGAGCAGCATACACAGCATACAGCAGAACATCATAGGCCTGATCTTGCTTCTCTGCCCTCTGCTTATGGCAGCTTCTCTGCCCTCTGCCTATGGCAGCTTAACTCCCCTCCCCCACCTTCCTTACCCAGGTGGGGCAAGAGGGGGAGAACTATTCTCTGTCAGCTCTCCTCAATCTCTTCTCTCAGACTTATTTTCCCTAACTGATCATTTATTTTAGGAAACATGTCTCAATTTGAATATCCTCAGGGTGTGTCTCTAGCTTTGAATCATTACTACTCAAAGCTGGATACCGATTGGCTCACACACATCAGGGGGTGTTCCAACCCATATCCTCCCTTTGGATTAACATGCTCAAAGGTTGCTTAAGCCTGCCCCTGAATATTGCTGCATACTCAGAGCTGAAATGCACAAACAGGCCAACTGAAGGAATTAACCTTTCCACCGCCTGTACTAACAGGACTGACAGAGGAAAGGCCCAGAATTAGCCATAGCTGCCGAAGGCCAGGCTATATATATATATATATATATATATATATATATATATATATATATATATATATATATATATATATATATATATATATATATATATATATATATATATATATATATATATATATATATATATATATATATATATATATATATATATCAGGTAATAAAGAACCATAGGCACTCCGTCTGAATAGAAAAATTTGGTGCATATCCTGTACAAATAAATAGGCAATACGATACCGCACGTGGACGAATATCAGAGGCAGCACTCCAAATGAATATCAAAAATCCTGTATTATTCAACAAAACATCATATCCAATGTTTCGGTCCTCAAACGGGACCTTTGTCAAGATCATCACCATGACAAAGGTCCCGTTTGAGGACCGAAACGTTGGATATGATGTTTTGTTGAATAATACAGGATTTTTGATATTCATTTGGAGTGCTGCCTCTGATATTCGTCCACGTGCCGTATCGTATTGCCTATATATATATAAACAGTGGTTGACAAATCACCAAAAAATCTACTCGCCACACAAAAAAATCTACTCGCCACCTTGTACCAAACGTGTGCTGCTTGGGCCAATATTTACTCGCCCAGGGGTTAAATCCACTCGCCCGGGGCGAGCAAATGTATAGGTTTGTCGAACACTGTATATAAATATATATATATATATATATATATATGCAGAAAACAAGAAGAAAAAATAGGCGCACTCCTAGTGTGATAAAGTATAAAACAGTACTTATGGGATTGTAAAATATAAAAAGCGCACTCACAAACAGAGTAAAAATAATAGCATTTATGAGATATACTCAATTGCCTTGAAGCTGTGAAGGGAATGTATCAGCCTTTCCCATTGGTGCCACCTCTGGTGTATCCGTTGGTTCAGCAAGGTGCACTGGAGCCACCGCAGCCAGATGATGTAATAATAAGCAACACGTCAGAGACTCCCTCCAGATACACCTCCTACAGCTCTCACTGCTCACCAGCAGGCAACTGCAAAACCGGAAGCGACAGCAGTCACAAGCAAAATAGCAACAGCTCCAAGGTACTCTCTCCGTTTGTGCAGTAATGTCAGCCACAAACTCGCCTCTTTGGGAAACGCCCTACGCGTTTCGTCATTAAGGACTTCGTCAGGGATTATTTTTTATGTTTCATATTTTTTATTTTTGCTATAGATTTCAGTTGTTTTCATTACAAATTTGCCCTTTTGGGGATTCTTTGGTCAATAGCCTTGTTAACGCTATCTGATTTACACAGCTGATTTATCCTTATCAAGCGTCCTAAGGCGCTACTCCAATTTGTTTGTTATATATATATTATATTTGTTATATATATATATTGCCGCGTTTCTGGCACTCCACTGCGCATGCGCGAGGGACAACATGGCTGCACCCTGTACAGTCGGGCCGCCGATGAGCCTCCGGAGCACCGGAGCGCTCCCTTATTGGACCCCACCCTCCAGAAATGCCGGCGGTCCCGCCGCTTGGCTCTGGTGGCACTCGCCCTCGCCCATGGCATCAGAGGTAAGGAGGGGGAACAGAGCATCGGGAGGAACCCTGGCTACATATATATATATATATATATATATATATATGTATGTAACTCCTCACAACTAAAGGGGCTACCGGTACTGCTCCACTGGGAGCCTGGGGTGATTGTGTGTCCACCTATGTGCAGCGCCTCCACCTGAAAGGGATCCTAGCGTATCAGGTATCCCAATAATACACACACACTCAGGTATATACAGTATATATATATATATATATATATATATATATATATATATATATATATATATATATATATATATATATATATATATATATATATATATATATATACAGTGCTTGACAAATCACCCAAAAATCTACTCGCCGAACCAAAAAATCTACTCGCCACCTAGTCCCGCCCCAACCCCGCCTCTAGTCCCGCCCCCAACCCCGCCTCCAATCCCACCCCCAGCCCCGCATTTTAAAAAAACCATAAATGTAATCAATTCCTAGTAAGAACATTCGTTTTTGACATAAGTTTATTTATTGTATTACATTATACTACAATTAGTCCGTGTGTGTGTATATGTGTGTGTGTGTGTGTGTGTATAAATGTCGAATCTAGAAAAAAAAGCCAGATGTGAATGACTAGTTTCCTGCACCCCTTAACTAGTGCCTGGATGCCCCTGCTTCACAATATTTAAAGCAGCAATCCCACCTGGGATCTTACCTGATCCGCAGACCCTCAATGTCCAGGTACCTCATTTCCGCAATGTTATACATTGGAGGGGAGGTGTTCCCTACCTGTCTTCTGGGTTAGGGGGGGTTCCGATGTCTTCCGTGTGAAGCTTGAATCAGATTTGGAAGAAAGCAGTATAGGTTATTTCGGTGTAGTATAGGGCAGTTAAGATATACAGGGTAAATAAAATATCCAGATCCAGATTGTGAGACAGAGAGAGGGTGAGACAGAGAGAGGGTGAGACAGAGAGAGGGTGAGACAGAGAGAGGGTGAGACAGAGAGAGGGTGAGACAGACAGAGAGAGAGGGTGAGACAGACGGAGAGAGAGGGTGAGAGAGACGGAGAGAGAGGGTGAGAGAGACGGAGAGAGAGGGTGAGAGAGACGGAGAGAGGGTGAGAGAGAGGGTGAGAGAGACGGAGAGAGGGTGAGAGAGAGACGGAGAGAGGGTGAGAGAGAGACGGAGAGAGGGTGAGAGAGAGACGGAGAGAGGGTGAGAGAGAGACGGAGAGAGGTTGAGAGAGACGGAGAGAGGGTGAGAGAGAGACGGAGAGAGGGTGAGAGAGAGACGGAGAGAGGGTGAGAGAGAGTGAGGGACAAACTGAGAGAGGGAGAAACCGAGAGAGAGAGGGTGAGAGACGGAGAGAGGGTGAGAGACGGAGAGAGGGTGAGAGATGGAGAGAGGGTGACTGTGGGGGGATGGGGTGACTGGGTGTGGGGATGGGGTGACTGGGTGTGGGGATGGGGTGACTGGGTGTGGGGATGGGGTGACGGTGTGGGGATGGGGTGACGGTGTGGGGATGGGGTGACGGTGTGGGGATGGGGTGACTGGGTGTGGGGATTGTGTGATTGGATGGGGTGACTGGGTGGGGTGATGTGGGGTGGTGGGGTGATGGGGTGTCTGACTGGGTGGGAATTACTGACTGTGACTGGGTGGGGATTACTGACTGTCTGACTGGGTGGGGATTACTGACTGTCTGACTGGGTGGGGTGACTGGGCAGGGGGCAGGGGGCAGGGGGGTGGGATGACTGACTTTTGACTGACTGGGTGGGGGGGAGTGACTGGGTGGGGGGGGAGTGACTGACTGGGGGGGGGGAGTGACTGACTGGGTGGGGGGGGACTGACTGACTGGGTGGGGGGGTATGACTGAGTGACTGGGTGGGGGGGACTGACTGACTGGGTTTGGGGGTATGACTGACTGACTGGGTGGGGGGGTATGACTTACTGACTGGGTGGGGGTATGACTTACTGACTGGGTGGGGTGGGGGATGACTGACTGGGTGGGGGGATGACTGACTGACAGGGTGGGGTGGGGGATGACTGACTGGGTGGGGTGCGGGGATGACTGACTGACAGGGTGGGGTGGAGGGATGACTGACTGACAGGGGTGGGGGGATGACTGACTGATTGGGGGGATGACTACCTCTGGTGTCCTACACGTGTACACACACACACACACACACACACACACCACTCTCTCTCTCTCATACACACACACACACACACACACACACACACACTCACACTCTCTCTCATTGGGGGGGGGGGGTCAGAGGGGAGTGGAGACAGCCACGGGGACCGAAGGGAACACCCCTGCCCCGCGCGTGCAGCCACAGGAGCGGAACCGGAGGGGGGGAAATCCCCTGCTGTCATAGCCTGCCCCGCGCGAGCAGCCACGGGGACAGGAGCAGAGACCAGAGGGGAAGCGGGTTCGGGGGGGGGGGGAGGGACGACATTCCCCTCTATCATCTCCTGCCCCGGGCGTGCAGCCACAGGGACAGGAGCGGGACCGGAGCACACGCGGGACAGGGTGGAAATCCCCCGCTGTCATCTCCTGCCCCGCGCGAGCAGCCACAGCCACAGGGACAGGAGCGGAGATTGAGGGGATGAGGGGGGAAGCGCGAGCAGGAGACAGGGAACGAGCGCGCGAGGAGCAGCCATTACTTACCCCTGCAGAGAAGGGCTCCATTCCATGTCACGGCCAATTGGCCAATCAGCCAGGAGGATATTTTTTTGTTATTTATTTATTTTTACATTTGTGGGAGGGGGGGAGCGGAAAGGGAGGGGGGAGGGGGGGGAGCGGAAAGGGAGGGGGGAGGGGGGGGAGCGGAAAGGGAGGGGGGAGGGGGGGGGAGCGGAAAGGGAGGGGGGAGGGGGGGGAGCAGAAAGGGAGGGGGGAGGGGGGGGAGCGGAAAGTTAGGGGGGGAGCGGAAAGGGAGGGGGGGGGGGAGCGGAAAGGGAGGGGGGAGGGGGGGGAGCGGAAAGGGAGGGGGGAGGGGGGGGGAGCAGAAATGGAGGGGGGAGCGGAAAGGGAGGGGGAAGCGGAGACAGCCACGGGGACCGAGGGGAACACCCCTGCTGGCATCGGGAGCAGCCACGGGCACTGGGGGAAAGCGGGGATCATAGGGCAACCGGGACGGGAGGGGGGGAGACATCGCCCGCTGTCATCTCCTGCCCCACGCGTGCAGCCACAGGGACAGGAGCGGAACCAGAGGGCAAGCGGGACAGGGGAGGGGGGAGAAATCCCCTGCTGTCATCTCCTGCCCCGCGCGTGCAGCCACAGGGACAGGAGCGGAACCGTGGGACAGGGGGGGAAATCCCCTGCTGTCATCTCCTGCCCGACAGGAGCGGAGACTGGAGGGGATGAGGGGGGAAGCACGGGCAGGAGACAGGGAGCAGCCATTACTTACCCCTGCAGAGAAGGGCTCCATTCCGCGTCACGACCAATTGGCCAATCAGCCAGGAGGATATTTGTATTTATTTATTTATTTAAAAAAAAAAAATTGCGCAGAGCAGGGGGAAAAAGTAGCTGGCCACCGGCCAATTTCCGTCGCGCCTGGCGAGTGGGCGACCGGGTTTGTCGAGCACTGTATATATATATATATATATATATATATAAATATATATATAAATATATCAACCTTTACTATACACAATTATATCAGCACCCTGTATCAGTACCCTGTATCACACAGTAATATAGGCCCCAACCTGATACCACCACTGAGTGTCCCCGAAGTACATTGGGGACCAGGCACCAATACTCTGATGTCCCTTTTTTCCAAAGTCATTGCCCATCCAAAGTGTTGGATATAGCGCTATCCCTTGTAGTGTTGGTGCACTTAGTTGCGGTACCTGCCAGTTACTCCAGTACCAGTGATCATCTGTGTGGGGTGAATTCCGGCGTGGATAATATCACCTTTTGAGAGTCTCTGAACTTAGTGGTAGTCTGGTCCCAGACCACAGGCCGCAATTACCATGCGTCGTCATCACTGTGTCCCTGACACTAGACAGTAAAATGGAGAAGCGTCCCTAACTAAGAGGGCCTTCCCTGAAGCAACCACAAGCTTCTGTGTGTCGGGCCCACCTGGGGCTTAAGGAGGGAGATCTGGCCTAGTCCAGGGAAGAACTGCTCCCTGGACACTACCTGCTCCAGTGAGATCCCACTTCCGACTGGTGTGGTCTCCTCAGCGTGCCAAATGTATCTCTTGGTGAGCAGGGAAATCCGACTGTGCTTATGGCTGCTGCAGACCATGTGTCTAGCAACCCCAGCGGCCGCTGGGGATTGTAGTTCTCTTGTGACGGTTCAGGGGATTCCTGCTTCTCAATGTGTCCCCGTCACCCCTGTTCTCCCTGCCTCTGACCTTCCTCCTCCACCTCCTCATTCATCTCTCCCTTCCTGTTCCCGCACCCATTCCTCTGCGCCCTGTCCGGACGCACGCCCAGCTGTCACGCGCGTTCCCCGCAAGGTGCACGCTTATCCTCAAACTCCCGATTCCTCCAGCGGCACTCATCGCTCGCAGCGCCCCTCGATTCCCTCTCCTGCCACGTTACCTCCTTCAGCTGCTCCTTCTGCCCCATCGCCATCCTTGGTGAGGGCCCCCGCGGCGCGATGCTCTTCACGCTCCCAGGCACACACTGTGCGCGCATCCAGCCCTTACAGAAGACGCGCGCACAAGCTCCACTTGTAGGTCTTCCCTGAGCCCTGGTTCCGCCCCTCATAGTGTGCAAGCCATTTCCCTGTCTGATCTACCTGTCTCCTCCCTTTCTCCTTCTGACCTATCTCTGCAACCCCTCACTCTACCCTCTGCTCCTCCTCTCTCTCCCATTGGTGCTCTCTCCTTTATAATCCCTGTCTGTCCCCTAGCTCATTGCTCTGCATAGCTTCTTGTGACCCCTGTGTGTGCAGTCTCTATGCTCTCCTGTCTCTTTCAGTGCTGGTTCCTGTCCCTGTTTACCTTTGGATCTCCCTGGCTTGAACTCTGCTTTGAATAGGATTACCCTGCTTTCTCCTGCCCTTGAACCCTGCATTAGGATACGTTTACGCTGCCTTCCCCTATCCTCGAACACTGGCTTATGGACTTGATTACGCTGCTCTCTATTACCCCTGAACTCTGGCACACGGACATTACCATCCAAACTCTCATACCCAGGACATTGCAAGTATCTGCTAAACTTTTATCAACAGGCCCGGCAATGCACTACCACACTCCGGGCATGCCCTCACTGCTGTGGGTGCGTGTTATAACCTTACCCACCTCAGTACTGGGGACTGGCCAGGTCTGCGGGCATACAGGCCTTCTGTAATGGCACTTCTGTAATGGCCACCGCTATTGATGAGCCTCTGCGCATGTGCACCAACATGGCCACCGGTTCTTCTACGCATGCGCACCGTCTCGCACATGCGCAGCCACACTGAAGATCGCGGAGCCCTGAAAAGGGAGCCGCTGGCGCCTCATCCTGCATCAACTGCCCACAGCACTCCCCACACTATCCCCATCCTCCGCTGCCGGACATAGCCACAGCAGAAGGTAAGGGGATGAAGGGGGACCGGGCCCCACACACACACACACACACAGATATAAATATGAAAAAGAGAAGAGAGAGCGCACGCCCAATAGCGTAAAATTGTACATTTTTTGGAAAGGTGGGAAGGCAAGGGGGGGGGAAAGGGAGGGGGGTGAAAATTCACTCACAAAGGTAAGTATAAAACGCAATTTGTGATATATATCACCGCCACTCAGTCAGCATCCAGGATCCGCAGTCCAACTCTCACTTGAAGCTGCAGGAAGATGGTAACTGGTGCAAGACTCCAGAGGCTCCTTTCGGCAATCAAATCCAGTCTTTTGGAGTTCAAAGAGTGGCTCCTATAGCAGCTGGCCGCAATGTTGATCCAACACTCTCTCCTTGTGGATCACAGAGGGATGCGCGCGCACCCGTCCTCTCTTTAAATGGGAGTCTCGCGAGAGTGTACTCCAACTTGGCTGTTTGATAGAGATGGGCGGAACTGTCAAAATCCGTTTCCTGGGCTTTCCCTGCAAAATCTGTTCCGCTGTATAAAATACTGCGACGGATTGTTCCGGTTTCAATCCGTGCGGATGAATCCAAAACCGCCAAGAATCCAATCTACAAATTTGCAGCAGAATGTCCAGTGAAAGTTTTGTGGTGCCGTTTGAGATTTCTATGCTTCTTGGGAGTGCATCTAATATATATATATATATATATATATATATATATATATATATATATATATATATATATATATATATATATATATATATATATATATATATATATATATATATATATATATATATATATATATATATATATATATATATATATATATATATATATATATATATATATATATATATATATATATATATATATATAGACCATACGATACCGGTTGCAACACGACCGGCCGCACCACCTTGAGAAAGGTCCCACTGGGGGACCGAAACGTCGGTTTTTGTGTCTTCTATCAAATATAGAACATTTTTGATTTACTTACCTGCGTGCTGTCCCTTGATGTCGTGTTGCAACCGGTATCGTATGCTCTGTTATTGCTTTATGGGATAAGCACCAAAACTTACTTACTTGCATATGGTGTGCCGGCTGTGCATTGGATTCTATATATATATATATATATATATATATATGTCTCCGCAATTTGTCATGCATAGATAATTATGATTTTGAAAAAAAGGCCATAAAATAACACTGTCTTTTTTTTAAATCAAGCAACGTTATTGTATATATTATCACAAGCAATTTACATTCCCATTGTTGGCTGTTCTACACCCCCCCCTTAAGACACACTTGCTTAAAGAAGCATACGAATAGCACTGTGAATATTCTGAACACATGATACATAAAGCTTGGCCCCCTGCAGACGCACTTACCAGAACTCCCTCCGACTGTCTCTGTACGTTCTCCCTACCTACCAATTAGATTGTAAGCTCCTAGGGCAGGGACTCCTCTTCCTTAATGTTATGTTTATGTCTAAAGCACTTATTCCCATGATCTATTATTTATATTATCTGTTATTTATTTGATTACCACATGTATTACTACTGTGAAGCGCTATGTACATTAATGGCGCTATATAAATAAAGACATACAATACAATACAATACTAATATTTAATTAATTTTCATAAAGTGCACTGTCAGTCAATCATGGACTGTGAGCTAATTAAGGGAAGTTAAAAGTCAAATAATACAAATGGGTTTTAATGTCCACCCTGCCTATGACACACAATGGAACAGAGGTAAACTGACTTTAAAAAATCACTGTGCACTCTGCATGGCTATTCATTCCAGATACGGGACTGCACCAGCAGGGCCGCAGACAAATTTCCCATGTAGCACTTGTTCCCCCACCTTAAGTGAGATTCCCGGCTACCTGGTTTTGCTGGTGCAGTGCATACCTGTGAGGCTGGAGGCTCTGAGTACTCCGCAGTGGTGTGGAGAGAAATCAGGACAGGTTTTCAGGGTGGTTCATCTCTGGTTACAGCGTCTCCAGCTAGTGAGGATCATAAGATGACCAGGATGGTCCATGCTTGCAACTTCTTAGTGACCCAGACATTTAGCCACACAGATAGATCGTTCCACTGAATCTTTATTGTAGTCAGACAGAAGTCACAACCTTCCCTTTGTATAAGGCCCTGCAGGCCCCATCCAGCTCCTTATCCTTTATGGTACACAGGATAACACACAGAGGGAGGGGAGATGGACTGCCTGACTTCTGGGAGAGTATCAGTATATACTCAGGGGATGGGCTTGTAACCCTGCCCCATAACAGGGCAGGTCTGATACTGACAGGCACCACATTAATTGCATGTCACCCAACCAGTATCCTCCCCGGATGACACTGGTTGTTGCTAGACCAGCCCCTGGATACAGTAACAATGCATCCAACTGCAATAACAAGCGAGGCCTTCATGAGAGAATTTAGCCTTCACCGTGCCTGTACCTAACAGGACTTATATTGTGAGGGCAAACAGAAGGATAGTGGCCGGAAGCTATGCTATACCCAAGACCAAGGACAAGAGTTTTGTCCAGGTGCCCCATGTTGGCTCCCCTTTCACACCTCATCACGAGCCCCTTCCTCTATCCCTCTCTCACACTTTCTTGCGAGCCCCTTCCTCTCTCAATGTATTTCTCTTCCTCCCCTGTCTCACTCTTCCCTCACCTCTCACTCCCCCGCATCCTCTCTCGTCTCACACTCTCACCCTTCTGCTATAACTTAATTATTCCCCTCTCCCTCAATAACACACTCACACAAACAAATACTAGAATACAATACCCCCACCACACACACAATACAATATCCCCACAATCAATGGGTTTATTGGCATTTGTATTGTATTTTAAATTTTATTGTGAGTAGAGGGGATGGGTGAACATTACCTATTACTACACCGATTAGCATTGCTTCTGTTTAGTGTCCTCTAATAGTTAACGATGTGTGAGTTAAACACTGTACCACTACCTTATCGAGATATTAATAAGCTCAGGTGCATATTAAAGATGCATAGCACTATCCACACTATATGCCTCAGGTACTATACCTTATATAGCTCAAACCTTTCACTAGAGAGAAGAATGGAAAGTACCAACTAAGTTTTACCTAGTAATTGTAACTTGCCTGGCACTATCTAATAGCCATTTGCAATATTTTGCCTTATCAGAGTACAATGTTCCGATACCAGCTACATCTACCATTTTTAATCCCCAGCCTGTCTGAAGCGGAGACAGGAGAGGAATGTTCCAACAGTAGATATCTATGTAAATTATGCATCCTTCTCTCTTGCACTTCTGCATTAGGTGACCTCAGTCCCTCTGTGATCCATTCATTGTGACACATTATAATTCATCTCATCAAAATAAAACTACTTAAACCATATAGAAAATAAATCATATAAAGCATTTTTTCTATTAATAAATTACTATAGGGCAGTAGTAATAATTGTATTCAATTAATATTGTATCAAGTTACCTCATGGTAAGTGATTTGCTCTTAAGGGCTTACTAAAATATGAAACCTAGTATGAATGGACTGACAGTGAAGCCTTCATTCAATCCTATGGAGCTGTTTTTAATTTGTAGATCCACTCAGTCTCTCTCCGTAGGAGTTTTTTTTTAAAATCCAGATAACCCCATCTGATGTCATTCATGAGATGATCCATACCAGCGAATCGCAAACAGTTTGCATCACCATTGTGGTACATGTTAATATGCCGTGCTACTGAAGTGTTAAGCTATTTTTTTTTTATAAAATGTACTTGTTCTGTCACTCTCCTATGTAGCTGCCTATTTGTTTTACCAAGGTATTTCAGCCACAAGCACTTCTAATTAAATAAATGACACCAGTGATTTTACAGTTTATAAATGTTGTATTTTTTTTTTTATAACTTGAGTTTTATTGATGAATACATGCTTGTAATACATAAAAAAAAAACATTCAGACAAACATTGTTCAAATTAGCATATAGTTACTGTAACATTAATTTGCGCATAACAGACCTGCACCGTGTTTCGAGCCCTACTTAACCATGCGGGAGAGGATAGTCACTCTTATTGCGAGGGGTTGGGGGATAATAATATCTCAAATAAATAATAACAAATAATAAATAATTTAAAAAAAAAAAAAAAAGGGAGGGAGGGGGGAAGGAGGAGGGAAGGGGTGTAGGATAGGAATGGGAGATCGGAGGGGTGGGTGAAACGGCCGCTGAGGGCTGTTGAGACGTCTTTAGTGCCGCAGTAGCTGAGGTACGGTATAGATGAGCGAACTCCTTGTGTGTGGGGTGTTTCTTGTGGGTGAGGACTTCACCTCTCTGCAGGAGAACGCATCTATTACTATTATAGCCAAATTGTGTTACGCTCAACCCCGGGGATGTCTGTCTGAGCTAGCCAAGGAGCCCAAACTTTTAGATAATTATCGCCAGTGTCATTAACTAAGCTCGTTAGCTTTTCCATCTGGCATATAAACAAAATACGATTCCGAATCTTTGGGATAATTGGAATTTCGGGGCGTTTCCATAATGCTGCGATCTCACACCGCGTTGCTATTGCGAAATGTGCAATGAGTTTATTATGCGACTTTGACAGACCTTTTAAGGGTCTGTTTAGGAGAAACAGCCATGGGTCTGGGGGAATAGAGAGGTCGAAAATCCTCTGGATCCAATTATTGATTTGTTCCCAAATTAGGGAGATCCGCGGGCAGGACCACAGCATATGTAACAGGTCAGCTGTTCCTCCACATTGTTTAGGACACAGTGGGGAGGACCCTGGTATGAATTTCGATAATTTGAGTGGGGTGAGGTACTATCTCATAAGAACTTTATATGCATTCTCCTTCAGTGTGGTGCAAATAGAACTTTTGGCGGTAGCCAGGAATATGGTGTCCCATTCTTCATCCTCTAGGGACTCCCCTAGATCTATTTCCCATTGATTGCGAAAGGATGATATTTGCTGTTTTAATGCTACTGACTCGACTACCTCTCCATATATAGTAGATATAAGTCCCTTAGTGTCGGTTTCTGTCCGACAGAGCTTTTCGAAATTTGTCAGGGGGGGGGTATGGGGCGGATTTATTATAAAATGCTCTAATCTGGAGGTATTTATAGAATTCTACATGGGGGATATCTTTTTCCAATCTGATCTGATCGAATGATTTGATTTTTAGATTAAAGTCCTCCAGGTCTTTGAGTCTGTTGTATCCTTTCAGTTGCCAAATTGAGTGATTGTTACCAAAAAGGCCGGCAGCAAAGCCGGGGTTGTTCCAAATGGGTGACATCAGTGAACTTCCTGAGGTAAGCGAGTTTTTTGATCTCGTTCCTTCCCAGACCGAAATGGAGTTGGTCATTGAGGTAAGCGGTAGCATAGCCAATTTTCTTACAGTTTTAGGTAGCCAAATCAGATTATTAAGTTCTAATGGGACGCAGGCAGCACTCTCCAGCTCCACCCATCTTTTTAGTTTAGGATTAGAATGCCATTGAATAATATGACTTAATTGAGCCGCTTTATAGTATGATAACAGGCAGGGTACCGCTAAGCCACCCGCTAAGGTAGGTCTTTTCATATTTAATTTATTGACTCTCGAATTTTTCCCTCCCCAGAAAAAGTTAGATATGTCAGACTGAAGTGAGAGTATGTCCTTCAGTTTGAGTGGCACAGGTAATGTCTGGAAGAGGTAGAGGATACAGGGGAGTAAATTCATTTTAACGCTGTGTATCCTTCCAATCCAAGATATCTTCTTGGAAGACCATCTGATGAGGTCTTGTTTTAAAGTCCGAATTAGGTTGGGATAGTTTGCATTATAGATGCTTTTTGCATCTTTGGTGATGTGGATCCCCAGATATTTTATAGAGTTCTTTTGCCAGTTAAATTTGAAATTTAGTTTCAGTAGTTTCTCTGTATATCTAGGGAGATTGATATTCACAGCTTCAGACTTAGATTGGTTTATTTTGAACCCAGAGACCTTAGAGAATTTGTCTAGTAGGTCGAATAGGTTAGGTAATGATGTGAGGGGTTATGAGATGATCAATAGGATATCGTCTGCGTACAGGGCCGCTTTATGTGTTTGAGAGTATGCGTTTAACCCTGAGATATCCGGACTGTCTCGAATACGTGCCGCCAGAGGTTCGATACATAGGGCAAACAGGAGGGGAGATAACGGGCACCCCTGTCTCGTGCCACTTTGAATTTGAAATGGGACGAGGGGAAGCCCTGATGTACCACGCTGGCCATTGGGCCTGAGTACAGCGACATAATCGCTCCGCTCACCCGATCTCCGAAGCCGAATGCCGCAAGCGTCTCTTTTAAGTAAGGCCAGTCTATCCTATCGAAAGCTTTTTCTGCGTCCAGACTTAATAACATGCTTTGTGTGTCATTTTTGTTTGCCAATTCCAGCAGATCAATAAATCGTCGGGTGTTATCCGCTGCCTGCCTCCCCTTAACGAAACAGACTTGATCTGGGTGTATTAGTCTGGGTAGGATTAGACTTAATCTATTGGCCAGTAATTTAGCGTATATTTTTATATCGGTATTGATTAGTGAGATTGGCCTATAGCTTTACAATTTAGCGGATCCTTGCCTGGTTTGTGTATAAGTGATATAGACACCCGCAGCATGTCAACGGGGATTGGGGCTCCTGCTAATATAGCATTGAACAAATGGAGCAACCTTGGGGCGAGTAAGTTAGAGAACTTCTTATAATGTAGCCCCGAAAAGCCACCGGGGCCTGGCGCTTTTGATGGCTTGAGTTCTTTAATAGCTTGCGACATTTCTTCCAAAGTGAAGTCAGCGCCCATAGCTTCTCTGTCAAACTCTGTCAATCTCTCTAAATTTGAGCTGGCTAAGAAATCTCTCAGTGCTCTGCTCGTGTTGTTATTATGTGCCACCTTTTTTCCATCATATAGGGAACCATAGAATGAACCGAATTCTTCTACAATTTTTTTAGGGTTGGCCGTAGGTGTACCCGATTTTAAGCGTATAGCTTGGATATTAAACTTGGATTGCCTATCTTTCAGTGCGCGAGCTACACTGGCGACACACTTTATTCGAGCTCGGCTAGTCCCACGAATTCGGGTATACCCGGGTGTATTGAGGTTTGTGACTGTTTTCTGCCCGAGTGCATTGAGTTATTTTCCGGCAGGGATTGAAGCATTTTATTCCCGCTGGCTGCAATACTGCACAGTACATATATATATACTGCATTACAATTCATGAATTTATGCCATCTGGTAGACACGCGAAGCATTGCAGCCTATTAAATCTTAATCATTATCATTTAACAGATCAGCCGCCCATCAGCCAGGCATGAACCCAGGCTGGGAAGGCAAATGCAACGGGGCTTGTCAGAGGTGAGGAGCGGCGCATTCCAGGTATCTGCCAGGTACATACCGGGTATTTGCTCGAATAAAGTGTGTCGGTGCAGTAGCATCGTATCCGGCCTGTTAGCCTTTTCATAAAACTTCCTCTTAGACAAACAAAGGGAATTATCCGTCCGGGAAGTCAATAACATATTTAATTCAATTTTTGTATCTTTAAGTTCCTGTGTCGTGAGGGGGTCAGGATTTGTCTTATGGCTCGATAAGAGGGAATGCAATTTGGATTGGAGCGTTTTGATTTTGGTGTCCCTCACTCGTTTTCTTTTGGCAGTGATATTGATTAATACGCCCCTTAAAGTTGCTTTATGAGCCTCCTATAAAAACGTATGGGACTCCACAGAGCCTGTGTTTATCTCAAAGAATTGAGTTATTCCTTGACCTATTGTTTCGCAGGTTTCGGGTATTTTAAGGATAGACTCATTGAGTTTCCAGTTTGCACCCGGTCGATTGGCCTGAATATTGTTGCACTTGAGCTCAATTGGTGCATGGTCGGACCATAAAATATCATGGATCATTGTATGATTGACCTTAGGAACCAAGTGGCACGAAACGAAGAGATAATCGATTCTGCTGTATGAGGTGTGTGGGTGGGAATAGAAAGTGTAGTCCCTTGTCGTAGGGTGGAGATCCCTCCATATGTCTACTAGTTGATTATCTTTCAGGGCATTGTGCAGGGAGTTTTGAGCTTTTTTATTATCGGAGTCTTTTCCCCCTGATCAGTCTAATGAAGATTGCATTGTGATATTAAAATCTCCTGCTATTATAATATATCCTTTAGCTGCTGAGTTTAGTAGGCGGAAGAATCTGTCAAAAAAAGACGCATCCTGTGTACAGGGAGCGTAGAGGGAGGCCAATGTAATGGGCTGCTCATGTATGGTCCTTGTTAAAATGATATAACGACCGTCTACATCTTTTTTGATTGTCTGGGGAACAAATGGGATTGAGTTGCTAAATACGATGGCTACCCCTCGTTTTTTGACTGATGCTGATGCTGTGTAAAATTGGGAGAAGCCTCTGTCTAGGAACTTGGGGGAGCTATGATTACTAAAGTGTGTTTCTTGTAGAAATAACACATCTGCTTGTTTTCTTTTGTAATCCGTAAAAGCAAGCTTTCTTTTGATTGGGCTATTAAAGCCTTTCACATTGTGAGAGATTAATGTTAATGCCATGTTTTACGGAGAAGGGAATGATGCATATAGTGATCTGTATACTTACTTGTGAAATTATGTCTGTGGTTTCTTTCGGTTGTGTCCCAATCTATCATATCGGCTAGACGCTCTGGATGGAATCTATGCTTCCTGTAGAGGGAAGGGAAAGGGAGACGGCAGGGAGAGGTAGACAGGACAGGGGAAGCGACAGGAGGGCTAAAACGGGAACGGGGAAATAATAACAAAATTGTAAAAAGGGATAAACAAAAAACAAGGGCGTATCTCGGGAGCCCCCGAGAGTAGCTCTTGCGCCCAGAGGATGGGTCTTCCAACTCCATCTTAAAGATGGGCCAGTCTCCTGTGTTGAAGACATCCCATCCTGGGTCTTGGATTCGGTCCCTCAGATCTGGGGACCGATGAAGGGGACACATGCCCGAAGGAGAGTGTCTCCTCCGGCACCTTTCCAATATAAAAAAGTAATGCATATTTTGTAAACTGCGACAAAAAATTAAAGTGACAGTAACCTAGTGCCACTGACAATGACTATATTGACCACTAACCGTGACTCATGATTGCATCATAGACAGTAATAATACTGGTAATGGGTCTAGTGGGAATAACCTTGATAAAATAACAGTAACTGTAGGCCATAGAGCCCTTATGTTTGTGTTGTTACCTAATGTAAACAGCATCTAATCAACTTTTATTAAACTAACTTATCCTATTTCAAATATGTATCTATGTATCCGTATATTATCTTCCTAAATATATAAGACAGATATGCCACAGAAAACAATAGCCTATGCATAATAACCTATGCATACAATACGTACGGTAATTTCAACCCGTAGAAAAAATAATAGTATGTAAAGTGTATTGTATGTATCCTACTGTATACTCTCCCCCCAGAATAGAGATATCTAAACATGTTTGTACCGGGCGAGTCCGTGTGTGCTGGAATGTCTCCGGTGTTGCCATAGTCCGTATGACGTGACATAGTGGACCCTCTCATAGCCTGCCGTATATAGCTAGATCGAAATAACATGTAAGTAGCATAACGTAATCCTATATATCTTAAATAGCAATATATAGCAATACCTATACATTTATATATATATATACATATACTGTACATACACATATACATACATATACATAACAATGATAATATATCAATATCCCATATTACCCGTACACAGGAATAATGAGTTTTGTACTCAACAGTGTAATTTAACTGTCTGTTGATCTTGATTCTACCTAATTTTGGAGGTTGAACCCCTTACAATAGATACGTATGATGTATGTTTTAAATTTGGATCCATAACCTTTACTTTTATTTGATTGACTATTAAGTGTTTCAACTAAATGGGGTCATATGGGGTCATGGGGTCATATGGGGTTATGGGGTTAACTTATCTCATGTGTAATAAGGGGCAGCTTCCGTGTACGGGCAACATGGGGTTAACTTGTCTCTTGTTTAATTCCTAAACCCTGTGTCACCTTATGTGGGGCAGTGTTTAACATGTGGTTGATCTTTATTTAGATTTAATGTTATTGTATGGGGAGCAAGGGCATGATCTATGACAATAGGGTCCACAGACCCCCTCCGGTCCCCCCAGGCGAGCGGGCAGAGACCTGAGAGCAGGGAGAGGGGCCCGACCGCCGAGTCACCCTCTCCCCCTCCGACTCCACCCGGAGCCATGGAGGGACCATCTCCCGCAATGGAACCCCGGCCTCGTCGACATCAGTCCGCGGCCGAGATCCCGCGAGAGGACGGTGCCTGCGAATGACGCATTGTGTGGGGGACAAGTTCATGGGCAGTGGTGGTGGGACGCATAGACATCCTCCATTTACCCCCGACGAGCAGGCCGAGACCTGAGAGCAGGGAGAGGGGCCCGACTGCCGAGTCTCTCTCTCCCCCTCTTACACCGCCCGATGCTATGGCGGAGCTGTCTGCTGCATTGGAGTCCCGGCCTCTCCGATGTCATCAACCTGCGGCCAGATCTCGCGCGAAGACGGAGCCTGCGGGTGACGTCAGCGGTCCTTCGCGCCAAAATCACTGCTGCTCCCGCTCTGCATAGAGGAGGACCAGACCAAGATGGCTGCTGCTCCAAAGCTGCATACGGATCTGATCCGGGTAAAACAGGCGTCTGGCAGGAGGGGTAAGTCTGGGCGAAATCTGGAACTAGCGAGACAGCGGCTTTGAGCAGGGGTTTATTCCGGAGGGGCTGGAAGGTTGTGAACTCGTGGATTTGTGTTGATTAAGATCAGTTGGAGCCTGAAGCCTCCCGTGCTGCATGCTGCTTAGCGCGGGAGGTCCCTGCTTTGTTCCAGGAGGGAGTGGGGGGGTCAGTGGTAACGGATGGCGTATGTGCTGGGTTAAGTATGGCTCCAGTAACCCCGAGTTTGGCGAGGAAGCCCTCTCCATCTTCTGGGTTTTTTAAAGTATAAGCAACACCATTTTTAATTGAAAGTAGGGCACAGGGAAACAGCCATCTGTATCGGATGCTGTGCTCACGGATAACTTTTGTAATGGGAGCCAGAGCCTTTCTTTTATTCAAGGTGGCAGGGGCCAAGTCCTGGTATATCTGGAGCTTGACCCCCTCGAACTCCAGGGTCTTAGCTTCACGGGCAATCCTGCACACCTTCTCTTTGGTGCGGTAGTGGTGAAACCGTGTTACTATATCCCTGGGGGGGTCACCACTCTGAGGTTTCCCACGCAGAGCTCTATGGCAGCGGTCCAGCAATATCTCAGAGTCTGGCTTATCTGGAAAAAGGCTTTCCAGCCACCTATTGGTAAAGTCCTCAGGATCATTTATACTTTCAGGGACCCCACGCAGCCTGATATTGAACCGCCGGTCGCGGTTTTCAGCGTCCTCTGCCTTGTCTTCTAAGAATCTGACTCTGTCATTCAAAGCAGTGACTTGGTCGTGCATTTGAGTTAGGGCAGTGGTTGTCTCGTCCATTTTGGTTTCAATGGAGTCAGTCCGCTCCCCGAGAGCATCGAGGTCCTTTCTAAGCGCCCAAAGCTCTGTCATGAAGAACTTCTTCATATCTGCACAGAATGCTTTTAGGTCCTTGCGCCGGACTGTCTCTTCATCCCCCTCCTCCTCTGTGAGAGGATCTATATCAAGGCCTTGTCTGATGTCTGCGCCTGAAGCTCCTTACTTTCAGCTGAGGGCACTCCGCTTTTCCTGAAATAAGTGGTGACCGGTTGGCTTTTGGTCCGAGTTGCTTTGCTAATCGGCATCTCTGGGTGTTTATAAATGCTGAGCTGTGTAGTGATCAGGTAGAATCACGCTTTTGTCGCTTGTAATTGCTTTAATAGTGCCGGTGGGAGAGGAGCTCTGAAATCAGGTCTCCATTCACTCCAACGACCAGCAGGTGTCCCTAAATGTTGTATTTTAACCTGTCCGGTTTCCCTTGTGCTAGTGAAGGTTTTACATGACTCCATAAAAGGACATGCCTTACACGTGTTGTATCTGTATGAACAACCTTTCGAGTTGTCAACCAATTACAGGGTCTTTTTTGTTGGAAATAACTGTGTACCAGAATGTCTCACATTTCTTGATCTTCTACTAGGTACCATGGAACTTCCTTCAAGTTTTATTCATACAGTATACAGTACACTTTGTTCTATGCATAACAACTTTGTGGTACAGATAGAGAGGTACCTCGCTCTAACCCTAGGAAGTTATTGTGTACTACCTGGGAGGTATGTTATGCAACAACAACAACAATTCTAAACCAACTGTGATTCATAATCATTCTGAAATCCTTCTCCACCAAAAACTGACCTACTGTAAGTAAAGATACAGTATATTCATCTATATTTAATCTCATCTGCACCTTACCTAGCCAAGCTCCCGATGTGTCTAAGCTCTTCTACAGAAAAATGGTTTTATTTTACAACACAGTTACATTGATAGCTTGAAAAAGCATTTTCCTACAGCTCAGACGAAAGGTCGCAGCAGCAGCTGCATGTTAGTGGACCGGCTGCTCTTGGGGGGCGTGGCTGATTTCCCAGCAACCCAGGTACTTTACTGCCATGGCTGGTTTCCCAAGGGATATCCCGGCTGCACTCGGGTTTAAAAGGCAACTTTAAGTGTCATTAGCAAAGATGGAATCTTTGCTCTTTGTGTCTACCTCTGTAAGATAACACAGAACCAGGGCAGTGACCTTGGTTTTTCTTTCATTATAAATTGTGTGGTGTCCACATTGTAATCTATAAACATTGGGTTGTATCCCACTTTATTTTGTTACTATTATTTTACAAAAACAGGGCAAATACCAATATTTATTTTCGCTCACCTTTTTCACCTGAACAAACCCAAAACTAAACGTGTTGTCTTTCGGTGCACAGAAGGTGTTCCTCAGAGTAAGATTATTTATTCATTTGAATTGTCCAATGCATCTTTAAATGCTATTTCTAAGAAACAGAAAAACTGCAGGTTTAGTGCAGCTTAAGTAAGACACATTTTCAATAAAATCTGAACAGTATAATATACTTTTTCAAACTCGATGGTATAATGCTTTACAGAGCTTATGAAAGAAAAAAAAATAGACTTTTATATTATAAAAAGTGTAACCATGGTTCTAACCTTTGTCTGACTTTTAAATGGATTGAATTTAATGATCTTAACTTAGTCCTCAGTGAACCCCGCAGGGATAACGCTCTATATATAATTTAGTATTGCTTAGCTCAACCACATAGTGCGCTCTACTTCTGACTTGCATTATGGATAAAAGAGTAGCAAGTAGAAGATTGTCACATAAGCAACTTCTTGTAAGTATTATATTGCTCTCACTGTCGCTTTGCTTTACTTCTGCAAGAATAATCATCAAAGCTGAAGAAACAGTGTGTGCTGAGACAACAATGACCACACCACATTTTCTGCTATTTGGCAAAGGCTCTCCCTGCCAAAATATATTTTTATTTGCTAGTGGTGAAAACAAAAAAAGAGACTTGCGCTCATATGTGGTCTGTGATAAAATTAGTGACTTATGAATAAGATATACAATACAACCTTAGCGGGTGAGGTTTTGTGCTGCTGGTCAGTGGGAATGGCTCAAACACCAGGCTACATGGAAACAAAAAAAGAACAGCGCAAAAAAACCATTGTGTAGTAAAATAAAATAATTATTTATAGTGTAAGGGTGAGTATTGCACGTACATCAACAAAAAGGGTTAATAGCATGACATGTTAGGGACATGTTACCACTCGGCAGGCACAGCAGGATACAGACACCGGTTACTGGACGTCCTCCCTCAGAATGCTGGTATCCGGTTTCGGAGTAAGCAGCTCAGCGTTGGGGAACCTTCCCGCGCCTTCACCGAGCCCTCAGCAGTTATTCTCAAGGGTTGATCGCCACGCTTCTTCCGGGTTGGTCCACGCCGGCGTGTGACGTCATCCGGCAGCGTCTCTCGGCCGGTCGCGTCTTTAATGCGTCACTGCTTCACAATAGACAGTCGAGCGGCAAAACAAGTCCCGAGCAAGTCTTTGTCTGCTGTTGAAAAGAGAGAGCACACTTTCCCTCCCAGACAGGAACAAGCCAAGGGTCATAACAAGATCAACCCTTGAGAATAACTGCTGAGGGCTCCGTGAAGGCGCGGGAAGGTTCCCCAACGCTGAGCTGCTTACTCCGAACCCGGATACCAGCATTCTGAGGGAGGACGTCCAGTAACCGGTGTCTGTATCCTGCTGTGCCTGCCGAGTGGTAACATGTCCCTAACATGTCATGCTATTAACCCTTTTTGTTGATGTACGTGCAATACTCACCCTTACACTATAAATAATTATTTTATTATACTACACAATGGTTTTTTTGCGCTGTTCTTTTTTTGTTTCCATATTTGCTAGTGGTGCCTGTCATCATTGTGAATACAGTATAGTTAAAATAATTGCTGACAGAGTAGTTGCCACTAATAAAAGAGAGCAAGTGCTCATTCTTTAGAACAGCGGTACGCAAACTGGGGGCGTGCCCCCCAAGGGGGACAGGAGAATTTGTAGGGGGGCGTGGCTGGTTACACAGGCCCCACGCTCTTCCCCACGACATTTACATTAAATGCCGGGGAGGTGTGAGGCTTCTTTAACTCACTTACCTGCTGCCAGCCGGGTCTTCGGCGACACGTCGCATGGCAATGCGGCATCATTTGACACCGTGGGGTCATTTGATGCTTGCCATGGCAACACGCATCAATTGACATGGTGGGGTCGCGTGACGTGATGTCACATGAACAGCAACGTCATTTGACTCTGAGCCATCGGGAGAGGGGGGGTCATGAACGCTGCAACTCTTAGGAAGCGACTCCGCAGCTCAAAAAGTTTGCGGTGCAGCTTTAGATGATAGTAGATTCTCTCCAAGTGCCAACAGTTGTAAAATTACACTTAAATAAATCAGTAAATACATGTGTGTTACAGGGACAATGTAACGACACATACGGGTGATCTGAATAGGCTTGTTTATTTGTCCACAAAAACATGGAACACAAAATAACAGAGATTTAACTTCAGCATAGATAAAAAAGCATAAAAATAAGTCCTCAGCAGGGCTTTGCCCTTTTCCCAGAAAGGGCAATTCAAGTCCAGGATACAAACATAGAGCAAAGATAAATGTCCCAATGTAACAGACCTTTTGGCAAGCTGCTCTCCCTCCAGAGTTTCAGGGTATGCTCTCTTGTACAATATTTAACGTCCCTATAGAAGATTTTTGTATTTGAACAACTACACTATGTATCTTTCTGAAATTATGTTGGAAAGGTTTACTTAATTCAAGTCACAAAAGGTATGTATTCTAAATGTGGCGAAGAATACTTTGCCAAAACCACAAAGACATGAAAGATGTTACAAAGTCAAATGAAAAGTAGATATTCATGTTAATACAAACACTGCCCCCAGCTCGCTAATCCACAATATTATGTCCGGCTTTTTATCCACCTTACCAAATTATCAAGAATGGCAGATTGAGTCAGAGAGACTGTTTTCTTCAGAGAATGTACCTTTGGAAACCACTTCCAAACCTAACATCTCCAACTTTTTTAATGAACTAGATAGAACACTCAAACTCCGCCTCAAAACCTGGTGGGAGGTCAGCAGCTTTGAGAATTACCTTAAAGCGGAAACTATACCAAGGGGCCTTAGAGCCAATGTAGCACCAGCTCACTACATAACTGACCCTGAATTCCATCGCTCGTGGGAACTAATACTCAAACAATGCTCCATAATGCTCATGCAGCTGCTGATAGAACACCAAAAAGAGAGACTTGAAGTATTTAGCTCAGAGTTGGAGAACAAACTAAAAGAGGCAGAAAAGTGGAAAGAAGATCCAAAATTCAATGAACTGTAGAAAAAGCTAGAAACAAATATATCAAAATTCACAGCAGAACTAAAAGAGAGGAAACGCAGGAAGTACGAGAGAGATAAGAAGGATTTTAAAGACGGCAAAATATTTAGATACAAGTTTGCCAAAAAAAACAAATACAGAACTAGAGCAGTTGATATTCAGGAGTCCTCAACAGAGTGGGAAACATCAGACACAGAGGAGACAAGATTTGACAGTGGTGAAGGCACCTCAGGTTCATTTCTAACATCCCTGGTTCCACATTTTTTAGACCAACAAAGAGAGGTCTTAACAGGGACAAAAGGCCGAGGAAGACACGAAGAGGAAAAGGGAAGAGTTTTGCGGAGCAACAACCCACAGACTCGGGGCAAAAAGAGAGGGAAACAAAACAGATATTAACTGATCCTCAAGACATCAATAAGTCCATTATAGTGAATCTCTCAGACTTTGAACTCACTAAGGACCACATAAGCCTACTCAACAAAGGACTGTCATTCTCACCTTCATCCAATATAGACATATTTGAATGGGTGAAAGACACAAATCTATTCAGTAGGAAACTCAAATTACATAAATTTCATCGCCTACGAGATTTGAGAGTAAGTCAGTCCTTAGACATCCCTCCCCTCAACCTCCAAGAGAGTGAAGCCATAAATGACCTTAACTCCTTATTGGAGGAGTCAAATAGGACCCCAGGAGAGGGGCCGTTCACCCAACTAAGACCAAAGTCTAGGTTCCTACCGTTTGGGGACAGGTTTGCTAATATAGACGTCTTCTGTGATCTCGTCACTAGAGATCTCGAGAACCTATCTAAGTTCAGGATGACTGATAATCTGAGTAACCCTGAAAAAACAGCTCTAAAAGAATTAACATCAAATACGTCTATAACTATAAAACCAGCAGACAAAGGCGGGAACCTAGTTATACTCAATACCTCAGACTATAAGGCTGAGAATTTGAGGCTCCTGTCAGATAAAACCTGTTATGAAGTCCTGTTAAGGGACCCCACTACAGACTACCTGACAGAACTCCGCAACATTCTGGATAAAGGACTCCAAAATAAAGTCATAACGCAAAGAGAGTATGATTACATATTCAATAAAAACCCAAGAATTGCCACGTTTTACAGTGTCCCAAAGATACATAAACGCAAAACACCTCCACCGGGCCGCCCTATTGTATCAGGGGTGGGAAATGTCAGCTAGAATGCCAGTAGCTATATAGATCAGGTTCTAAGACCCTTCGTGGCATCATTACCGTCTTACCTGAAGGACACGAAAGATGTCCTTCAGAGACTTGAAGGCATAGTGATTACACCAGACACTATCTTAGTAAGCCTGGATGTAGAAGGCCTTTACACCAGCATTCTCCCCCATGTAGGCCTCGAAGCTACAAACTACTATCTACCAACAAGAGGTAGGCATTTCTCCACCCACTCTGACTTCATGATAGAATTACTAAGGTTTGTCCTAACACGGAACTATTTCCTATTCAACACCAAAATCTATCATCAAACACAGGGAACCGCCATGGGCACGAAATGTGCACCATCCTATGCGAATCTTTACTTAGGTTGGTGGGAGGCCAAATACGTTTTCACTGAAGAAATGGAACATTACACGTCACACGTCGTACTTTGGACGCGTTTCATAGATGACGTGTTTATGCTATGGCAGGGCACACCAACGCTGCTAAAGGAATTTATTGGTATTTTGAACCAGAATAAACTCAATCTACACCTTACTCTAAAGTATGACTATAAATCCATTTGCTTCCTGGATTTATAACTAAAAAGAGGGAAAGAGAGCACGATTGAAACAACTGTCTATCGTAAACCAACATCTACAAATAAACTTCTAGAGGCCTCTAGCCATCACCCTAACACTCTAATTAAGGGTATACCAGTAGGCCAATTCCTACGACTCAGGAGAAACTGCAGCACGATTTCAGAATTTGAAACGCAGGCAAAGACAATGACCCAACGTTTCAAAACAAGAGGTTATAGTAACAAGAGTATAAAAACAGCATATAAAAGAGCTAAATACTCTCCACGCTCAAATTTGCTGACTGACAAAATACCAACCAATGAACCCAAAGTGATACGTTTTGTAGGCACCTACAATAAACAATGGCATCTAGCCAGAGAAGTCTTTCGGAAACATTGGCATATTTTGGAGGCAGATGAGGACATTAAGGAAGTCATCTCTGCCCATCCATCAATGGTGAGTAGAAGAGCAAAAAACCTTAAAGACATCTTAGTCCACAGCCACTATACGGAAACTCCAACTAAATCATGGCTACCACCTAAACCGTACGGAAGCTACTCATGCCATCACTGCAAAGCGTGCCCCAACATTACAACTACCAAAACATTCCAAAATTGGAATAACTCACAAACATTTCAGATTAGGAAATTCATTACTTGCCAGAGTTTTGGCGTGATATATCAAGGCCTCTGCAAATGTGGGAAGATCTACATAGGCAAAACAAAACGCCAATTTAAACAGCGGGTATTGGAGCATCTAGGCACAATACGTAACAATGTGGACACCCCACTGGTGAGGCATCTAAACTCTTGACAACAAGGAAAAATCAAGTCTATACTTTTTACAGGTATAGACCAATTCTCCTTAGGTCAGAGGAAAGGGGATATAGACACTGTGCTCCTAAAAAAGGAAGCACGGTGGATCTACAATCTTAGAGCACTCGCACCAAAATGACTCAATGAAGGATTTGTCTATAGTCCCTTCATTTAAGCTCTCAGGTTCATCTGTTTATAGGAAAATGCAAGTAACTGTAATATGAACTTTAACATGTAATTCTGCATTCTTCTCAAAGTAAAAATGGTCAGGATAAAACCTGACTCATATCCTGCCATTCAATAAACACTCAAACTACTTATTAATAGAATAAATTACTAATAACATCTTTGATCATTTAAAGAAGTTTAATAAACCAGACAAACATATATACAAGTGAATTCATTTAATAAAGGAAGATACACATGGTGTCACAATAGTGCAATTTAATGAAAGCAACGACAAGAATGACACAAAGTTAACATTTGCCTAAGCAATAAGCCAAAAGCAGCATGCAAAAATTTTCAAAGTCCAATACATAAGGAAACATAGCGCAAGTCTGAACTTCAGTTATCCAACAGCCTCATAGTGAGCATGCGCTAACAGCTAATGGGGTTATTACAGGTTAACCCAATAGGTATAAATAGCCTTCTCAGACATAGAAAACCCTCTGATTACCTCTGCCTTGACAAAGCACTCGCGAAACGCGCGGGTCGGCAACCACGTGACCACGTGCACGCGGAGGAGCCCGAGTTCACATACACTGACTCAGTGTGATTTAGAGTCAGCGTGGCTCAACCCGTGCGCATTAAAGGACTGTTATTAGACCCAATGGACTTAGCAGTCACACACCTCTAACGGCATACAATAATCTGGCCATGTACTACAATATCTATCCAGGTAGCCTGAATGCTATTTCCCTAACACAGCATTATGCTTAAAGGGTATTATACATAAGCAAAACGGCACCTGCACCAGCAATTAACCTCTGGAGTGCCAGACAATAACCACATATGAGGAGTACTGCACCAATTAGGGACAGGTCTTTCAATTTTGACCGGTACACATACCCTATAAGGCACAGTACTCAGCTGATAACTCGGTATTCGCATATACAGGAGTTCCAGCAGTGCCATCATACTTACCAGTAATGTATCCTCTATACTAGTATTCACTACAGCCCGGTCATCACACACCTGGGATGTATATGTACTAAGCACTACATACCTGCTCCTATATACCACCATCTATATAGGGTGGCGTAAGTAATACAACAGTAGGTGCACTTAGACCTAGATCTGACTCTATCATATCTATAATGTACTAATAGCTGCATCACTTATACAGCATAGTACAGGTCCTACACAAGAGCACCAGCTAGTATATCATACTGGGGCACTATATCTGTGGTTTCAACTGCCGGTATAACCACAGAGACCTCTAGCCCATTTACTCCATATGAGGAACACTAGGGCCAGTGAACTATCCTAACACTGGAAATTAACATACCACTGTACAATCTCTTGGACACACATATCCATTAGATTAAGTAACACTTGGTCATATTTAATCATTGTTTTAAACCCCAATATTTTAACGTTATTGTCATTTAATAAAGTCATTTTAAGTAAATCACCAAATCATACTGAAACAGAGTGCTATCATTAGAGGTCCTGTCTGTCTATTTGTGTATTAATTCAAGTCACAAAAGGTATGTATTCTAAATGTGGTGAAGAATACTTTGCCAAAACCACAAAGACATGAAAGATGTTACAGAGTCAAATGAAAAGTAGATATTCATGTTAATACAAACACTTCCTTTCAGATTCTCTGTAGAGGGTTTCTAGATATATTGTGTAGCCAGTTCCCCCTCTGGCCCCCTTACCTTTTGTGCGGTTGCGGGAAAGGGGGAAGGCTCTGCTGAGGCGCACAGTTGCCGGGACTCGGGGCGCATGCTGGGAGCTGCCAGGTGGAGTTGCGGTGGACACTGTTGGGGGGGCAATCTGGTCGCTGGAGCTCCATGGCGGGATGTTAGTAATTGCGCCGCCATCTTGAATGTTGCGCATGCACATTGGGTACCTTGCGCATGGACATTGCGGCCGTGAACAGCTGCCATGTTAAGCATAGGGCTCCGCAAGTGACCCAGCAGTCTTAGGGGCTGCAGACCACGTGAGGGGTCATAGCCAATAGGGTTGAGAGATAAACGGAGCCCCAAGATAGATACATTTGGCACGCTAGGCAACCACGCCAGTCGGAGCACTGGAGACAACTAGAGAGATAGTGTCAGGGAGCAGTGCTTCCCTGGACTAGGCCTAGGTTTGCCCCATTAGGCCCCAGCTAGGCCCCAAGTCCCTATCAGCTTGTGGTGCTGCAAGGAAGGCCCAAAGTTAGGGATGCTTCCCCAGTACTGCATAGTGTCAGGGACACAGTGACAGATGCTGCGTGGTGACTTGCGGTCTGTGGCCTGGGACCAGATCACCATCTACTAAGAGACTATTTATGGTGAGACACTCCAGCGGGAGTTCACCCCACACAGAGGTGGAAGCCTTCATTGAACGGACCGGATCAACACACGTCGGTGGATGAGACGGATCCTTTGGGTTGTTCAGCGGTACCCGGGGACTGGAGTGCCAGGGATGGTATTACCAAGTGCACTAACGGCCATACACACACTGTGGGTAGTGCTACAGCACACACCTTTGTAATGGGCAATAGGTATATACATCGCAAAAACACCTATATAACAAAACATATATACAAATATAGTAAAACAAAATTTAGACAGCACTCACAATAGCATGCGTGAAATTTGATTGGTGCAGCGTGGAAAAAGGAGGAACCCTATTTCCTCCACAACAATAGATTAGCGGCTATCCGCTAAGGCAATGAAGGGGTAAAGGCATAATAGCATGTTTATTGGGGACAATTGCCCCCAATAAACATTGCAATATACAACTGTAGCCCTGGGCCCAATCAGGTCCTAGAGACCCCCCTCCCTTGGAGCAGCGTGGTCGCGGGTGCCAGCGACGGACCCGACGGCTGCTTCCAAGGGTGGGGGCCGGAGCAGGGAGCAGCGCGTCTCCTCCGGTATGCGGCTGGTTGTCGGGGACGTGATCGGGCCATTGCTAAGGCCACGGTCGCGTCGTTAGGATCCCGACGGCTAGCGAAGCAGGGCGCCGCCATTGTGAGTGCGGTTAGGCCCACAGATAGCTTGCGCATGCGCAGTGCAGGATTGCCAGCCCCCAGGGTGCATAGGGGCAGAGCCACATGACACCAGGGAGCCAATAGGGCTGGAGAATGACTTGGCATAAGGAGAAAGATACATTTCGCGGGCTTGGAGCACGCTAGTCAATGAGACCCAGGAGCAGCCAAGGGAAGGAGGTAGGGTGCAGGAGTCAGTGACTCCCTGCACTAGGCCAGCAGCATCCAAGGCCCAAGTTAGCTCTGAGTCACCCAGTATAGTGAGTGCTTCCAGGGACAGCCCTCAGGTTAGGGACCCTGTCACTTACAGCAGTTGGAGCTGGGGAGCTGTGAGGGAAGGAAGGGTGCAGGGAGTGAGAGCAGCTCCTGCACCCAGATAGGTACCCACATCCCAGGTAGGCCCCAACTCCCCACCAGGTTAGTGGGTAATTGAATAGGGACGGCCCAAGATAGGGACGCTGCCCTTAGTATCAGTGTGCTGTCTTGTCAGAGTCACGGCTGTCAGTGCCGTGAGGTCTGACAAGCAGGCACAGTGTTGTGCAGCACGTTGGCTGCAAGCATCCAGTGGGTCACAGCTTGTTGCTGCAGGCGCTGGGATCAGTTATGTAATAGTGAGGCAGAGGGGACTCGGGTAGTACGGGAGGAGGTAGTGCGGGTGCAGGGGGTCAGGGACCCCTGCATAAGATAGGCTACCCCGTAGGCCCTAGGAGTTTTCCCCAAAGCCATTACAGGTTGCTGTGCTGTAGGGACGGCCTATAGTACAGAGCATGTCACTGTAGTTCAGAAGGAACCATATAGGGACACAGCGGACGCTGCGCCACCGTGCAGCGAGTGGGCGCAGTTCTTCGTTGCGGCTGTGGCAGTCCTCCGGGTGGGATCGCCCTGGAGGTGGTTCCGGTGTTCTTCGGTCGCCGGATCCTTTGTGAAGCCAGTTGGAGATCCGAGCACGGGAGTGCTCGGGCAGGTACTATCAAATCCACAAGTGCACCAACGGGCCCTTAGTTTAATAGTGACTGAGCAGTCACCCACATTCTCTCCAAGAGTGTGGGACATTGGGTGGGAACTACTGGACACTGGGTGGGATCACCTGGTGTTGGGGAAATGTTCTGTGTGACGCCGTAATCAGTGTTGCCTCTGGGGAGGGACACCTGTTATATTCAGTGTGATAATATATGTGTTATATGCTGTTCCAAAGTAAAAGGTATTTGGTTATCTCACATATCGTGTATATGGTTATTGTATGATGTCCTGCGAGGAACAATTCCTGCTCTGCTAGGAACCATCGCAGGTGGAGGCGCTGCACCGAGTAAGTGGTTACTCATAGTATCATAATTGCCCCAGGTTCCTCTTGGCGGAAGCTCAGCCCTCCTGTGAGCCAACAGGTAACGCACCACATGCTGGTAACACTGTACGTTCTCCGCACCCACACTATAATCTGTGATTGGGTGAGGGAATACCCGTTACACAACACACACCCCCTGTGCCCCCAACAACCCTTATACTCCCTAACATACAGTACATATATGTCATTTTTGGTATGCACAGGAATGATACTATAGGCCGGCGGTGGCCCTCGGGTGTTCCCTGCAGGTGTCCCCGTGGGCCTACAGTACCAATTCTGTGCCCCCCAAAAATAATTTCCAAATACATAAATACTTTAAAATAAATACACCCCTTGCCCAGCCCCCTAACACATACAGTATAGTAATGGGCAAAATTACTATTATCCACATATGGATAATAGTGCATTTGCCCATTTAAAATACATAAAGCACAATAAATACAATAAATACATATTGCACTCACCTTTGCCCGACTGCCACGATGAAGGCCATCCTCATCTTCATCACCGTCCATGCCCCCCTTTGATGCTGCAAAACATACACAAGAATAAAAAGAGCCAATGTAATGTCCCTAACCCCTTAATCACCTTAGCGGTCATTAACCGCTATAGTCAATAAGGGGTTAATCAACCCTCACCTACAACTCAGGAGCCTAACAACCCTCACCCAGTACCCACTCGGGAGGCCTACCCACACTTGCTTGGGAACAATACCCCCTTCCCCCATCCCCGCTACCCACAATAAACATGACTATATTTTATAAACAATACATAAACCACCCCCTGTGCCCCCCCATAAATACATGATTTATTCTTTTACATACAGGGTTAATACCCCAGGCCCACGGGAGTCCCCGGTGGTCCTGGTGGGTGTCCGCAGGCCCCACAGTGTCCCAGAGGGGGGTGCCCACAGGGTCTGGAGGCCTACAGGTGGTCCCCGTCAGGCGCCGTGGTCCTCCAGGTGGTCTCCGCGGGTCACCGTGGGCCCCAAATGGGGTCTCCACGGGTGGGCCCGCAGGTGTCTAGGGGCCCTGGGTCAGCCCCACAGTTGTCTGAGGGTCCTCAGGTTGTTCCCACAGGGTCTGGGGGCCCTCGGGTGGTCCCTACGGGTCCGCGGGGCCCCCACAGATGTGGGGCCCCCAGTTCATCCCCGCAGGTGTCCCCCATGGCTCCCTAGCCTTGTACCCGTGGGCGTCCGGGGAGTCCTCAGATGGTCTCCAGAGGTCCCTGCAGACTTAAGGAACCAACCCTGTATGTAAAAAAATAAACCTGTCCTATACCTTTAAAGAAATAAATACCCCACCCCCACCTCCCGAAATACATACAGTAATGTGCAAAATAACTATTATCCAGATATGGATAATAGATTATTTGCCCATTATTAAACACATTAAAGTAAATAAATAGAGTTCTACTTACCCCCTGGCAATGTGATTGCAGTCCAGTCATCAAACGCGCTCCGTTTCAAAAGAATATATTGCAAATACTTTCAAATGCCAGTTAACCCCTTAATTACATTAGCGGTTAATAACCGCCAAAGTAATTAAGGGGTTAACCAACCCTGCACCAATACCAACCCTTTACCCATTCATTTGTACAGTGTGTAATAATATATATATATATATATATATATATATATATATATATATATATAAACAAATAAGAACTCAGTTGGCACACTGTAAACGGAAAAAATGCTGATGCTTGTCCCATATGCACATATACACAGATGAATTAACATGGCTACAGTATAAGACACCGCCTGCAGTTTACAGCCATCTTACTTACCTTTTTTGGCTGGGTATGTGCTTTCAGGACTCCACGGTGACCACGTCCATGATATAAGCACAGGATCTAGCCCATTAAGAGCCTTTACATACTGGCTATTCTCTGCTAGCAGATATCCCCTGCATACTCATGGATACCTATGTGAGGCTTAGCATCGATAGCAAACGGATGTACACCATTTAGTCTGGACTCAGTGATCAGCTACAAGCAGCAATACTTCACACCCTGATAGCTCTCTTATGAGTGCAACTTTAGTATAACCATCTCTTTAGCATTGTTCACCATTGGTAGTGAATAGGATAACTGAGCAGTACTATAGACTTTACCAGTCTATTTTTATCTGTGTCATATACATCACACTACACTACACGATTTTAACGAAGTTATTAAATAAATCTTTTTTATTTTATGTATATTAGTTCACCCCTGACCACATTATACTATAAAGGTTTGCTGTGCGCCTCTCAAAAGGGACCTCTGGTGCCTCCTTTAGGCACATCTCTTTATCAGATTAACATGGCACAACATCCAACATTTCGATCATCATAAAGTGACCTTCTTCAGGGACGTGCAATATGTGAATGCTAATGAACCCCCTTATATACCCACATAAATCACGACTTAAACAAACTCACCAATGTGTTGGCAAAATTGCCCGCGAAAAAAACGTGCAGCTGTATACCCTGTGAATCGCATCTGAGCGCTGGAACGCACCACCATCTTGGATGCTCGCATGGGGCTACTCCTGACTAACTACGGAAAACCGCATGGTCCACTAACTCACCCTATCATGTCATGCGCATGCGCAAGGCTGGGAAACCCTCTGCATTACGTAGGGGATGCTACATTTAGGAGGACGGCTAGATTCATATGTATTGCTGTGGCACGCATTGGCGCACATGCGCCCCAGGACCCACATCTATGTCCTGAAACGCACCGCCATCTTGGATACTCATATCGGGCTACTTCTCACAAAATACGGAGGCCCGTTAGGTACACTGACTAACCCTACCATGTCGCGCGCACCCGCAAGACAGGCAATCTCCTACACTACGTAGGGGATGCCACTTGTGTGAGAGCAGCTGAATTCATGTAAATTCCTGTAGCGCGCATTGGCGCGCATGCGCCCCAGGATTATAATGTGGATCAGTGTTAGAATAACCTTAGCGTATGCTCGATCCGCAAAGAGACCAGAGACCACTGAAACAACATAATAAACACACTGCCCGGCGGATGTAAACAATATAGGTGCCGTGTAGCGTTAATCCTGGGGCATAATAACAAGATATAATAAAAGTAAACAAGTACATGATAATTGGTGACACGCTCCAGCACAAAGGCAACAAGACACAATAGGGACACAGGTATAAATAAATACCTAACTACATATATTACTGACACTGTTAACTGTAATTGCTCAAAATAAATAAATACTATACTTACAATGACTGATTAGTCTAAAATCGAAGGGGTTATGTAATGCAGGGTCTGAGCGCTGGAAATAATTCAGACCACGGTGCATAGGAGGTGCATAGGTATGGTGTGTGACTGGTAAATAAACATAAATAAATAAAAATGAAGTCATGACCTAAATCGATCTCAGAGTCTCTCTACTGACTCCGTTTAGACAACATAATGTTTACATGTTGTCACACAAACTAATACACTCTACAATGTCCTATGCTACAAAAATACAAAATAACATCATCCCAATATTAAGCAATTAACACAACCTCAGTACGCATAACTTCACCTGGGAGTGACCACGTGAGGGAAACATAATAAGGACCACACAATAAAATAACAAAGGAAGACAACTAGTATACAAATTGTCATCAATAAATAGAATCCATACAAAATTCACAGGAAACACCCTAAGAATAAATCCTCGTTTAGGCCAAAAGGTGCCATAGTCTTAAGTTCAAAAATATGCCTCGCTTCGCTTTGCAGCAGAAGTCAATTTATGTCCCCCCCTCGAGCGGGCACTGGGATTTACATGATTGGCATACACCTTAAGGTTGCCAACGAGTGTTTGAAATCTCTAAAATGTCTAGCCACTGGAAGGCATTTGAACTCAAGATCATTGGCATCAGAAGTCAAAGCTTTTCGTATTGTTGATCGATGTATCGCAATACGTTCTTTTAACATCCGCACTGTCTTCCCAAAGTAGAACAGGCCACATGGGCACTTTATCAGATAAACAACGAACTTAGAATCACAGTTTAGGTATTGGCGAATTTTGATTTTAATCCCACTGTGCGGAGACAATAAGAGGGCCCCACCTGCATGTATTGGCAATTCGTGCACCCCTTACATTTGTATGAACCTGGCTTCTGAATTAGCCAAGTTTTATCCTTAGTGTATTTTTCAAAGGGATCCGCTTGTGTTATCATGTCGCCAATAGATGGTATACACCGGAAACAAAAGCGGGGTTGTTCACGAAAGTGATGGCCAATCTTGTCATCGTTCGCTAGGACGTACCAGTTTTCTATAACACTCCGTTGAATACATGGGGAGGCTGAATGTACTAATGATGTTAAATCTTGTATTATCCGATTTTTCTTTTGGTCTGCCACTCGTAGAGTTTAGTCCATCAACTGCAATCACACGATCAAGGGCACATTTGACATCTGTTGGGCTATACCCCCTCTCGAGGAACCGGTTCGCCATACTCATTAGAGCTACTTCTACTTCTTCCAGATCGCTGGTGATTCGTTTTACTCTCAGTAACTGCGAATACGGAAGACCTTTTTTGAGAGGAGTCGGGTGATGGCTTGATGCATGAAGTAACGTGCTCTTGTCTGTTACTTTTTGAAATAACCTCGTTGCCAATTTGTCACCTATATATATAAACACCAATATACAAATAAATGGTTAAGGATTACAGGAAAATGCAGAAATTAAAACATGACATCTCAATCTTCAAACCAGCACATTGTATTCGAAAATGAAACCAGCAGCACAGTGCAAGATAAATTATCTCTCATCTCCCAGAAAAATAGCACCTACACAAATACATCTATACCAAATGGCAATCAAACAATTGCATTTTAGTGTGTCTTGCACACAATTAATCTGTGCCTCATGTAACACTATGCCGATTAAATGTTAAAAATAAATAAACAATTACCAACAAGATACAGAAACTAAGCAAGTAAACATAAACATATTTTCCATCAATCAATTAATCTAAGCAAAAATCAATTACAATCCAATCCAAATCAATAACACAAATCACTATTCAATTCCTAAAACCAAACCATTGGTAAAAAAATTCTACTTCAAAGTAACCACCATCATACAAAATCTAACACCAAAAATAAGCCAATATTAAAAAGCAAGCCCCTGAAATAAACTATTGCAAAGACCATCTGTTGCAGAGTACATGCAACTACACATGCGGGGTCTCTTGACAAGGCTTATTTATTTAGCCTTAAAACATACAGCACACAAAACAAAATAGCTTCTCTTCCGCAGACAAAACAAAATAGCTTATCTTCAGCGTGGCAAACAAAGCAGTTTCTCTTTAGCATGGCAAACAAAACAGTTCCTCTTCAGCATGCAGGACACAACAGTTCATAAACCATGTACTTTGCAAACAGACCTTATATCAGTAATCTCTTCAATAACTCACTCCTGTCTCCTGACCAGCTAGGCTGCATGTGTGTACATCCTGGGGTTTTTAACACACCTTGATTAGGCAGCTGGGATTCAACTAATTGCCATGAGCTTCCCAGCTGAAGTTAACCTCATCATTGCTGCACTGCAGACTAAACATATGTCTGCCAGGCATATAGCTGGTGGCTTTTATTTACTCTGTCACATTCCTCCCCTGTTAGTGTGTGGCTGTCGCTACGCATGGCTGAAGCCCGACCATCCACCCCTTCTCTAGAAAAGAAATCAGCATTTGTGTTCTTTTTTCCCGGCCTGTGCTGAATCTCAAATGAGAAGGGTTGGAGGGCCATATACTACCTAGTTAACCTAGCATTGGAATCTTTCATATTATTTAACCACTTCAGTGGAGCATGGTCCGTCACAAGAGTAAAATGGACTCCTGTCAGGTAATGCCTTAAAGCCTTGTTTGCCCACTTCACTGCGAAGCCACCTTCTCAATCACTGAGTAATTTTTTTCCCTCTGGAAAAATTTCTTACTCAGGAAAAGGATAGGGGGTTCAACTCCCTCAAACTGTTGTGACAACACTGCCCCTAGCCCTATCTCTGATGCACCGTTTGCACTACAAAAGGCCTGTTGAAGTCTGGGCTTCTAAGGACGGGACCCTCTGATAGACACCTTTTTATGTCCTCAAATGCTCTGTGACAGTCCCTTGACCATACCACTTGTGTAGGGGCACACTTTTTTGTGAGGTCTGTTAAAAGTGCTGGCATGTCCGAGTAGTTGGGGATGAACCGCCGGTAGTATCCTGCTAAACCCAGCAGAGAGCATACCTGCGTTTTTGTTTGGGGGGTCGGAACTTCTTTCAGGGCAACTACCTTGTCGGCTAGTGGCCTTACTTTTCCACCTCCCACTGCATACCCTAAGTATTTGGTTTCTGCCTTACCCAAGGAACATTTCTTAGGGTTGGCTGTGAGCCCTGCCTCTCTTAAAGATTTGAGGACCGCTTTCAGCCTATTTACATGGGACCGCCAGTGTTTACTATAAATGTCAATGTCATCTAGGTAGGCGGCGGCATAAGTCCTATGGGGTCTCAGCACTTTATCCATGAGTCTCTGAAATGTGGCTGGGGCTCCATGCAGTCCAAATGGCATTGTCACAAACTGGTATAAACCCATGGGAGTGGCAAAGGCTTTTTTGCACTTAGACTTTTCCGCTAAGGGTATTTGCCAGTATCCTTTTTTAAAGTCCAGCGTGGATATATATTCCGCGTTACCAAGGGCGTCAATTAATTCGTCCACCCTTGGCATCGGATATGCGTCAAACTTGGATACCGCATTGACCTTTCGGAGGTCCACACAAAATCTTACCTTCCCATCGGGTTTAGGGACCATAACTAGTGGACTACACCACTCACTAAATGATTCCTCAATCACTCCTAAGTGTAACATTTCTTGTACCTCCTTCTCTACCAGGGCCCTATGATTTTCAGGCAACCTATAAGGACGGGAACGTACTTTTATCCCAGGTGCTTTCTTGATCGCATGTGAAATTAAGTTAGTTTGCCCTGGTAAATCAGAAAAAACATCATGGAATTGTGTAATTATTGCTAAAAAGTCCCCATTTTTTTCAGAGGACAACTGTTTACCCATTGGGATTTTATCGTCACCCACGATGTTCTCCCATCGGGGCTGAGGACCCAAGTCCGTTTCCTCCTCTACCGGCTGGATGAATAGAGACCGCTGCATCTTTCAGGGTTTCAGCAAGTTCACATGGTAAATTTGTTTACACTTCCTGGACCCAGGTTGAGCGATCTCGTAATCCACATCACCCGTGCAGCGGAGTACTTCGAATGGGCCCTGCCACTTGGCCAGGAGTTTACTCTCGCAACTGGGTAATAATAACATCACCTGGTCTCCCGGGTGAAACACTCTCATGCGAGCATTCTGATTGTAATGTCTCTCCTGACTGTCCTGGGCTGATCTAAGATTCTCCCTAGCAAAATGGCCGACCACATCTAGGCGCTTCCTAAGGTCTTGTACATATTGCAGGGTATTCTTAGAAGGGGACCGCTGTTCCTCCCAGGACTCCTTTAGGAGGTCTAGATACCCCGGGGTTGGCAGCTATACAGCAGTTAAAATGGAGAGAATCCAGTGGAGGCCTGGGGAACTTCCCGCACTGCAAACAGCAGAAAAGGGAGAAGTTCATCCCAGGCTTTCTTCTCTGAATCTACAAATTTCCTCAGCATCCCTTTTAGAGTTTGGTTAAATCTTTCCACCAATCCGTCAGTCTGTGGATGGTAGACCGATGTCCGAACAGACTTGACCTCTAGTAATTTTAAGACATCCTGCATCAGTTTAGCCATAAAATTTGTACCTTGGTCTGTCAACATAACCTGGGGAAGTCCAACCCGTGAGAACAGCTCCAACAACTTGTTGGCTACTTGCTTCACCACTGCTGTTCTCAGGGGGAATGCCTCAGGATATCTTGTTGCATAATCAACTATTACAAGAATAAACCTGTGTCCTTTCGCAGAAGGTTCTAAAAGTCCTACCAAGTCTACCCTAATCCTCTCAAAGGGAACTGACACCAAGGTTAGAGGAACCAAAGGGGCTGTTTTTTGTCCCTTTGGACTAGTTAGCTGGCACTCCGGACATGCTGCACATAACTTAGCAATATCACTATGCATCCCTGGCCAATAGAATCAGGACTAAATACGGTCCAATGTTTTATCCCTGCCCAGGTGACCACCCCAAGGGATAGTATGGGCTAGAGTGAACACAGGTTAAACAAATGTCTTGGGAACCAATATCTGTCTGGTGATCTCCCCTGTTTGTGTCTGCCTATTCACCCTATATAGGATATCATTTGATAACTCAAAATGGGGGAATACTATCACCCCCTGTGCATTCAAAATCTGCTCATCAATTTTTACTACCTTATCATACTGTCTTGCAAGGACTGGGTCTTCCCTTTGCCTCTGGTGAAAATCAGGGAGGTATAGGTCTGGTAAATCTCCATGGCTCATATCCCCCTCCCTCTGGCCATCACCAGTCATCAATTGTGACTTCTGGCTATTAGAATGGTCACTTTGAGACCCAGATTTCTGCAACCAGTCCTGTTTGTCAGAGTGTCTTTGCTTCCGAGTCTTTTGAACCCGGTGTCTACTGGGGAAAAGGTCTGCCGAGAAGGGGAACAGTTTGCCAGGGTTCTACTGAGCCATAGAATAAGGCTTCTCGTGAGAGACTGGAGCCATTAAGTCCGAAAAGAAAGGCCAGTCCTTGCCGAGCACAACGCGGGCAGGGAGCCAAGGAGCGACTCCTACTTCGAGGTAGGCCTCCTGACATTTTACCTGTAGCCGGATTTTGGCCATCAGATAGCATTTTACATCGCAGTGTATACATTCTATACTCCATGGGGAGTCAAAAGAACACACGTTAGGTGGTAACAGTTCCTGGAGGACCAGAGTTTTCCCAGAGCCCGAATCTACAAGGACCTGGATGTTTTTTCCCCCAACCTGGGCTGGAAGTAGCCAGGGCTTATAATTTTCTCCAGTGAAGGCCGAGGCGACGGTCCTGCTGAATGAACAATCCATCAGTGGACAGTCCACCTGCCGGTGGCCTTGTTCTCCGCAGGTGGAACATGGAGAGGGTTCCCTCGCAGGAGGGGGCCATGGATAGCGCTCCGCTGGACCGGATACATGAAACCAGGCATCTGGCGGGTCTTGTGGGCGATGTCCTCGGAAGTTCCTCTTATTTTGCGATGAGCCGACATCAGGAAGGAGATGAGGGTCTCTATGGGGACCAGCATTTGGACTCCGCCCTTGCTGGAACGACTGCTCCTTCCGTTGGACTTGGCGATTGCGAATGGACGGGCCGTAGGTTCCCCGTTGATCCGACCTCGCTCTTTGGGCATCCGCAAGTGCCGGTGGAGTCAGATCTGTCGGGTCCAGGACACTCGCCTGCTCCTCAGCCCCAAGGAAGTTCTCCACGAGTCGGGCCGCCAAAGCTAGGGTTTCAGCAGTGTGGCGTTTTACCCATGAGCGTGCGGAAGGGGGTATTATCTGTAGGAATTATTCCAACACCACCTGCTCAAGAATTGCCTCCTTTGTGCACTCCTCGGGTTGTATCCAGCGCGTACACAAGTCCAATAACCGCTGAGCGAGGACCCAGGGTCTCATCATAGCGGTGTACTTCATGTTCCGGAACTGCTGCCGGTAGGTCTCTGGGGTCAGACCTAAGTGGTCCAGTATGGCGGCTTTTACTTGTCGGTAGTCCATTGCCTGATCTGCAGGGAGGCCCTGATATGAGGCCTCGGCTTCTCCTATGAGGAGCGGGGCCAAAGCAGTGGCCCAGCGATCTGCAGTCCAGCCCTGAGCTTCGGTAACCCTTTCAAATGTCTGTAAAATAGCCTCTGGATCCTCATTCGGAGCCATTTTCCTCAGGAGAACTGGGGGTTTGTTTGCAGGTTCTGGACTGGCAGACCCCTGGAATTGGGTCAGCAGCCTGGCCATCTGCTCATCCTGTGCTGCCTGTAGTCTTTCATCTCTCTCTGCTTGTAGCCGGGCCTGTTCCTGCATTAACTGTCCCTGCTGTCTGGTCTGCTCGCACAGAAACTCTTTAAAAAATTCTTCAATTTTTCTCATTCTTGTGTGTGTTTGTGTGGCCCTTTAACTACAGGGGCCTTTTGAAAATCCCAGCACTTCTGACACCATATGTTGCAGAGTACATGCAACTACACACGCGGGGTCTCTTGACAAGGCTTATTTATTTAGCCTTAAAACATACAGCACACAAAACAAAATAGCTTCTCTTCAGCAGACAAAACAAAATAGCTTATCTTCAGCGTGGCAAACAAAGCAGTTTCTCTTTAGCATGGCAAACAAAACAGTTCCTCTTCAGCATGCAGGACACAACAGTTCATAAACCATGTACTTTGCAAACAGACCTTATATCAGTAATCTCTTCAGTAACTCACACCTGTCTCCTGACCAGCTAGGCTGCATGTGTGCACATCCTGGGGTTTTTAACACACCTTGATTAGGCAGCTGGGATTCAACTAATTGCCATGAGCTTCCCAGCTGAAGTTAACCTCATCATTGCTGCACTGCAGACTAAACATATGTCTGCCAGGCATATAGCTGGTGGCTTTTATTTACTCTGTCACACCATCAAAAATTACATTTATAACAATTACATTACACATCAATTTCTAAAAACAGCTGCAAAATACATTTTAAAAACATCAAAAGAACATAAATAAACATTTGCAAAACAATCATTTATTATCATGTATGTCTAGCCATATAGATTATACATTACATACAGGGGTAATAAATGAGCATAAAAAACAATTGCATTACATAAAAAATTACAATACAATACAACCATTCAGTGTCCCTGTATGTAAGCATATTCATAGGGACATACAGGGCCAATAAATGGACATTAAAAAAAAAATCACATAAAAAAAAAATCAAAAACCAAATAAATTTTTTTTTTCTTTGGTTTACTTACAGCTGCGGCCGAGCTTAGTCTAACACTTACCTCGGCCGCAGCAGATCTCGGGCGCGCGCCGAGGTGTCCCGCGTGCGCGCCGGAGCCTCGGAGGATCGGTCCTCTGATCGGGGCTTCCCCCTCCCCTCTCCGGGTCCGCCGGGTCCCCCGGAGCCCCCCACCGCATCCCCCACATCGCGGGACACCAGGGCTCCCTTCGGGGAGCCCTGGGCACGCACACCGTGCGCGCACGCTCCCGATGAAGCGTGACCGCGCATCGGTGACGCGCGGCACGCCGAGGGGATTCTCCATCAAAGCTGGGAAACCTCGCGGCTTGCGGCTTGCGGCTCTTGCTGTATTAGATTAAACTTGGTCGGTACTGTACCATTAGATGGCCCACTCACCGAATTCCCAGGGAGCCGCATTCTCTCGAACAAACAATCCACAGGTAACCATGAAATAAAAAAACCTTACAATCCAACTGTGTCTTCTTTCTTCTATTTGTAATCCATTCCGTCACGGGGGTCTTCATCTGTCTTCTTCTTTCTTCTTCCAGTGTCTTCTGGGGTCTTTTTGTCTTCTTTCGCCACACCCTAGTCCTCTTCTTCCTCCAGGAGGTCCGTCCTCCTCGGCGTCTGGCTCAAAAATGAGATGTCACATTTTCATCTTATGGTTCCCACGCCCCTGATTGGGCCGTTAAAACCATGTGATTTTGAAAAAAAATAAAACAAATTGATGACATAATTGAAAGGAAATGGCGCCAGCCAATCAGAATGGCTGTGTTTCATTTGCCTTTAAGATGATGTCATCAAAAGCAAGATGGCTGCCCTCACATGGTACGGTAGCCAATCAGATCATGGGAACTAAATCCCAACTCTGATTGGCTGAAGTAGACCATGTGACAGAGGCTTGGGGGAGAACGGATGTGACGTCATCCAAAGCCTGTCACATGGTACTTCAGCCAATCAGATTGGGGATTTCGTTTTTTTCCAAAATCACATGGTTTTCATTGCCCAATAAGGGCCGTGGGAACCATATGACGAAAATGTGACGTCAAGGAGAAAATGTTCAGATTCAGCGGCCATTATTTTAAGGAATATCGAAATGGAATTTCTGGATATGCCCGAGTTGCGCCACGACAGACTAATGGCCCGCCGAGTAACACAGCAGGGTTTCCTGATGTGTGAGTCATACCAGGGTCTGCCTTTATGTAATAGAAGCACAGTAAGAGGCTGAATCAGTCACTCTAACTGTGCGCCTCTCACAGGCGATCACGGGGATTTTATTAAAATTCCAACATTACAGTAATGTAGCAAGGGGTCTCCAGATCTGAACCGCATTGATTTCAGGTCCGGAGCCCCCTACTTCCCGAGATACAGGCCCCAGTATGGGGTGCCGGTATCCCCATGTTAAAATCCTGAGGGTCACGTGACCGTGGGATCTAAACAAAGCAGAGGGGAAACCGGCACCACATACCGGGGCCTGAATCTCGGGAAGTAGGGGGTCCCCGAGGCTGAAATCAACTTTGAAATCAGCTCAGGAGACCCCCTGCTCCCTCACACTAGTATCAAACACCCCCCCTCCCGGTATGGGGTGCCAGTATCTTCTCCGTGTTAAAATCCACGTGGGATGTAAACAAAGTAGAGGGATACTGTCACACCCTGGGCCTGTGTTTCGGGAAGCAGGGGGTCCCCGGACCTGAAACCAATGCGGTTCTGCTCCAGAGACCCCCTGCTCATCTACACTAGGAATACAATTTAAATGTAAAATATTTACTTTAGTAAGCACCAATACCCCACCCACCTCCGTGCCCCCCCATAAAACCATGATTTTTTATTTTACACACAGGATTAATTCCCCAGGCCAACAGGGGTCCCCAGTGGTCCTGACGGGTGTCCGCAGGCCCTACAGTGCACCAGAGGGGGGTCCCCACTAGGCGCCGTGGGCCTCCAGGTGGTCCCTGCGGGTCACCGTGGGCCACAATGGAGTCAACATGTGGTACTGTGGGTGTCATGGGCCTTCGGTAGTTCCCACGGAGGTTTGGGGCCCTCGGGTGGTCCCTGCAGGTCCGCGGGGCCCCCACAGCTGTTCTTCCCCACAGGTGTCCTCCAAGGATCCCCAAGTGGTCTCCATAGATCCCCGCAGACCTAAGGTTCCAACCCTGTATGTAAAAAAATAAAACATGTCCTACACTTAAATAAATAACCCCCCCCAACCAGACACATACAGTACAGTAATGGGCAAAATAACTATTATCCAGATATGGATAATAGATTTTCTGCCCATTATTAACAAAACATTAGCCAGCATACACAAATCAAATAAATAAATACAGTTCTACTTACCCATGCATTATGATGGGCGTCCTCGTCAGCTTACTGCCAGGTCCCTGTCCTATGTTGCCAGAATAATACATAGCAAATATAATCTAATGCCCCCCAGCCCCTTAATCACCTTTACGGTTAATAACCGCTAAAGTAATTAAGGGGTTAACCCACCCTGCCCCGATACCCACCCTGGAGGCCTAACCCCCCACCTCGGACCCAATATACCCACCCTATACCTATTGATTGTTATAGTAGTGCATCATACCATATAATAATATGGGCATGATAAGCCACTATAGCACTCAATGGGCACCCTAATCAAAATACATTAATGCTCAAAACACACAATAATAAAACATTACAAAACTCCAAAAAAGCACAATTCACTAAATAAAAACACTAGCCAGCTAATGCAATTAATACAAGCAAAAAACAGATCAACAATGAATTAATTAAACCAGTAACCAAAGACATTTATTATTAAAAAATATTGGCAACACAACCATTAAAAGCATTAGCCAACACAACAAATCTTTAATTAAAAAGGAAAATCCATCGCCAATTTTTTTTACAATAAAGCAGCAAAATGACAAACAATTACATTCACATAATAAACATATGTAGAAAAAAATCACCATCAATACAAAGCAAGTAATTTGAAAACAAATTATTGGCCTAATAGTGTATTGATCTGGACCCTAATGCGGTACAGATTAATACATTATCAGTCAATGTGCAAATAAAATTTTAAAATATACATCCAATCAAAAAACCTGTAAAAAAATAAATAACCATACATTCAATATTTTACTTACCATTAGAAGTGCTGGCACTCCGACTCCCTGGGAAACAGGAAGCTCGCATACTGCGAAGGCCTCAAACATCATCCGATGCCATCCGCCATGAAGATCCAGATCAGGTGCCCAAATCTTCTCTCTTCTATCTTTAATCAGCTTCTTCTATCTTCATCTGTCATTATTTCTTGATCTTCTTAATCTTCTATCTTCTTGTTGTAATACAAAAAGCCCCATGGTAGATCCCAACCGATGTTGTCTCATTGTCTTCTTGGGTTCAAATGAGGCATCACAGCCTTAAATAGGGCTTGTGATGTCACATTTGGGCGGGGACTGTTTTAACAGCCATCTGATTGGCTGTTAAAACCATCTGCTGACTTCAATTTTTTTTTTAGAGTCATTTAAAGGGAATGATGCCAGCCAATCAAAATAGCTGTGCTTCATTTCCCTTTAACATGACATCACTAAGCCAGCATCACATGGTATTTCAGCCAATCAGATCATGGGAACCAATTCCCAAATCTGATTGGTTGTTGTTCACCATGTGACGGAGTCATTTTAGGTCAAGTACCATCAGTGACATTTTGAGACATACCAGGGCTCGTCCCTGGAAGGCAAGCCCATTTGGGAACGACTTTTCTGTTTGATTGTACTGTACTGTAGTTCAAAAGTTATAGAAAAATATTTTTACGCAAAAAACAAAAAAAAAACCTGTTGATTGTTTTAAATTTTTTAATGTGTTTAATGCTTGGTACTGTATAATCATTTATTTCTATTTTGCATGTCAATACTGGCAGGTAAGACACAGTTCTCCAATCCCTAACTTGTTGTAGTTATAGTTATAATGTATACAGTTTAGAGTTACCGTATATAATGTACAGTATACTGTAGTTTTACAGTTATACTGTACGGTATATATTTTGACAGTAGTTACTGTATAGTCCAATATAGTGATATACTCAATGCCTTAAATGCACTTAACTGCACGACTTTTTTATTTTATTTTCAGAGCTTCAGCAGTACAGGAAGGGGGGGGGGGGCGTATAAAAGTATTGTACTGTGTGTATACTGTAGCAACAGTCAGTAATTTACACAACCCCCCTCTCTCAATGACAAAAGAACTACATTACGAAGAAGATAAAGTCAAGATTGTACATTTGGGAGACGAGGCGACCTACTGTATTGTTGTAATATTAATTTTTCCATGATTGTCCTGTACAGATAACATTGTTTCTTCTTTAAATTCATGAGAATCATTGAAACACCCCCACCCCTAAAGTAAAATTACAATAATATACTGTACAGTACAGTATACATTACAGTACAATTACAGTACATACAAAGGAAGTGATTGTAAGAATGGCAAAAATTGTTAACTTATCAAAAAGTCAGTTCACATAATGGTTTATTTAAATCAGTCCTTCAAAAAGTGATGCCTCCATTTTTTTTTTTTTTTACTTGAAATTCACTTTAAATGTGTGTGTCTACACAGTCTGTAACAAAGCCTCTCCAACATAATGAATTGATTTGGGGGAGGTGTGGATAAGCGTTTCAATTCATGTTGGTTTGTTTGTTCACATAATGGTTTATTTAAATCAGTTCTTCTCTCGCCAAATCCTCTCCAAGAAGGGCTTATCACATGTGCACATGCGTGTATGTGAACAGCCTCAAGAAGACTGTGTGACACAGTTACTGTAAACAAAGCCTCAAAGATTTTCATGAATGGCTCTCGGGGGGGAGGTGTCGATAAGAAGTTGAAAACACCTTTGGCTCTAGGCTTTGTGCGTGTGTGTGGGGCGGGGGGTGGGGGGGATGTGCTGCTACTCGCATTTTCAATTGCTTTGCAAGGCCGGGTGTGTATGCAGGATTATTAGTTCAAAGAAATTTTTTGAACAGTTCATCAAAATGTTGTGACTCCCCCGCCACCCCCACCCCTCAAATAAAAATGAGAAAAGAATTACAGAATGCAATGCAGCCATTATGAAGAAGATTTAACTTGAAATTCACTTTGAATGTGTGTGGAGGAGTCATTCTAGCAGTAATGCTACAGTTGCAGTGTGTGCAGGATTATTAGGTCAGCGAAATATTTTGAACAGTTCATCAAAATTTTGTGACCCGCCGCCCCCCCCACCCCTCAAATAAAAATTACAGTGTACCACCTCATACAGTACAGTATACAGATAAAGTAACAAAAACATATACAAATTCACATTATGGTTGATTAAAATCAGTCCTTCAATAAGGCCATGTCGAGAAAAAAAAAGTTGAATGTTTCTTTTTTAATTTTTTCCCCCCCAACTTGAAAATTCACATACACGCATGCGCCTAAATGTGATGACACGCATATGCGTTTCAACAAGGTTCCAATGAGACATATGTACAGTACACGCATGCGCATAAAATAAAACAGTATGAAAAGAAGACCAAGTCTAGCAAAAGTATTGATTAATAAATAATAAATAATACATATAGAAATGTGATGACGCATATGCGTTTCAACAAGGTTCCAATTAGATATACTGTACACGCATGAGCAGAAAAATATTTTACATTCGGAAAAAGAAGTGACGTTGTATTTTTGTATTACTTCTTTTCCCTTTATTATCCTGTATACAGTATGTGTCCTCATATTATTAATATGTGTATGGCTAAGGAGCCTCAGAAAGGACCTTTTTCCCATGTATACTATACAGTATGAACTCGTAAACGTTAATCGTCAAATTACAAATACTGTACACACACACACACTTGCAGAACTGTACGGCAATAAAAGACAGGTTGGATTGCTATTAGATTTTTAAGACTACAACTCGTGATTGCCCACTTGAGTTTCTCGACGGTATTGCAGACAACGCTAAAATGCAATTTTCTGCATCCGATAGAAACCCGAGTCAACACGTGTCTAAGGCGGTACAGTTGAAAATAATCACACGCCATGACCTGGGTATTCCGATGTATACACTGCGTGAAGTCTTCGAATAACGGCCGCTACAGCTGTACAAGCAAGTTGATGATGGTGAAATGTAGGAGATTAGTGCTGGGGACAGTGGGTATTTAGATACCTTTAATAAGATGATTAATCAGGTCTTACAGGATCCTTTGAGATACTGAAACTCTTTCAGTGTCGATTAAACTAGTGTTGTTATTATTAGTAAGCAGTTATATGGTCCTCAAACAGGCAAAAGATAACTTTTTACTGATCCCTACGTTACTGCAATTTGCATTGCATATCCTATATTGTTTTCTAATCTTAGGAGCGCACACATGTAAGCATGTCACATACGTTATTTAGTACTCTTCACCTGTATGTGGGACTGCATTGCAAATAATACAGTAATCTTTGTTCTGATCTTCAAGTTTGTGTATAAAGTTAAATATACTGTATACATGAGATTGATTGATTAGTGTATAATATATGTACTGTATTTTCACTCACCAGGATCTCACCAGATCCTCTGTGTTTACCAGTTCAGGAAGCCCACTGACTGTGAGATGGCAATGACAGAGCTCAGGCACTCCTCTTTGGGGTCATGTGCAGGGGACCACATAGTCCCCCTCCTCTCTAATTCGCTTGGGCGGCATGATTAGCCAGCATGCATTTTACTTGCTAACATGCATCTTAAAAATGTCGCTGCTGCGTATGGTGCTCCCAAGTGCATTTTTGAAGCTGAGTATGCCACACCATATCCTCTGTTTCTCCTCAGAGCTTGTCCGGGAGCACAAAGCCCCTTACTCAATTTATGGGGATCTGCAGCTCTTCTTCAGTGAGCATGAGGCTGTGAATCCTTGCAGCATTCGACACTGGAGCAGTCTCAGCAGCAGAGGTGGAAGCCGGCTTAGCAATGTCAACAGTTGCGCTGTTTAGTGATATGGCTATCTGATATGATAGTTGTTCACTTTGTAATGAGTATTTAATTTAAATTGTAACATGCTCACGGGCAGTATATTAGGTAACATGTGTAACGAGTCAGTAACCTGTGCTTATTAGACTTTTCCCCAATTTGCATGTGCAGTGTATTGTTTAACGCGTCTCAGCACTACGGTAATCCCCGTTCATACAGATAATGTTCTGATGGTCGTTTTGCTAATAGACATAATTTTTGCATCTCATTAACTTTGGGAATACCTGTTAAACTGAGAAAAAATAACATCCATTCCCTATTTCAGTAACGGTCATTATTAGTGCCAAAGTGATGAACTTCTGGGCTCAACCCCTTAAACTCTAAAATCGAAGGCTACCATGGCAACCTCAGACTGTACTAGACTCTGGGGTAGACGTCCATTATTACCTCCTTGACGCTTAATATTTAAACTTCTTATATCTCCTTACCAGAGAAGGAGAAAAACTGGAAGAGCACTTCTGTAGGTAACAAAAAAGTAGCAAGGAGGGTGCATATCCCATATAAAGATTATTTATTGGTCATGGAAAAACAGGACAATGGAGAGCCCTACCAGGCCCTGCTGGGCTCTCCATTGCCCTGATTTTCCATGACCAATAAATAATCTTTTTATGGGATACGCACCCTCCTTTCTACTTTTTTGATACCTACAGTAGTGCTCTTCCAGTTTTTCTCCTTCTCTACTAGCCTACCCCTTGGACGGAAGCACACCTGGGGACCCTTCACCTTTGGATCGCATGGACTGTGCAGCACTCAGAGTGAGTCAATCGCTTGCTACATGTTTTCCTGTTCAGGACTTTATTTAGACAATTGGTACGTTATAGGGTGTTATTATGTTCAATCTTCCTGGTGTTATTGTTAACAACAGCATCACTTATTAGTGAGCTTACACTGGCGACACACTTTATTCGAGCTCGGCTAGTCCCACGAATTCGGGTATACCCGGGTGTATTGAGGTTTGTGACTGTTTTCTGCCCGAGTGCATTGAGGTATTTTCAGGCAGGGATTGAAGCATTTTATTCCCGCTGGCTGCAATACTGCACAGTATATATATATATACTGCATTACAATTCATGAATTTATGCCATCTGGTAGACACGCGAAGCATTGCAGCCTATTAAATCCTAATCATTATCATTTAACAGATCAGCCGCCCATCAGCCAGGCATGAACCCAGGCTGGGAAGGCAAACGCAACGGGGCTTGTCAGAGGTGAGGAGCGGCGCATTCCAGGTATCTGCCAGGTACATACTGGGTTTTTGCTCGAATAAAGTGTGTCGGTGCAGTACCATCCAGGATTTCAACACAGTACCTGTCTTCTATCAAGTTTATGTTTAGGGGTCCTCCCTACAAGTATCTGGTTATTCATTCATTCATTTATTCTACTGTTGGGGTCTTTAGCATTACGCAGTCACATGGTCTATATCTCCTTACCGAAGCATTGGATTTTAAAAATAAAATAATTCCCTAACATTGCAAAAAGATTTGTTTTGTAAAGAAACATGCAAAAAAAAAAAACAGTATAAGCACAGACTGCTGCTTTAATAGAAATGTTGGGAAATTAACAAAAAAATAAACATGTCACAAAGATTCAGTGATTTATTGGATGTGATACTTAAGAATGGAAAATTATTGATACATTGATATTATCCCCTTTTCAGTTTATTGCAGCAAACATATATTAAGTACTTATTCTCTCAACATCCAATGTTTACAGTCTCCTTCTGCAATATATCTTAATACTCGTGTTTGGAGGTCAGATTTAGTAAAATAATATTTATTATTGTGTATATAAAGCAATATATCTGCATTTTCTAAGCACTACATAAGATACTTCCCTCCAGAGCATTACTTATGCACACAATATCCATAACAATAATAACTGATGAGAGTAAACTTCCAAAATACATGATAATTAAAGTTAACGGTAGTGCAATTGAATCTTAGGAGTACTTCAATCACCATGCATCAGAACCATTAAGCAATAATAGCATAGTTGTCTTTTATTAAGCAATAATCCAGTCCCCAAGAGGAAAAATGATGATGCTGTGGTCCTAGTTAATTTTGATTAAAGAACTGGATTATAGCTGAGAAAACAGTTCATTGGTATCATCAACTATTTTAGTTGTTTGTAACCCAAAATAGTACTTGAATAAAGAGTACCAGACCTAGGATGGGCACATTCACCGGTTCAAAATCTGAAATGTTCAAAATGTTGTGTTATTTTTTTTAACTTAATGTTTATTAAGAATTTTCAAAATCATAGGGTTCAGAAAAGAGAAAGGGGTTGGATTACAACTAAGTAGGAGAGGAGCTTTAATTGAACAGTCATGCATCAGAAAGGGAAATGTTTCAGAATCTTTATAAAGGATGTAATAGCCATATCGGAACAAGAGTACCATTGGCTGAAGCACCCCTCTACATCGTTACCAGGACTAAGACCCCAAACTACAGTTGCAAGAAAATATAGTGACACTGTAACTACAGAGAAAAGAGTTGCCATTAAAAAATTATTATCTGGGAGTCCAATAAAATGTCCAATAAAATGTGCCCACATTTCAAAATAAAATCCATTATATTGTACAAATCCTAAACCAATTAATTTCTGGCAAAACCAAAAAACAAACAATTTTTTTTAGAACCAAAACCAAAAATAAGTGAAAGTGTCCATCCTTTATTGGTGTACAGTATAAACTAGTGTTATCATGATACATCAAATGTTATTTTTAAGCAGAAATCCATGTGGTTTGGTATTTATTTATATTATCTTTTCTTCATATTTTGTAATCAGGAATTTGGGTTCATCTCTTGCTACTGTAGATCCCACAGGACTTCTATTGAGAGGCTCTCTGATGGATGTTATGCCCTGTGGCATACAGTACCCCCACCACCGCAGATTTGAGCTATTCACATTTTTTCTGAAATTATTTGCACATTTGTATAATGTTAATTAATTTTAAATAATTACCCTTTCTGCTGCTTAACCTTTTATGCCAAAATGTGTCCTTACATATAAATGATGTTTTGTTCAAAATTGATTGTCAAAATCTTACTGGTTTCAAGACAATTGCCCATGAACAAACAAAATTCAACCAATCTAAGCTCGAAAAATAGCACAAAAGATACTTGAACTTCAGATAGTTCCGTAGAGTGTTTCCTCATTGTATATTTGTAAAGTCTAGGTATATTCAGCAGCTATTAAATGCAGGTGTAGTGCGTAATTCGGAAAAAGTCCAATGGTTAGTACAGGAGATAAAGACTAGCAGAGTTTGAAAAACGGAATGTATATGAACAACTGGTGGGGTATGCATTGCAGAGGATAAATGAATTACCTCTGGAGCCCTGATCCATGTGGAAGTTCTTTGTCCGTCGCTCTGATGTCACGGTTCAGCGTGGAGCTACTCATAGTAAAACACTGTCTCCCTGTAACCGGATAATGGAAATCCTGTGTACCGAAGCCTGCAGAGCTGCTGAATGTCACTCCAAATTGAAGGTAAGATGCAAAAATCTGACGAAGGATTGGTTGAACACCGAACCCAGGAAGAAGCACTGATCAACTTGTCGGGTAAGTTATGTTGTGGTTGGCCTTTAGTTCTTCCATGACAGACACAACCAACAGTGCGCCAACACTGCAGAAGGAGGGCCGCTGCACATGAGCAGGAAGAAACAAAAATCCAACTGGATCCCACAAAATGGTCGCAACCCCAAACTGGACCGAAACATCGAACGCTTTAGACACAGAGCCAAATCCACCATCCTGGACAAAGTAAGGAAACAAACATATAATCTGACACAGATCGAGAGGAGAGCCATAGAATCGCTAAAGGCCAACCACAACATAACAATTAAACCTGCGGACAAGAAAGGAGCAGTGGTCATAATGAACACCACAGACTACCTGCGGGAAGTGCACAGACAACTCGCTGATGCAAAGTATTACACCAAACTGCAGGAAAAACAAAAACAAAAAAATACATAAGAGAAATCAATAGTATCATTAAAACACTCCCGATCCACACGAGAGCAAATTCTGGACCTGATACCAGCAAACCCAAAACCTGACACATTCTAGATGCTCCTAAAATTTACAAAGATGGCAACCCTAGGAGCCCTATTATCTATGATCTGGCACACTGACTGAGAATATTTCTGGCTGGGAGGAAGGCATTCTAAAACCACTGTCAGGATCACACCCAGCTATATCCTGGACACCAAAGTCATGCTAAACAAACTTAATGCAATTGGCCCCCTCCCAACAGGAACATTACTGTACCATGGATGTAGAATCATTTTACACAAACGTCCCCCACAAAGATGGGATTTCAGCCTGCAGATACTTTCTGGGACCGCAGGAGCCACTCATAAAGACAGGGACTAAATACATTGAATTTATTCTGACCCATAACTACTTCATATTAGGAAAAGACACATACCTCCAGACAACCGGAACCGCTATGGGCACTCGGATGGTGTCACTGTATGCCAATCTGTTCTGCGCAAACCTGGAAAGTGTCTTTCTTTCCACCTTGTTATGGTAGGGGAAGCTGGGGGACTTAATAAACATAAATCCCAGCTATTTACCCCTAAATCTATATAACTTGGCCAGCTACAGTATGTAAGGCTTATTTCAGCCAAATGTGATTTAATATCAGAGGGAGAATAGGAAATGTATAATGCACCATGTCTGTAAGAATGCATTTCAAAGCATGTATTCTGTCTTCTCTTCTCCTGACGAAGCAAAAACAGCGAAACGCGTTGAGTCGGAAGCGCACTGCTGATGCCACTCACCTGTACTGGTCTGCACCTGAGGTCCACTCCATTTGGTGAACTCACCCGCGCCGCGATACCGGAAACCAAACGCCAGCAAACCGGAAGTGACACGACGGGAGACTCGAGCAGAGGGGGTGAGAATTGGGAGGCAGAGTTCGCTTTTCCTATGTGTCCAGTATATTTTTTATTGATGAAAGCATACACCTATATGGTTTTTTAGTGATTAAAAGTTGTTATTTTTTACGGTACACACTATATTTGGCTTTCCGTTTTCTCATATATATACGACTGCCATTACATCATTCTGAAGGACATTCTACTACCCCCAAGAACCCTGAGATACAGAGAGAGGGAAGATCTACAAAATACACCACACTATTCATTACCCACCTGAGTTTGGGTGACATGCCTGTTTATTTCAGAGAAAATTTGCGTTCTGAATTTATAGAATTCTACTAATTTGGAGATACATCTATAAGAGACTGTGTTGCACTATTGTATTTATTTTTATTCCACATATCCACCACTGAACGAGTTGCGCTCCCCTTCCATTTCCACACATACTGCACAGGAGAGAGGGTTTTTGACACTTTTTTTACCCACCATAACTTAACAAAGTGTAGTGAAACCTATCCCTGCTTCATTTTGCAAAGCCAGTATAACCAACCCCACACTGAGGAGACCCATTAAGGTCAAAACAGCTGTCTGTGGCTGGGTTTACTGGCTATGCATCTTAACCGAGGCTGTGCTCAAAGCTGTGATATGCAGAAAGCTTAAGCTTACAGGGGACCATGTTAAATGATTTTGAAGCAAAGGGTGGCACTGTGTGCTCATTTGCTTGTCATTTCCCATAATCCCTTGCTGCAGTGGAAGCGCTGTGTGCTGGGTGATAATGGTGAAAGGCAGGGTTGCAGACCTGTCTAGGACATACAAATGAGCATACAGTAATATTTCCATTTGCTCTCTCTCTCTCTCTCTCTCTCTCTCTCTCTCTCTCTCTCTCTCTCTCTCTTGCAGAACAGCAAAGAGGCAGCACTCGAAAGTAAGCAAAACAATGTATTGAAACAGACACACAAATCTGATGTTTCAATCCCCAGACGGATGATCTTCCTGGGGGTCGAATTGTCATATTTTTGTGTCTATTTCAATACACTGTTTTGCTTACTTACTGTACCTCTGAGTGCCGCCTCTCTTCGCTGTTCTGCTGCCCTGCTGCCCTGCTGGATGGTAATGTACCCTTTACATTACCCTTTACATTACTTATGGGACTAGCACCAGGTTAACAAATCACCCAAAAATCTACTCGCCCAACCTAAAAATCTACTCGCCACCTAGTCCCGCCCCCAACCCCGCCATGTTACACATTGGAGGGGAGGTGTTCCCTACCTGTCTTCTGGGTTAATGGTGGTTCCGATGTCTTCCATGTGAAGCTTGAGTCAGATCTGGAAGAAAGCAGTATAGGTTATTTCGGTGTAGTATAGGGCAGTTAAGATATATACTGTAGGGTAAATAAGAGATCCAGCTCCAGAGTGTGAGAGAGTGTGAGAGAGTGTGAAAGAGTGTGAAAGAGTGTGAAAGAGTGTGAAAGAGTGTGAAAGAGTGTGAAAGAGAGTGTGGGAGAGAGAGAGAGAGAGAGAGAAAGAGAGAGAGAGAGAGAGAGAGAGAGAGAGAGAGAGAGAGAGAGAGAGAGAAAGTGTGGGGGGGAGAGAGAGAGATTGAGAGAGTGTGGGGGGAGACAGAGTGAGAGTGAAAGAGTGTGGGGGGGAGAGAGAGAGAGTGTGGGGGGGAGAGAGAGAGAGTGAGAGAGTGTGGGGGAGAGAGAGAGAGAGAGAGAGTGCGGGGGGAGAGAGAGAGAGTGAGAAAGTGTGGGGGGGAGAGAGAGAGAGAGTGTGGGGGAGAGAGAGAGTGAGAAAGTGTGGGGGGAGAGAGAGAGAGTGAGAGAGTGTGGAGGGGAGACAGAGGGGGGAGACACAGAGGGTGGGTGATACACAGAGAGAGAGAGAGTGGGTGACTGACTGACTGTGGTGGGGTGACTGACTGACTGGGGCAGGGGTGACTGACTGACTGGGGGGGTGACTGACTGACTGGGGGGTGACTGACTGGGGATGGTGACTGACTGGGGAGGGGGTGACTGACTGTGGGGGGTGACTGACTGTGGGGGGGTGACTGACTGACTGGGGGGGTGACTGACTGACTGGGGGGTTACTGACTGACTGGGGGTTGCTGACTAAATGGGGGGGTGACTGACTGACTGGGGGGGGTGACTGACTGACTGGGGGTGTTACTGAGTGACTGACTGGGTGAGTGACTGACTGGGTGGGTGACTGACTGACTGACTGGGGTGGGTGACTGACTGGGGTGGGTGACTTACTGGGGTGGGTGACTGACTGGGGTGGGTGACTGACTGTGTGTAGAATGGAAGGACAAAGAGACATCTAAAAAGAAAACTTATGGAGTATGTAAAGAACATCGCTTTAAGGTCTACCAAAACATGATCCTTCCGGTCTCCAATAAAAAGATAATGAGGCTGTTCCAATGAACAGGAGGGAGGGTAATCATTTTTAAAACTTGATATAAGAAACAAAGTGATTAGATTTGTATACATTGGACCTTTATTCAATTGGATTTAAATTAGGTTGCTTGTATAATATCACTGAATTAATAGTTCTCCAGTTAACTGAAAGACTAATTTTTTTTACTGTTATTTTTTTACGACTTCATCTCAAATAGATATTAGTTTTTTTTTTAAATCTGTATTTTTATTTTTTCATGCACCTGCTTTAGGTTCTGTCTATAGTCTCTATATACAATTAGGTCCGGAAATAATTGGACACTGACACAATTTTCATAATTTTGGCTCTGTACGCCACCACAATGGATTTGAAATTAAACAACCGAGATGCAATAGAAGTGTAGACTTTCAGCTTTAATTCAAGGGGTTGATCAAAAATATCGTATGAAACGTTTAGGAATTGCAACCATTTTCATACACAGTCCCCTTATTTCAGGGGCTCAAATGTAATTGGACAAATTAACACAATCATAAATAAAATGTTAATTTTGAATACTTAGTCGAGAATACTTTGCAGGCAATGACTGCTTAAAGTCTGGAACACATGGACATCACCAAACGCTGGTTTCCTCCTTTGTGATGCTTTGCCAGGCCTTTCCTGCAGCTGCCTTCAGTTGTTGTTTGTTTGTGGGTCTTTCTGCCTGTCAGGAATCTGCCCCTGGGTTTGGCTGGAGCCCATCCATCCGGAGCTTTGCAGGTTCCAGACAAACTATTCCCTGCTTCTGCAATCACCTGCCTCTTGCTGCCTCCTGTGCAGCTCTTGCCTGATTGGCCTCCTATGCTATTTAGTTCCTGCCCTGCCCTCAGGAAGTTGCTGGACATAGACTTTGCAATCCAAGTTGCAAGTAACTGTGCTTGTCACAGACTCTCTGTTTGGCCTGCTAGGCCCCTTGTGCCTTGTATCCTGTGCCTAGTCCCCTGCTGCCTAGGGCTTCTTGCATAGTAGCCTTGGCGCTTCTTCCTTGTTACTGGCAGACTTCGCCTTCGCCGCACTGAAGCGGCTACGCTGGTTTCGCCAGCGTTTCCTATGGCGTGTCTGCACCTCTGGTTACTGCTTCCTCCAAGTGGAGTTTACTCCTGGCCTTTTCCTGACGCACTGCAGCACCTTCGCTGAAGCATCTCCGCTGCAGTGGCTTCTCTCAAGGTTCTAGCCTCCTATGCGGAAGTACCTTCACCCAAGATTTCCTGTTGATGACCTCGGCTTGTTTCCTCGACCACCGCTCCTGTGCCGTCTGCCTTGACCCCTGCCTGGATAACGTTAACCCTACTTTCTCCAATCCTGACCTGGCTATGTCTGACTATGGAATCTGCACTCCGGACCTGACTCCGTGGCCTAAGGTCGGTGCTTTTACATTCCCACCTCAGCCCCGCGGTCCGGTACCAGTTTGTGGCAAGCACATACGTTATACTGCCTTAAGTTTTGTCTTCAGCAAGTGAAATGCATGCTTGATCAGGTTGAGATCAGGTGATTGACTCGTCCATTGCAGAATCTTCCACTTCTTGGCCTTTAAAAACTCCTGGGTTGCTTTCGCAGTATGTTTTGGGTCTTTGTCCATCTGTAAAGTGAAGCTCTGTCCAATCAACTTTGCTGAATTTGGCTGAATCTGAGCAGACAATATATTCCTATATACTTCAGAATTTATCCGGCTGCTTCTGTCTTCTGTCACATCATCAATAAACACTAGTGACCCACTGCCATTGTAAGCCATGCATGCCCATGCCATCACACTGCCTCCACCGTGTTTTACAGATGATGTGGTATGCTTCAGATCATGAGCCGTTCCAAGCCTTCTTCATACTTTTTTCTTCCCATCATTCTGGTACAGGTTGATCTTAGTTTCATCTGTCCAAAGAATGCTGTTCCAGAACTGTGCTGGCTTTTGTTTGGCAAAATCTAATCTGGCCTTTCTATTCTTGAGGCTTGTGAATGGTTTGCACCTTGTGGTGAACTCTCTGTATTTGCTCTCGAGAAGTCTTCTCTTTATGGTAGACTTGGATAATGATATGACTACAGCCGCGGCCCCTTTTATTTTAAAACCTCGGATATTTTTCGGTGACTTTTTCCGAATGCCACGCGCTTCACCGTGTTCATGCAGCGTTCATGCGACATTCTTGCCATATTCATGTCGCATTCATGCCGGCGTCACCCGCGCTTGATCTGTTTAATAATAATGTTTCGGATTTAATTTGTTGCAATTCTTCACGTATCCGCCAGGTGGCAGATATTCATGAATTGTAATGAATTCTATTGTGTGCACTACAGTACTGTACATGTGCTTCAGTAATGTGTTGACTTGCAGGTGTTTAAAAACAGTTGTCCACTGTGAGTTGACCTTGGTACTGAAGAAGTTACAATAATGTATCAATTTAGGCTTTTCATATTAAAAACTAAATGCGCAGTGTCTGATGTTCTATTGTCCCTAGAGTTCAGAGATGAGTGCAGTTCAGGGAAGTTATACACGCATGCGCATTAATCATCAACTAGGTCCCTTCCCAAAGAGGATTACATGCAGGCGCAGAGATGTGACGCTCGGCTCAGGACGATTAAAAGCACAAAGCCAAGCTTTTGAAAATGAATAGTTTTCGAGAGGTGTCGATAAGAATTTGAAATCCTTGAGCCTTGTGTGTGTATGCGGGGGGGAGGGGGGTACAGCTTCATGAAGGATTAGCTATACTGTAGTTCAAAGACATATTTTCAAGAGGTCATCATAATGTTTTGATCCCTACACCCCGAAATCAATAAAAATCACATAAAGTATGTGAATGACTAGTGTCGCATTAAAAAGCTACAGTACCGATTGAATATCAGAATACCAAGATTTTTTATGCAGGCACATGTCTGGAAACAAAACAAAAATACAAAAACAAAAAAAATTCAGACTTGAGCTTCCAAACGAATGAGAAGGTATACACGCATGCGCTGATATGTGACACCAGGCACGGTACGTTATACACGAAGGAATGTGATGACAGGTTCGGGATGATTGAAGCCAGAAAGCCATCTGGCTTTCAGAAAGCCATCTGGCTGGGAGAGGTGTACTGTAGATAAGAAGTTGAAATAGTACTTTAGCCTTGTGTGTGTGCGGGGGCGAGAGGGAGGGAGAGCGCTGTACTGTATGCGACAAAATGTGATACTATAACACGCCTATGCGTTTCAACAATGTTCAAATGAGACATACAGTACTGTACAGTACACACTGTGAGGATTCTGGAGTCACGCCGCTCACGGCGTGCTCCTCACTTACCTGCAGCTCCGTCTGGGTCTCCCGCGGCGCACGTGGACTCCGGAAGCAAGCCGCCGACAGCTGTTCCTCCTATGCGCGCGCGCACGTCTTCCTCTCTCTTCTACTCTCGGAGCAGAGCGTGGGTCCGCGCACGCAGCCGATGGCACTGCTTCATGGAGGCGCGGCCACACGGAGGCGCTCCCGCCTCTTAAAGGCACAACACCTCTTTTGATGGCCATCACCAAATACAGTCAGGCTGCTGGGCTTTATGGCTCCTCCCCTGGGACTCCTTCTGGACCTATACCTGCTGTAACCTGGCCTTTCCACACACCTCCACCTTGCTGCGCTGCTATTGGATCCTCTCTCTTATATATACCTTGCAGAGTCACTGACTCGTTGGCTGAGCATAGAACCAGTTGTTCTCACCTCTCTCTGCCTCCTTATTCTATTTCGCAGACTTCCTCGTGAACTGAACCGGCTTCCGCTACGTCTTCCTGTACCTCTGGCATCCCGAACTCTGCATACGGCTACACGACTCTCCGCACCTCTGGCATCCCGATCCTGGCTTACGGTAAATGACAACGTCCCTCTCTCTAACCCCGGACTTGGCTAACGGCCTCTCTACCTACCGTACCTCTCCTACCCCGATCCGGAATCCCAGACCACTCTTCAATCAAGACGTGCCCTCGTGGCTGTGGGTGGCGTTATTTCCTATCCCAACTCAGCACCGCGGTCCCGTCTCGTTTGTGGTGAGCACATCCTTACATTATGCTCAGCCCAACAAACATGGACCCCGCTGAGGTGGAGCGCACTTTAAACGCCCATACTGCTCTGTTTTCCAGACTAGAGGCTTATCTAGACCAAGCAGATAAACGGACGGATACGTTGCAGCAAAGCGTCCATGCCCTTACTCTTCAGGTTCGAGCCCTCACTCAGCAACCTTCACCCGTGGCAGCTCCTGTACCGGCTAGTCCTGCTCCGACACCTCCGTCTGCCCCGGAACCACGAATTCCGCCTCCCAGACACTATGCAGGGGATCCCCAAGGATGCCGGGGTTTCATTAACCAATGTCTCGTCCAATTTCGTCTCTCTCCCTCTCGCTTTGTGTCTTCTGTCTCCAGGGTTGGCTACATCTACTCCCTTCTCACCGACCAGGCACTGGCGTGGGCCTCCCCCATTTGGGAACAACAGGGTGCTATCACACAGGACATCGATCTCTTCGTCGAGGAATTCCGAAGAGTCTTCGATACTCCCGCACGGAGGTTAACGGCAGCTTCTGCTCTTCACCACATAACCCAGGGAGATCGTTCGGTTGCCGTGTATGCAGTGGAGTTCCGCACTCTTGCTGCTGAGACAGGTTGGAATAATGAGGCCCTATCTTCTGCATTCTGGCAAGGTCTGTCTGAAACCCTAAAGGATGAGCTTGCCGCGCGAGATCGTCCCACTAACCTGGAGGAGTTGATCGCTCTGTCCATTCGTGTGGATCAGCGTCTGCTGGAGCGGAGATACGAGCGTTCTCATTACCGTCAACGGGTTTCAAGAACTCTTGCTCCCTCCTTCGTGGCTCTGTTACCTCCTTCCGGGGACATTCCAGAACCCATGCAGTTGGGAGGCAACAGGCTGTCTCCTGCTGAGAAACAGCGTCGGCGCAAGGCCAGCCTTTGCATGTACTGTGGCAATTCCGGTCACGCTGTATCCCAGTGTCCTCACAAACCGGGAAACGCCAGCTCCCAATGAGATCCCGGAGAGTTTCGTTGGGAATATTGACACTTTCTCCCATCGTCCAGAACATCCTTCCCACCAGGATAATCTTGCCCATTACACTTTCTGGAGAGGGGTTTCACACTCAGGCACGAGCGTTCATTGACTCCGGTTCTGCAGGTAATTTCATTGATGAGACTTTTGCTAGACTGAATAATATCCCTTTGATCAACAGGAGGACGCCGGTAGGACTGGAGGCCATTGACGGTCGACCGCTTAAACCAGCATTTATCACGCTACAGACGGTGCCTCTTCTACTGCAGTTCGTCAACATCCATACGGAGATCATTACCCTCAATGTAATCCACACTCCTTCTGCTGAGCTGATTTTGGGTCTTCCTTGGCTTCAACTTCATAATCCTCGCATCGACTGGACGGATCAGGAACCCATCCAGTGGGCTCCTTCTTGTGCCAAGACATGTACCCAGATTTTCCAGAGGATTGGTGGATTGTCTACCCTATCCGAGAAGATTAACTCCTTACCCTCTGTGTACTGGGAATTCCGTGATGTATTCGACATGGCACGTTCCGAGGTTCTACCTCCGCACCGTTCTTTTGATTGTCCTATTGACCTACTTCCGGGCGCACCTCTTCCCAGGGCAAGATCCTATCCTCTCTCTCTCCCAGAGACAAGGGCCATGAACACTTACATTGCTGAGAACTTAGAGAGGGGTTTCATCAGAAAATCGTCTTCCCCGGTCGGAGCAGGCTTCTTCTTTGTCAAGAAAAAGGACGGTTCTCTCCGTCCATGCATAGACTACCGGGGTTTGAATAATATCACTCGTAAAAATCGCTACCCTCTGCCTTTGATTCCGGAACTCTTCGACCGTCTCCAGGGAGCAACTATCTTTTCTAAGCTGGATCTAAGAGGTGCCTACAATTTAGTAAGGATACGAGAGGGGGACGAGTGGAAGACTGCTTTTAACACCCATGACGGCCACTACGAATATCTGGTTATGCCGTTCGGTTTGTGCAACGCACCAGCAGTTTTCCAGGATTTTGTCAACGAGATTTTTCGGGACATTCTGAACTCATTTCTTATTGTTTACTTGGATGATATCCTCATTTTTTCTAAATCCACTCAAGAACACATCAAACATGTTCAACAAGTACTGTTACGTCTTCGGGAGAACCATCTTTTTGCAAAGCTGGAGAAATGTCAGTTCCACCTCAAATCAGTGGCATTTTTGGGTTACGTCATCTCGGACTCTGGTTTCAATATGGATCCAGAAAAACTTAAGGCTATTCTGGACTGGCCTCGTCCGACTACTCTTAGAGCTGTGCAACGCTTTTTAGGTTTTGCAAACTATTATCGACGTTTCATCCGCAATTTTTCGTCCACCGTATCTCCCATAACTGCCCTCACCAAGAAGGGTGCAGATCCTTCATCTTGGTCGGAGACCGCCATAAGGGCGTTTGATGTGCTAAAGAGGGCTTTTGTGTCTGCTCCCATCCTCACCCACCCAGATCCTAAACTCCCATTTACCTTGGAGGTGGATGCATCGGACATTGGGGCTGGGGCTGTTCTGTCCCAGAGAACATCTCCCTTAGCCAGACTGCACCCATGTGTGTTTTTCTCGAAGAGATTTTCGTCCGCTGAACGGAATTATGATGTCGGGAATAGGGAGCTTTTGGCGATCAAGTTGGCTTTAGAGGAGTGGAGACATTTCTTAGAGGGTACTGAGACACCCATTACCATTCTGACGGATCATAAGAATCTCCTCTACCTAGAAGGGGCACGGCGTTTGAACGCTCGACAAGCCCGCTGGGCTTTGTTTTTTTCACGATTTAATTTTCTCATCTCCTTCATTCCTGGCTCCAAGAATCTAAAGGCGGACGCCCTATCGCGACAGTTCCTGGCGGAGGACAGGTCTGAAGAGCAGCTTGAGTCTATTATTCCCTCTAGTTGTATTCTGTCCGCTAATTCGTTTGATATCATGGGAAGACTCAATCCGAACAGTCACGGACTCCTGAGGGACTCAAGGTTCCGGACGGGGACTCTACACGGCACCTCAACACCGCAAGAAGGTTCTCGAGTGGTGTCATTCCTCTAAATCAGCAGGACACCCAGGGATACGGAAGACCAACGACCTGGTTCAACGTACCTTCTGGTGGCCAGAGAGGGCTAAAGATGTGGAGGAGTTTGTCAAAGCATGTAGTATTTGCGCTCGCAACAAGGTAACTCTGGTCAGACCTGCTGGGCTTCTGCTACCTTTACCCATTCCAGACCGTCCCTGGAACCATATTTCTATGGACTTCATTGTAGAGCTTCCAGAATCCAAAGGAAAAAATACGATTCTGGTGGTCATCGATCGTTTTTCCAAACAGTCGCACCTTGTTCCTTTGAGGGGTCTACCGAATTCCTCCAGGCTGGCAGATGTCTTCATTCAGGAGATTTTTCGTCTTCACGGAGTACCTTCTACCATTGTCTCGGATCGTGGGTCTCAATTCGTGTCGAGGTTTTGGCTTGCCTTTTCCCAGAAGTTGGGGATTTCGCTTCAGTTCTCTTCTGGGTACCATCCACAGACCAATGGGCAGACGGAGAGGGCCAACCAAAACCTGGAACAATACCTTCGATGTTTTATAACTGATACACAGGAGGACTGGGTGGATCTGCTTCCATGGGCCGAGTTTGCTCTGAACTCTCTTCGCAATGATTCTACCCAAGAATCTCCATTCTTTATAAATTTTGGATTTCATCCGTCTCGGTCACCTTTCTCTTCTCTCTCTTCAGGGGTGCCAGCAGTGGACAAGCACGTCTCTCGCCTGAAGGTCTTATGGTCTAAGATTCAGGAGAACTTAAGGGTGGCTACAGGGAGACAGACTTCGACTTCGACGCCAAGTGCCGGAGTTCGCCCCAGGAGACAGGGTATGGCTCTCGTCCAGGAATATCCGTTTGAAGGTTCCTACCATGAAGCTTGCTCCCAAGTTCCTCGGTCCCTTTACCATAGTTAGGAGGATTAATCCTGTGGCTTACGAGCTACGTCTTCCACCTTCTATGAAGATACCTTCGGTCTTCCAAGTGTCCTTACTTAAACCAGTGTTTCGGAGTCCTCGCTTTTCCAAAAAGACTTCTCCTCCACGTCCGATTATGATTCAAGGTCAACAGGAATACGAGGTGCAGTTTGTCCTGGATTCTAGAATTTCCAGAGGAGGAGTACAATACTTGGTTCACTGGAGGGGGTTCGGACCAGAGGAACGTTCATGGATTCCTCACCGGGATCTTCACGCACCTCGTCTTCTACAGGCTTTTCATCGCAAGAATCCCTCCAAGCCTTATCATGGTCGCCCGGAGGTCGCCCCTGAAGGGGGGGGTACTGTGAGGATTCTGGAGTCACGCCGCTCACGGCATGCTCCTCACTTACCTGCAGCTCCGTCTGGGTCTCCCGCGGCGCACGTGGACTCCGGAAGCAAGCCGCCGACAGCTGTTCCTCCTATGCGCGCGCGCGCACGTCTTCCTCTCTCTTCTACTCTCGGAGCAGGGCGTGGGTCCGCGCACGCAGCCGATGGCACTGCTTCACGGAGGCGCGGCCACACGGAGGCACTCCCGCCTCTTAAAGGCACAACACCTCTTTTGATGGCCATCACCAAATACAGTCAAGCTGCTGGGCTTTATGGCTCCTCCCCTGGGACTCCTTCTGGACCTATACCTGCTGTAACCTGGCCTTTCCACACACCTCCACCTTGCTGCGCTGCTATTGGATCCTCTCTCTTATATATACCTTGCAGAGTCACTGACTCGTTGGCTGAGCATAGAACCAGTTGTTCTCACCTCTCTCTGCCTCCTTATTCTATTTCGCAGACTTCCTCGTGAACTGAACCGGCTTCCGCTACGTCTTCCTGTACCTCTGGCATCCCGAACTCGGCATACGGCTACACGACTCTCCGCACCTCTGGCATCCTGATCCTGGCTTACGGTAAACGACAACGTCCCTCTCTCTAACCCCGGACTTGGCTAACGGCCTCTCTACCTACCGTACCTCTCCTACCCCGATCCGGAATCCCAGACCACTCTTCAATCAAGACGTGCCCTCGTGGCTGTGGGTGGCGTTATTTCCTATCCCACCTCAGCACCGCGGTCCCGTCTCGTTTGTGGTGAGCACATCCTTACAACACATAATGTAAAAACAGTATGAAAAGAAGTAAAAGTACTGATTACAAAATAATACAGTACATACTGTATAGAAATGTGTTCGTTTTATATTCGAAGAAGACGCAACGTTATATTTTTGTAATACTGTATACTATAAATCTTCCATTTTACAAATACTGCGCGCGCACACACAGACTTGCACAAAATGTACGGCTGAACTGTAGGTTGAATGGCTATTAGACTTTTAAGACAACAGATGGCGAACACCCACCTGGGTCTTTAGACGGTATTGCAGTATAGCAGACAGCGCTAAAAATCAGAGCGCTAACATACCGGAAACCGCTCCGGAAAAAAAGAAAATATACCGCATCTGCCCACGGTTATCAGAGCGCCGCGGATCCGGCCTCATTAGGATAAAGGCGGCCGCAGCTGTACCTCCTGGAGAGTGTTTTTCACTTGGCTGGATGTTGTGAAGGGGTTTTTCTTTACCATGGAAAGTATCCTACAATCATCCACCACTGTTGTCTTCTGTGGACGTCCAGGCCTTTTTGTGTTGCAGAGATCATCAATGAGCTCATTTTTTCTCAGAATGTACCAAAACTGTTGATTTGGCCACTCCTAATGTTCCTGCTATCTTTCTGATGGGTTTTCCTTTTTTTTTGCAGCCTAAGGATGCCCTGTTTCACTTTCATTGAGAGCTCCTTTGACCACATGTTGTGGATTCACAGCAACAGCTTCCAAATGTGAATGCCACACCTGGAATCAAATCCAGACCTTTTACCTGCTTAATTGATGATGAAATAACGAAGGAATAGCCCACACCTGTCCATGAAACAGCTTTTGAGTCAATTGTCCAATTACTTTTGGTCCCTTGAAAAAGAGGTGGCTACGTATTAAAGAGATGTAATTCCTAAACTCTTCCTCCAATTTGGATGTGAATACCCTCAAATTAAAGCTGATAGACTGCACTTTAAGCCCATACTCGTTATTTAACTGTAACTTGAATTTATTTTGCTACACAGCCAAAATAACAAAACTTGTATAAGAGTCCATTTATTTCCGGACCTAACTGTATTTTAAATGAATATATTGTGGTAAGTTGGCGTTTTATATAATGTTTTACTATATGTATTTAAAAAAAAATTCTATCCATTTGAAAAAATAATTTTTAAGTAAAAGTTATAATTTAAATAGCAAAACATATTAGTTTTTCCTTAGAGACTCTGGGGTCTATTCAAGTAGCTTCGATAAGATCACTGCCATATTGATCTGTTTGGCATGTTCCTACTGACCGGTCTGACATTTCTGTTATCACAGTATTCAGAAAGGTTATTGCAAGTCAGATACTGTTCTGTAGGAAAATTCCATACTGCTCGAGTTAGCAGTGTGTTTTTAAGAATTCTTCCCGTGTGATCTGTCATCAGCAGTTTGTAAGAGCTGCACAGAGAGAACTGCATCTCACTGCACATAGCTTACACTTTATTTTAATTTTAATTAACATATTACTGAAGCAGGTGTTTTCTGGACCTGACACCCATTAATTTCAGGTTCCAGGACCCCATGCTTTCTGAGGTACAGGCCTTCGTAGGGGTGCTGGTATTTCCAGCAAGTTTAAATGTCCTGGTCACGTGACGTGAGATAATTAATTTTGCAGGGGATACTGGCACCCCTATGAAGGCTTGCATACACTGACTTGTACAGAGCCATTTCACTCCATCATTACTCTGGATTGGGTTATTAGTAACACGTCTGAATTAAAGCAACAGTTCAAGCAATATCCTACATGTGTGTTTTTTTTTAAATTAACTATGAGAAAATACTTGCAGCATTAAAAAAAAATGTTTTAATGAAATTTTTATTGTTTCTAATGTAGGAAGCATTTCCAAAGTGACAGCCCCCTTCCCATTCTGATAGGCTCTGGCTCTTGAGCCCCGCCCTCTCTCTAGCAGTGCACCAATTGTATCAAGTAACAGCCCAGTCAATCATATTACAGGACTACATTGCCCAGAATGCTGTGCAAGAACTGAATTAAATAACCCAGAGCAAGCGATCGATTACAGGAGAACGGATAAATCTGAAGCTTAGCTAATCAATTGTCAGTGTGCAGATTGTATTGATGCACATATTGAAAAGGAACATGATATATATTTAAAAAAAAAAACGACAGCTTGAACTGCAGCTTTAAACCTCCATTAGTATGTTATTCGCACCCCATCAGGAGTAGATAATAGCCAGCTGTACCCAAAGTCCTGCCTATTGTTAATCAGAGTACTCGGCTCATGTGATATCTTTAAGCAAAAACATCTTGGTAATGATGCATTACAAGATAATGGAAAACCTAACATTTATTTATGACAATTACAACTGAAACTCTATTATAATTATATCCCTCTTGCCATCCTGTTCCTTTCAATAGCCACCAGTAATACATTTTTGTATATGGTTTATGTAATTGTGCCAAGTTTCTACACTCCAGAAATGTGTTATACTTCATATTTGAGCAGATGATGATTTGATGCATGCTACCAAATCGATGAGGCTCAAATCAGGAGATCTATGCATATACAGACACAAATACAGAACGGTTATTGACAAGAATAAAGCAATCACACTTAACAGCACAGTACTACAGTATTTTATAAAGTTAATAGGGTACTAGTGCAGAATATAGTAACTTACTCTGAATGTGTTCTGACCGAGTTTAATCCACTGTCCTTATTGAATGTTGCACATGCACTGTATTTTGGGTTGTTGTCTTGCAGAACCGGTGACCCTATGTAAAGTATTCAGAAATGTATGGTGCTGCAGCCTGAGCAATAACAAACTCCTGGAATTAGGCTTAATCTCTAATCATGGGATAAGCTTTGGAATCATTATAAAAAAGAGGTTAGAACAGGAATATGGTATGATGTTCATGAATATCACTTGGCATGTGCAGAAGGTAAATCCAGAGGTAAATCCACAGCTGCCCTGGGAAAAACATGGTAACGCTCTCTCACTGCTGCGTGTGACGTCACCTCTTCGCGTTTCGCGTCATATGATGCTTCGTCAGGAGGTATAATTGATAGTCAAGACGTCCAGTAAAAATAGGGGAAGGTAAAGCTAGCCCACCAATTGAAAGCACGCCCAGCGAAATGTACGTCGGCATGTGACATCATCACGTCAGAGGGGCGGGATTAGCGCTCGTGATCGGAGCGTGACCGCTTCTACTAGCTCTCTGTTTGGAGCTATGTTTGTGCACTAGCATTCAAACTGTTTTTAAACAACAGCAGCACCCATCGGTTTGCACTCTAAGCACCTAGCACTAGCAAGAAGGTGCACAGCTATTAAGTGTCACCAGTGGGGCTGCTGTATCATTGCCGGATACTTTGTTCACCATCTGGAGTCTGTCATACTCAGTTGTAAGCAGGCACTACTTGTGCACTGCCGTTTAATTTTATACCTGCCCGATATTGGCTATAGTGATTTTGGGCTGACCGTGACTAGGTCAGCTCTTAATCCGTGTCTGACTATCTCTACACTCAGATATGCTGGTTAGCTGACTCATCCAGCTCCCCCCTGTGAGTATGCGCTCTAGCAACAGCCCAACATGTAGTGTGTCTAAAAGATGCACATATTATAGGCTTAGGTCACATATAGATTTTGGACCAGTCACAATTAGACTGAACCTCAATCTAGACCTCAATCTGTGTACACTGTTTACTCTAGTCACACTGTTTGACTTTTTAGCCATACTTCCATATCGTCAGGCTTACCGTACAAGACTTGCTTGTGTGAGAGAGCCCATCAAGCACTAGCTGCATCAAGCACTAGCTGCATCAAGAGCCTTCACTAGTGGCTCGACTCTTTGCACCAACATTTGCAGACAGGTGACTTTTGAAAATACATCTGCATCCTGCAACACTTTCAGGAGGGCAGTATATATACTATGCGCAGTATCCGGTATATTTTATATTTTGCTTCTTTTTTGGCTCACCTTTGAGTCTAAATCCATTGGATACCTTAGTGTTCTATTTATTTTAGTTGAGTATTGCTCCCATTAAAGTTTTTAATTTATTCACTCCTCACCATACTATACACTACACTCCTATCTCCATTTGATGTATCTGTGATTTCCTAGTGATTGAGTGCTCTCCATTGGGGTTCTGTTCTCTCCGTGTTTCCTCCATTTCCTGCGTGAACCCTAATTCATTATTTTATTCTATATTCAAACTGAGCAGGAGCCTCTCTTTTTGAATTGAAAACTGGTTGAAGGATATACAACATAAATTGATCATTTTCAGGTTGGCTTAAAGTTGTAAGTTGAGTACCTCAAGGTGCGGTACTGGGGCTCCTGCTTTTTAACTTCTTATTAATGACCTTGAGGTTTGTATGGAGAGAAAAGTTTCCATCTTTGCTGATGACACTAAATTGTATAAGGTAGTAAAATAAGAGCAGAATGTAATTTCTCTCAAGAAGGATTTTGATCAACTGGAAATTTGGGGTACATGGCAGATTAGGTTTAATACAGATAAATGTAAGGTTATGCATTTGTGAAGTAAAAATAAACAGGCTACTTACAAATGAACTGTTGCAGAAATACTGTCGCAGCCGAGTTTATTCTTACCTTTACCCGGTCACGGCCGCGACAGTATCCGGGCGTGCGTCGGGGTGTCCCGTGCGCGCGCCGAAGCCTCGGAGGAGCGGTCCTCCGATCGGGGCTTCCATCTCTCCTCTCCGGGTCCGCCGGGTCCCCCGGAACCCCCCACCACCGTCCCCAACATCGCGGGACACCAGGGCTCCCTCGGGGAGCCCTGGGCACGCGTGCATGGGGCGCAGGCACCCGATGAAGCGTGACCGCGCATCGGTGATGCGCGGCACGCCAAGGGGATTTGGCTAGCAAGCCGGGACATCTCCCGACTTACGGAACTAACCAAGTAAGGATTAATCGTGTCGCCAGTGTAGGTCAATCCTTGATGGAGAAGGATTTTTCGGAGTGCTTGTAAATAGCAGTCTTAGCAATAGTGCACAATGTCAGGCAATAGGGGCGAATGCAATTAAGATCATATCTTGCATTAAAAGGGGTGTGGACGGAATGGAAAAAGCATAATTATGCCACTGTACAAATTATTAGAAAGACGACAACTTGAACATGGAGTCCAGTTTTGGGTACCACTCTAAAAAAAATACATAATGGATCTAGAAAAAGTACAGAGAAGAGCCCCCAAATTAATAAATGGGATAAATATCGGACTTATGATGAAAGGCTAGCTAAATTAGATTTGTTTACATTAGAAAAGATGAATCTGAGAGGGGATATGATAACTTGTCACTGGAGAACAGGCAAAATACACCATTATACCGGGATCTTATCATTGAGCAAATACAATAAGTAAAATAAATTGTAATTTATTCCTTAGAAATAGGCAAACACATATTGATTTACAATAGATAGAAAAAGATACACTTACTGGGGTTGACAAACTGACTTTCCTAGTTGAAATAAAGTCTTTAAAACAGTCTAGTGCTGAAGTGGGGACTTAGAAAACATTTAGGTTTAAAAAGTCCTGCAGCCTTCCTCCTTGGAATCGCAGCAAGGCGTCTCTAGGCCTGGTCCGACCTGTTCTTGCCCTTATGGGAAATTGGACTTCTGAAATCACTTGGGAACACATGGAACCACATAGGAACACCCAAGAAAGAACAGCAGCAGAGAAAGTTCTGTCTTATACACTTCGGGTCAGGCAGTCCCACAGCTTGCCCACCAACCAGTGGTGCTGTAATTTCATCCCTGGCCACTAACACACTTTGCCAGGTTTGTGAAAGCTGGCACATCTGGCTTCAGAACAGTGTGAGAGCATGTGCATAAAACGCTATCTTGCCCACTCACTATTCAAAACCCCCACTGGCTCAATGCCACTAAGTGTGGACTAGGTCACATGGATCCTTTGATCTGAGGATGTCGGTGCTCCATTTAGCCTTCCTTGCTAACAAATGTTTCACACCTGTAGCATCTCTGAGGCTTTCAAGTCCTGGCTTTCTCCCAGACGCATAGGCACCGAGCCTGGTAGCCTTGACTTTGAAATCCTTCAGTTAATTTACAGGTTACTAGTACATATACCTATTAAATATAATTATTTAATAAAATATACAGGCATGCCCCGGTTTAAGGACACTTACTTTAAGTACACTTGCGAGTAAGTACATATCGCTCAATAGGCAAACGGCAGCTCACGCATGCGCCTGTCAGCACGTCCTTAAAAGCAATACCGGCTCCCTACCTGTACCGAAGCTGTGCGCAAGCGGGGAGACTATAGGGCCTGTTTCAAATGCGTTATTTACATCAGTTATGCACGTATATGACGATTGCAGTACAGTACATGCATTGATAAGTATGAAAAAGGGAGTGCTTCACTTTAAGTACATTTTCGCTTTACATACATGCTGCGGTCCCATTGCGTACGTTAATGCAGGGTATGCCTGTACTGTCCTGTCTTATGTGTGGTAAAATATATAAGTCTTTGTTCTGGTTTCAGGGATGGAGTGAGAGTGTAATTCACCTACCCTCACTAGCCTCATTCTTGGCACACATTAGAAAAATAACTTTTAAAACTTTTACACAGAAAACATGCTCAGCTTTATCATCTAGCTGGAGCACCCCGAACCCCTATACTCGGCTCAGGGTACCTGGGAATATATTTGGGTACCTCTGCTATACTGGGGAGCCCCTGCTATACTAAGGACTCCATGTATACCTGCATATATCTTTTAACCCCTTCATACCCATTTACCTTGTCTGGATGATGCTGCAGCAGTGATCTTGGCGGTGAGTTGCAAGAGCGCTTTTCATTGTAGGGTTTTGACCGAAGCACGGCGCTTCAATGTAGCCGGAATCTAACCTGAATACGGGGTACATTTTTTGGGTCTCCAGTAACTTTGGAACCCCGCTTAATAGACGCAATCTGAAAGAAGTTTCTCCGTCAAACCTACCCTGAAACTCACAGCCTAGAAATCTTCTGGTCCCAGCATCCCAGGAAAGGCAAAACACACTGAAATCTTTAATGTAGCATAATTTGCACACAGTCACAGTAATGCATTTAGGACATCTGGGTCCAAGAGCTGACCCTCTTGAACCCCAACACACGGATCAGGGGTAACTAAGTGGGCTTGACCTTTATTGATGAGCCTGGTTAACCCCTTCACCGCCACATAACTATATACAACTATTTTTGTGGTCCATACAAGGTTCTATTCCTCCCCAGGGCAGGACAAACCACACAGGGTCATCCCTTAATATTGAAAGAAAGGAGATTTCACAAATAACAAAGGAAAGGTTCTTACAGCAAGGGCAGTTAAAATGTGGAATTCATTACCCATGGAGTATGTGCTTCACTGTTTTTTTTTATTTGCCTTCCACTGGATCAATAAACTGTAAATACAAATATAAGATAAGTCTACTATGTAGCTATGTAACCAGGGGGTCCCTGGAGCTGAATGGAGAGTTATTCCGCTTTGAAGGACTCCCTGGTTCCAATCCTGAAATGAAAAACAAGGGCTTGGTTAGTGATTCCAGCTTTAAACTATTTGTGCGTTGTCTGCAGATTTGCACCATTTTGTTGCTTATGTGAACACCTCCCTTTTTTATACAAAATACATTTTGATTTAAAAAAAATTCAGTTCAATTCAGTGATACACTGGCGACACACTTTATTCGAGCTCGGCTAGTCCCACGAATTCGGGTATACCCGGGTGTATTGAGGTTTGTGACTGTTTTCTGCCCGAGTGAATTGGGTTATTTTCCAGGCAGGGATTGAAGCATTTTTTTCCCGCTGGCTGCAATACTGCACAGTATATATATATATACTGCATTACAATTCATGAATTTATGCCATCTGGTAGACACGCGAAGCATTGCAGCCTATTAAATCCTAATCATTATCATTTAACAGATCAGCCGCCCGTCAGCCAGGCATGAACCCAGGCTGGTGTAACACAAAAAGACAAAAGCGCAAACGCACATAGTGAAGTTTGTAAAAATATAGGTGTATATTAATTAGGGTATAATATCTGCGTACATCAGATTAGTTGGTAATAGACATTTCATGTACAATACATGAGTTTACCACACGCCGCACTGCCACTTCCAGGCCTCAGATGGTCTCTCTCACAGCATCCAGAACCGTCTGTCACAGCTGTAGCATGGGATCTCTGCCGCACTGCTGCCTTCCGATCGATATCCTTCCCCACTCGCTGCCGTCACCACCGCTCGCGTGACTCTCTAACACACTGCTCCGAAGCATAGTGGCGGTCGGAGGCAGATCCTAGCCGCGAGCGGTGGTGACGGCAGCGAGTGGGGAAGGATATCGATCGGAAGGCAGCAGTGCGGCAGAGATCCCATGCTACAGCTGTGACAGACGGTTCTGGATGCTGTGAGAGAGACCATCTGAGGCCTGGAAGTGGCAGTGCGGCGTGTGGTAAACTCATGTATTGTACATGAAATGTCTATTACCAACTAATCTGATGTACGCAGATATTATACCCTAATCAATATACACCTATATTTTTACAAACTTCACTATGTGCGTTTGCGCTTTTGTCTTTTTGTGTTACAGTTGCCTAGGGGTTTTTCCCCTGTCCATATAGCTGCAGATCACCCATCGAATTAGAGGTTGTATTTAGTTCTAAATTGACACAATGGTGGTGAAGGGTTAAAACACTAGAAATAATAATTTGCGCACTTTTTTTGTTTTGTTCTGATGAACCCAGGCTGGGAAGGCAAACGCAACGGGGCTTGTCAGAGGTGAGGAGCGGCGCATTCCAGGTATCTGCCAGGTACATACTGGGTATTTGCTCGAATAAAGTGTGTCGGTGCAGTATGTGCATGTGTGCAGTTTTCTTCCTTATTAATCGATTTGACAATTTATTGATTATTTGCTATCATGGAACAAGGATCACATTTCTGCCTGACCCCCCTTCTGCTTGTCAGCTCCTTAAGTTCAGCTGCAGGCATTTGTTCCACATACACACACCGTGCCTGTGTGATGTATCAATATGTTGCCCTTTCTGCCTGTGGTAGGGCTGCCATGTGAGTGCAGTGTAAGATTTTGGACCATGCGCTGGTGCATCTGAGCTCCCCTTGGATGGCCTCTATAAATATATATGTGCATGAATCTCAGTGTGTATGGTCCATGTGTCTGCTGTGGGAATATTATAGCATATACTAATCTGATGTGTATATGTCTATTGTGTATGTATCTGATATATTTGTATGTGTATATTGCAGGTATCTGATATGCATGAGTGCGTATATATGTATGGTGCATGTATTATGTGTAGAGTGCATGTACAGTATATGTACAGTATAGTGTATGTATCAGGGTGCATGGTGCATGTACTTTATCTAGCATGTGTATGCATGGTGCATTGTGCATGTATCTGGAGTGTCACAAATGTGTTAGTCTGTCACTGTTCTTAAACTAATTAGCACTACTATGTGCAGGGAAAGTTTTTGCACATGTTAGAAATGGTTTATGAAGTGAATGGAACACATTCACCATCACACATACTGAACTAATCTTATGTCTAAGGCCTAGATTCATCCTCCTCATCCAACTGTGACACCAACTCTTGACCCACGAAGCAATGAACCTTATCTTGAAGAACACCATGATGCACAGATATCCACAATCCTAGGTTTCTTGAAGAGCAGTCCCCAATGAATAGATCTTCTCTCTACTTTCTTGTCTTCTTAACTTCATCCTTGTTCTCTTTCTGTTCTTTAACAGCTCCGGGAGATGCTGATCTGCAGTCTTCTTGGGGTCAAATGAGATGTGACAGGCCTTCTTTAAGGCCTCTGACATCACATTTGACAGACAAATGGTACATCCACCAATCCAATTGATGTACCATGTGATGGCTTCCCATTTTTTGGTTTATGTGACTGACGTCACCTTAAAGGGAGAGAATCATGTTACCTGATTGGATGGCTTCTCTCCTTTTAAGGTGACATCCCATCACTCTAAAAGAATAGGAAACCATCACATGGCACATCCACCAATTTGTATTTATCAGTCAAAAGTGATATCACAGGCCTTATATAATGCCTGTCAAATCTCATTTGACCCCAAGAAGGTCAAGAGTTGGTGCCGCAGTTGGATGAGGAGGAAAAATCTTCATCCTGGCAAAGGTAAGTTACTGTCAGGAGTAACCCTGACATAGTATCCTAAGTCTCCCTCTCTCACAGTTCCTTTGTCTGTCCACCGGGTGTGCTGCTGTTTCTGTCTGCTCTGGTTTTTCCCTCTGTCTGTCTCCTCGTGGGTGCTCCTGTCGTCTGTCTCCGTTTGCGTTTTTAGTTTCCTGTTAAAGCAAAGGCAGAGGTGCAGTTATTTGTTACTGACTCACTCTGCCCTAACCAGTTTTTGTTCTGTATTGGGTTCTGTACATATTAAAGGCCCTTGCCTATGAGCTGGCTTGCCCCAGTTCTGCTCACCTGTCCTATTCCTGCCTTCCTGCTGCCAACCCCTGCCTGTGACCCGATGATCCTTGCTTGCCACCTGCCCTGGACCTCAGCCTGTGACCCAGATGATCATTGCCTGCCCCTTCTGTTCTGGCCATCGAGGTCCTATCTGCTCCTGGAGTCTCCCATGTGACAGATACCACTTAATTGTATTTTATTTAATTGTGTATTGTTTTTAGGATAATCATTGATTGGCATTGTGTTTATCTATGCTCCCTTTGAGGGTATAGATAACCACATTGACAATCAATGCATTTTTTGTCAAATATATTTTTTTCAATTGTATTGTATTTTGTACGTTACATTTTTTTAGGTTGCCCATGCATTTTTATTGTGGCTATCTGTGCCCCCATTGAGGGCACCTTTAGTTAGCGAGATCTGAATATGCTATTTTAAGCCGCAATATATTTCCATGTTATTGAAGCTTTCTGAATAGCTACACATGCAACATTGCTTGGAAAGTTCACTTAACAAGCGTTAAGTCACTTATCGATGGTACCTGAATAAGTCCCTATGTATCAAGGCAAATGCTGAGTCATTCTGGGACAAACAAACTGCACAGTTCAGATGCAGCCACCAGTATTAGATCACTTCACCAGTATTAGAGCATTTGCCTTGGAATATCTGGTGCAATCTCACAGTAAATGCCTCAACATGCCTCAACATTTCTGTGAGATTCCTAATGGCCCATCGGATTAACACAGCAGGGAGCCCTGCAGTCCCATTCAAACTAAGGGGACTGCAGGGACCCATGCGCTGTTAATCTAATGGGCTATTAGGAATCTCACAGAAATATTGAGGCATTTACTGTGCGATGCCTTAGTTTTTACCCAGGCAAGTGATCGGATAATGGTGGCTGCATATGTACAGTATGTATCAAAGAAAATATTCTATTCATTTAAATGGATGGTTCTTTATTGGAGGTTTCCTCTGCGACAGAGGTACAAAGTAGAGCAGCTCTATTCACAAGTTCACAATGCAATCTTGGACCTTTCACATGGGACCTGAAACGTTGTTTCTTCTCTGTTCTTGGCTGTTACATGTTCACAATGCAATTCTTCATTTATTGTGAGTAGAGCTCTACTTTGTACCTCTGTCCTAGAGGAGACTTACATTTTGATGAATTTGTTTGTCTTTGTAGTTTTGGCTACACAAGCAGGATTCTCCTCGCCTGAAATGTTTTCCCCGCGCTTTGGAACTGTACTTTCTTTATTGGTATCAAGAGGTGAAGATGCTGTGGATTCAGCCACTCACATTTTTTTTAACACTATCTCAGGAGTGGTGAGATTGGTATTTCATGTAAAATCCAGAACCTGAAATGTGGGCCAAGCTGAGAAAGCAAAACCCATATACAGTAGTAGACTGGGGATGGAATTAGTACCACCTTTGGTCATTGTGCTTCTAAACCAAGTAGAAATCAAGCTTAATGTCAATTTTTTTAGATGCGCTTTAGAAGAAGCGGTTTTCAATAGAAAATACAGTTTTTTTCCCTCACATTTCATTCATCTGAACAGCCAATTACCTCTTGTGAATCCCAGCTAAATTGGCACTAGTTTTCCGAATGAACAGCTGAAAATTATTGTATATTTCTATATTTCTAAAATTGTAGACTTCTGAGAATTAACAATTTGCTGTAAATTGTGCTGTGCTAAATTGATAGACGATGGGAATGATGTATCAAAGCAAATTTGGAGCACACTTAATGCAAATTGCATCATCATCATCTCCCTGCATTTCTTTGCATCAATGCAGTAAGGTATTTGGTCATAATTTTTCACCATAGGGTATATTCTATAAACTGCGAGTTTGCCAATCCATGAGGTCTGACACGGAAGCTCCATTAATTTCAAAGGGGCTTCCATGTCAGACCGCACGGATTAGTGATCTCACAGTTTATAGAGTATAATAGTCTGTGTGTCAGTTTGTGATTAGGGAGGAGTTACATGACATGTAGATAATAAATAGATGCATTAAACTCTGCCTCTATGTGAAACACTGTTTCATCTTGTATGTGTTTCAAAGCGTGAACTTTTCTGGCTAACAATTTGAGTCTAATGTAAGAAACCCTTACATTGATACATCTTCCCCAATGTATTTGTACAGATTTAAAACTACACATATTACATTTACTGCAGAGAGATGTATTGATTTCTTAAAGAAGATAATACACAGTTTTAACACCATTCTGACAGCCTAACAAAACCCTACAGTGGGATAAGTGAGCATTTTCATGATTTTCTCTTATTTCTAACAGAAAAGCAAGCCACTTCAGAAGAAGAATCTTTAACTATTTTCACAGTCTATAAATAACATCTATAAATAATAATTTAAAAAAATACTATTTTGTTGCAATTACAATGTATGCTGCACTGTATATAAGAGTGCAGTCCAGTCAGCCCTGTGGCAAGCACACACGGCAGGGGGGGCAGCGCGTGCACAGCGCTGCACCGCGATCTGCGGTCCTGGGAGAGAGGGAGTGTTTGCGACGGGAGGGGGCGTGGTGATGGGTTTGCAGGGGCATGGCCATGACCTCACGTGACTGGTTTGCCCTCATTGGCTGAACCGCTGGCGGTGGCGTGACCACACCTCTGTCGTACACTCTAAACTCATTTTCACAGTCTTTACTGAAAACCTGTTGTGCACCGCTGGGGAAATGTGCGCGACAAGGTAATAACTGGGACCAGACTGACTGGGGGGAGGTGCTTGAACGCTGTAGAAGGTACGGGGGCCGCAGCCCAATGCAGAATGCTCTAGGCACAATAATCTCTGCCCAGTAAAGCTTTTTCAATTGGTCAGCTGAATGCCTGTATGCCTGTATTTGTCATGTGGAGGAGTAACAATTGAACCCCAGGATTTCAGCCCGACTCGCTGCAACAGGTGGCTTAATTAGCAACTGAGCTTTGCCTTCAAGTATCAGCAATTCCCAGCTCCTTTACTAGCTGCTTGAGCAGAAGGCTAGCTTGCAGTCTACCATCATTTTGTTCAGGATCATGTGCTGCTCTCCAAAACTGGTTTGCATGTGGCATTTATGTGACATTTGCATTATCCTTCCTTCGTTAAGCATCCTGCCTCCTACGCCTGCCCCAGCATCTTTCTCCAACACGATTGTGGTGTTTCTCCAGCATTCATACTCCGCAATTTCCTTTCCGTGCATACCCTACTGTAAGTGCCCCTTTTCCAAACACATACATCCAGCATTTCCGCTAAGCCTTTGTCCCCAGGCATTCCCTCTGCATTTTTGCTTACCTACCCCGCAGCTCGCCTCACAAACACCCCGCCAACCCACCCCTGTCTGTCCCCCTCACCATTAAGGGCTTTTCTACCCATGCTGTGCATTCTCCTTCAGGACACTTGTGAAAAGATTTGTTGGTTAGCGGCATCTGCCAGCACTGTACACACTCCCCCACCTTTCCCAAAGCAAGGGCTTACCTGGAACACCATGCCGCTATCTATTGCAGAGCTCTTTTCTTTGTCAAATAGTTTTGTCTGCTTGTACTGTGCAAAGCCCTCCATGGCCTGCTCACCCAAGCAGACATGCATTTGCTGTCTAGACAAAGTCCTTCTTGGAGGGAGTCTACATTTCTATCTCCATTTTTAGTGCTATATACTTTTATTTTAGTATGCAGCCCTGGTTACTCCACAGCAGTTTTTTTAGGCATGTGTGCAGCTGTACACTCTCTGTGAGGTGGGGAATGTAACAACCTTTTGCCCTTTTACTCTCTACCCTACACATGCTACATAAAGTTAGCAAAGCCATAATTCCTGAATCAACATATTATTACAATAGGAAGGCAGAGTATGTGTATTTGTTGTGTTATATAGAAGCAATTCCACACCAGGATTTCAGCCTGCCTCATTGAAGAAAATTACCAGCTGAGCTTTGCTTTAAAATATGAGCGTTTCTCAGTTGTCTTTGATTGCAAAATCAGAACTTATTTGCAACACCTCCTCACTTCTTATTCTCTTCCTTAGTGTGGGCCTCTTACTCTCTGCTCTACAAATTCTATGTTAGGTTAGCGAAGCAAACATTCCTAACTCTACTAATCAGTACTTACATACACATGTGACAATATCATTTTGGAGCTTGAAGCACAAGGAGATTGAGTGGCTTAACTTACAGTAGGTCACAAGGAAAGCTGATACTGATATTCTAATCGGCTTCACATGCTTTTAAGGCAGTGACATTACCACTGAGCTACTCTTCTCTATCTCTATAGATTGTGTATATTGGTCACAAATTAGTTAACAGCATTATATAATTTATATGGTACAATATTAATCAAAGAAAGTACCATATTGAAACAATGTTTCATTTTCATTTTCTTATGTAGCATAGCCTCCGGCCGCTACTTATTTTCCTGCGCCCTACCAGTGTAAGGTCTCGGACATGGTCAAAAAGACTGTGCTGAGGCGCGCTGAGCCGCGCTGAGCCGCACTAAGAGGAAACATTATCCCTATCAGCGCGGCTTTAAACGGAACTTCCGCACGCTTTCGCAGGCGTGCAGAGGCATGTGGAAATGCAGGAGACAGGCAAGTTTAAATTTTGCCGCTCAGGGAAGCGCAGGGATGGTCACGTGACTGCCAGAAGCCAATGGCAGTCCGTGGCACCCTAGCCCTGCCTTCTGGCCCGCCTCCAGACCCACCTTTCGCCTGGCTCACCCGGCACACAAGCACGCTCGCTGACGCTCATGCAGGGACACGAAAAAACTCCTTCTTGAGCAGGAGAGCATGAGCATCAGTGCTGCCCAGCGCTCTTCACTACACTATGTCCCAGGCCTTAGTCCTGTGCAGCCAGTGGATGGGTTAATTCCTTTAGAAAGGCCTTGTGTGCTATTGCAGCTTTAGATATATTTGATGTATCCAAGGGCGGGCCTAGAAAAAGCCACAAAGTGTCAGTCTGAGGGGTGGACACTGGTTGGGTAACATGCTGGATGTGATGACCTATCAGTATCCAGACTTGCTCTGTTATAGGGCAGGGTTACAATCACAACCCAAGGGTATAAATACTGGCACTTTCCCAAAAGTGGGTGTGTCTCATCCTCCCTCTATGGAGTGAGTACCAGCTATCCTGGGTCCCACTAGGAGGCCTAAAGAGTAGCACCATGCAGAAGGCCTGGTATGGGACTCCAGCCCTATCAGTGATACCTTCCTAGGGAAGCAAGGAAATGAATGCACTGCTGTAAGTTCCTGAACATGCAATAAATACCATGGAAACATCTATCAGAGTGATTCACTGTCTTGGGCTAAAGAAAGGTGTCAGTCTGGACCATCCTACTATTATCCAGAGGATCCATGCTGACTAGAGGCGCTGCAACCAATGAACACATGTACCCTGTGAACCTGTCCTGATGAGTCCCCACATCACCGCAGAAGTGCTTAGCCCTCCTGTTACCTCACAGGTGCGCACCACACCACAGAAAATATAGAGTCGCAGACCTAATCTCACTTAGGGTGGGGGTAATATCACCTCCTGATTCTAGGTGCTAAACTTGAATCCCTCTTTTCTTCTTCTCTTTTCAGTGCTTATATTTTGCATCACTTGTTTTGTTTTGTGTTGCTTTTAAAATCACTACTACACTTATACTTACACTTAGAAGAGTTTTATGTACATGCCAAGATTCATTTTGCCACTTAAACATTGAAAAAAAAATCTGAAATCCATGAGATGTTCCCTCAAACTTTTTTGACCACAAAGTTCTGAAAATGTAGCTAGAACTTGTCTATGTTAACACATTCCACCAGAAATTCTATATTCAAAAAACATCCACACTCTCAAATAAGATTTTGCCTCAAAAAAAAAAAAAAAAACATAGACTTGAATTTGTCAGGGTAAACTGCTTGTGAACTTCAAAACTGAGCACATTTTTATTTGACAAAAAAAGGAGAAATTTCACACAGATCACAAACTTGGGAGAATATTCTGCACATTTCTAGTTTTGATTACACTCATTAGAAATTAAGGAGAAAAATTATGGTAATTTTGAAGCAAAATTAGGGGAAAGAGATGTTTTTAATTTAGAACCAGCACGTTCATTTATTAGCCTGTTGCTCTAATTTACTCATTATCTTGTGATTTCTGGTGTGTTTATAGAAGGAGTTGTGATGGTGAGGGGTAACCATACTCACAATAGAGGTTAAACCCATTTGAGTACTGTACCTCTGATCCATGTACTGTATTAGAGATCGGGAGTGTAAGCTCTTAAACCCAGTGATTATACAGATGCAGCGGCCGTTATTCAAACATTTACCTTGGTAAATCATGTGTTGTGCCGCGTGGTGTGTGAGATGGTCCGCTGAAGTCATAATTTACATAGGATTAGCACAGCAAGGGTCCCTGCTGTGTTTATCATACTGGGGTCTGCCTGTCTGCGAATGCGCAGTAAGAGAGAGGCTGAATAAATCACTGTACCTGCACGCCTCTAACAGGCGATCGCTAGGGTTTTATTTAATTGTAATAATACAGTATTATAGCAGGGGGTCTCCGGAGCTGAACCGCATTGATTTCAGGTGCGGGAACACCCTAATTTCCGAGTTGCAGGCCCCGTTATGGGGTGCCGATATCCCCGCCATGTTAAAATCCTGTGGGACATGTGGCCAAGGGATTTTCACATTGAAGGAGATACCGGCACCCCATTACGGGGCCTGTATCTCGGGAAGTAGGGGTCCTCAAGGCTGAAATCAACTTTGCTCAGCTCAGGAGATGCCCTGCTCCCGCACACTCATATCAAACACCTCCCCCCTAATAAAATATCATTACTATAGCGGATAGCTGCTAGGGTAATGAAGATGCTTACATTTTATTTTTATTCATAGTGTGCATGAGCAGGGGGTCTCCTGAGCTGAACAAAGTTGACTTCAGCCTCGGGGACCACTTACTTCCCAAGTTACAGGCCTCGATATGGGTGCCGGTATCCCCGCCATGTTAAAATTCATGTGGGATCTAAACAAAGCAGAGGGATACTGGCACCCCAAACCAGGGCCTGTATTTCGAGAAGTAGGGGGATTCCCGATGCCGAAAACAACTTTGTTCAGCTCAGGAGACCCCCTGCTCTCACACACTATAAATAAAAATAAATGGGCAAAAAGTGGTAGAACGGCGCCAGACCTATTTTAACAATACTGTACAGTTCAAATGCAATAAAGTTACTTGTAGTACCGCAGCCAGAGTCTCAGGGAGGTTCTTCAAACTCCTCCATGTGTGAACGTCAGAAAAATAATTGATAGTCCTCCAGCTCGTGGTCTTATGGCTTCTTTCTCCGTAATATGTAGAGAGAAAGACAGAAAACAAAAACACACCACAAACCAGTGATATAATATGCGTTGATATCACTAGGGATGTTAGTATAGAGATGAAGTTAGAAAACTTAACACTTGCCTGTGCTTTGTTCTTGCTGCATGTATTCCTCTATACCCTTCCTGCTGTTACCTTGAAAGATCAAATGGAGAAAGGCATAGCATAATACTGTTTATTGACAATAAAAAAAAAATAGATAAAATAGCACTCACAAACGACCAGACATACAAGGTGTGGTAAGGTACAGAAACTGCAGGTGCTTTGGAGCAGACCCTCTCAGTTGGAGTATTACTGGGGTCACACATTTCCAGCCCTTGGTTGTAAGCTGAGTCCCACGGCAGTTGGAAGCAGTTGGAGGCTTCTCAGACTTGTGCACAGTCTGATCTGTTCCTCCCTGTTCGCGTCTCCGTGCCACGCATGTGCCGGTCTTCCCACTGGTCCTCACTGCTGTTTCGGCTGACGGTGATCCCCAGAGGTACGGTGGCTCCAAATGTTCAAAAGGCATCAACATCAAACGCGTTTCGGCAGATTTAGCTTTTTCAGTGATGTCATAGTAGGTAGTAATGCCGTCTCTTTTATAGCGCTCCTCTCTTGACTCCTCCCTGTTGTTAATTCAGACCCTTCAATTTTCTTAACACTGTACTTGCTGGTCTACATGTGTTAAGTTCATGCTGCTGCCAAATGACGCCCTGCTCCCGCACACTCATATCAAACACCTCCCCCCTAATAAAATATCATTACCATAGCGGATAGCTGCTAGGGTAATGAAGCTGCTTACATTTAATATTTATTCATAGTGTGCATGAGCAGGGGGTCTCCTGAGCTGAACAAAGTTGATTTCAGCCTCGGGACCACTTACTTCCCAAGTTACAGGCCTCGATATGGGTGCCGGTATCCCCGCCATGTTAAAATTCACGTGGGATCTAAACAAAGCAAATTCACGTGGGATCTACCCCAAACCAGGGCCTGTATCTCGAGAAGTAGGGGGATCCCCAAGGCCGAAAACAACTTTGTTCAGCTCAGGAGACCCCTTGCTATACACTACACACTATATATAAAAATAAAATGTAAGCAGCTTCATTTCCTTAGTGGATAACCGCTAAGGCAATGAAGGGGTTAAGGCTGACTACAGGTTTATTGGTGAAGAGGGGGTGAGTGAAGGGAGTAATAGCCCCAGGATGGTTGGTTTGGCCTCTTGCGTGGGCATAGGAAGGAGTTAACCCCTCCATTACCTTAGTGGTAGTAATGAAAGGGTTAACCACTCCCACTGCACACCGAGGTCTGACCACCCACCCTAGCAACTACCTCCTTCACTCAATCCCTCTACCCACAATAAACATTCAAATACCTACTACCTACTGTACCAATACACAACCCACCCCCATGTACCCCCAACAACCCCCTAACACATACCCCCTAACATGACCAGTAATGGGCAAAATGACTTTTATCTAGATAGGAAAATAGTGCATTTGCCCATTTAAAATAAAACATACAGTAAATCAGCAGTATAAAGTAAACTAAAATGGCACTTACCCCTACCAGGATGAAGGTTGTCCTCATCCTCATGACCATCCTTGTCCTCCGTGGGCATCAACAGCAACAACACAATATACAAAATTGACTGGCATGGTGGCACTCCCATGCCCAGTGGGATCAATGTATGATCCAGGTGTACATTACCTGGTCTCCCGGGCCAGGAGTTTCCTAGCGCACATATTATTATGACATTTATCAATTTGTGTGTCTATCTTGTTTCATTTTTCCCCTTTTTTTAATCTAAAAAAACCTGCCAACATCTAAAGTGGCGCAAATCTCTCTGTTTATTAATCTGTGGCAAGAAACTAAGAAATCTAGTTGCCTGTATATCTCAACATAGAGAAAAAATGGAGAATGTTGTAAAAACACATGGTAAACTATTACACTTCCCATCAAACAGTTTCATAATGTATAAAAATACATTTTATTAATTCTGGTCTGATCCAGACCTTGAAATAGGTTTTTGGTTTGAGTCTAGAAATGCAGGAGAGGAGAAATAAATAATGCAGGGAAAAATGTTATGTTGGTTAAATTAAACTGTGGTGTTACACCAATCAAGACCCGTCAAAAGCCTATGTCATTGTCTGGATGGGAGTAATGCCTAGTTTAGCTATTACAACAAATGCAACGTTAAATCTCGCGTTTACCTTATTGGACTTTAGTTAGCAGGTAATGCTATAATAACATAGCATAGTTGTACATCGTTAGCTTGTTATTATCCTCAATGTCAGTTATATTTTACGCTATATACTTTACGGGACAAAGCATGGCGTAAGCTTATGTTATTGGCTTTTGAAGATACACTGTTAACGCAATGTTAAGTGACTTAACGGAGCTTTGTGCATCTGGGTTTATATTTCACAAGTCTGTGAACAATAACTTGCATAAGTAGAAACGTATCCTATCTGTCTGTGCTTGGTGGCCGAAATCCTTACTTTGAAGGAAAAATCTGAAAAGGTTTGTTATATTAAAGGCTTTAAGCAACATATTTAATATAATTAGGCGATAACTGTGTCTGTAAAAATACCTATGTGCTGTGTACTGTACCACACACTATAATTATGCAGCACTATATGAAATCAAGTTATTGTTATTATTAACAAATGAATTATCATTTTTGAATTGCAGGCTATTATACTTTGATATTTTTTCATATTTATTTGTATTTGATGCACTTTTTCACATTATGTTAGGTACTGTATATACTATGTCATGCATACGTGTTTGATTATGAAGTGTTATGAATCTGTTGTTCATATAAATACTACTTCAGAATATCTGCAAGCAGCATCTATGCAAAGAATAGAACTAGAAAAGATTTCCATTCAAATCTTTGTGAAATTTTAAGAATAGCTTACTCCATATGCATTTTATATTTGGATGCTAACTCATTCAATACAAATGCAGTTTTAATATTGTTTCTATCAAAACATTGAAATACAAAGATTATATACTGTAATACATGTTTCTTTTTACAGTGTTGTCCTTGTGGGATGTGCTGCTAAAGAACAGCTCATATCTTATAACAACATTTGAGTTTAAAGTCTGGTATTATTGGATTATAGCTGATTATAGCAGATATACAGTGTAAGAGCTTTTTTGAGGTGTAAATTGAATATATTTTGCATTGGAAAGTGATTAATTATACTTTTATATAATTAGTTTGTTCTTGCCTATCTTTGTGGTGTACTGTAATTACAATAGCTTTGTTATATAATTTAGTTTATTGTCCACAGTAAAAACATCTTCTTTCACATAAAATTCTATGTGGATATAAAAACGTTACCTTTAGTTGAAATTAGTATAATTACAATTTTCTTATCTGTATTCAAAGAATTTTGGACATAGATGGATCAATGTAATTATGTTAAATTCCTGCTGAACCCAGGAAATGAGGAAGTTCATCAGAATTTGTTGAAAATTCCATGGACTACTTGTTGGCACTAAAATATTACTAATCTGCTTCATACTGTATACTGTACATCTGTAATTTCTAGTTAATACTTTAGGAGATATGAGAAAGTGATGTACTGTAGGAAGAAACATGAACCAAAATAACGAAACATGGACCAAAAAACGCCATACTGTTTACTCAACCATACTGTTAACAAATAATTCTATGTTTTTTTTTAAGTATGTTGCTTAGTCTTAAAGTGTTCACATTGAAAACAAGACATATGTTTTACCTTGAAATTGCAAATTAACAAATAACATTCAAATGAACAGTTTTTTAAATGTCTTAAATCATTCAAAGGACCTAAACTAAACTGGGATATATTCACACATCTCTTTTCACTGTAATAACATTTAATGATTGGTAATAATCCCTTAGCTTGGTTACATCACCCTTGAGAGTTGGGCTATAATAAGGATTGTGAGATACTCTATTATCCCAGTAATACAGATAAAAAATACTGCTCTGAGCAACTATTTCTCTTTTCAGGTAGTTTCAGTGTGCTGATGGGGAAGTCATTACCCAGAATCGTTTGTTGCAGTTTTACAACTGTGAGATGTGACAGTCGGACAAATATGGAAGCACATGGGTAGAGAGTAAAGATTTGCAAATTGTTCACAAAGATCACAAACCAGCAGAAATGTGCCGTTTTATTTGAGCAAACAAAATGTGCAATACTGCAAGGTTCACCTAAAAAACATTGAAAAACATTAAAAATTAGATCACATAATCCTTTATATCCTGCAATTTGCTCAAAATGTTGCCTTTTAAAAAAAATGTTGGTGATACAAATGAAACATGCTAATCAACTTTGAAGACATCTCCGGTAGAAAAATGTGAATGTGTCCGAAAACTGGCACTGCATTTGCAAAAATTATGTAGATATGCTAAAGTTTTTGATACTCAAGTTTAGTTTGTATGTTTCACACTTTCGGCAATTCATTTGTATGTTACTGTATCTGTCTGTTGTTGAATTTTACCTGAAGATACACTATAGCTTCTGCTTTATCAATTATTTAATACTAAACCCCAGATGCACGAAGATGAATGAAATCAGGGAAAATAATGTGACTTTACCTAAATAAGTTATGGATATGATTTTCCCTGAGTTTAAGAGATAACCAGAAAGCTAATAATATGTAAAAATTGTGTCCAGCTCCAAATGCAATATCGCAGCAATAAATGCATTAGCGGGTAAGTTAATAGCGCTGAGATGCATTAAGCAATACAATGCCCATGCGCATTAGGAAAATGTAATGTGCGCTCCAATTAATGCACATGCAGTCAATCAGTGTAATGCATGCGTACCTAAACGTAACACCCATGCACACGTTGACATAAAAAAAAACCACAAAACATAGGGAAGGTTTTCAGCCATATTAGCCTCACCCTACACTTGCGGTGAAAATGACTGAGGAGGCATCCACCTCTGATGCTGCTGCTGATGCAGGGAGAATAAGGAGCATTATATTTACTGATGGGAATTCTCCTAAATGGAATGTTGGATCACCAATCCAAACTATTAGGGGAACTTTGTCGCAAAACTAGTACTGCAGGGAAGAACCACATTTGGAATATATCCTCCGCAGGATAAATGCCCTGGGGAATACTTTCTCTTAATTGTGTGCTGGGAACCATATATTTTGTACTGGTATCATTTGGGAGGGTTGAGGGCCCCCATTGTTTCCGTTGCACCTTCCCCATTCTTATTACTTCTCACTCATTGAGTGCTGTCAACTCTATAAACGCCCTGGGGAATACTGTTCACACTGTCGACATGTAAAATAAATGGTGAGCAAACAGAAATAGGAAACTTAAAAAACAAAAGAAGGACCAGGCAAGGCAGAAAGGAGGGGGACACCCACCAAGACTGACTCTGTCCATGAACAAGAGATGTATGTTAGAAGTCATATCACCTTCCCAGGTCCATCACTGGTGGACATAGGAGATTTTCCAAGGGGATAACCTGGTGAGTAAAACATAAATTGTACAGTATATATCAGTGCAATGTTTGCATATTATTAAATTGTGTCAAGGGATTTTAACATGTTCAGAAAGGGACGTTTTTTTTCACATAAACTCTATAGCCATTGTGTCATATGTACTGAAACACTATAGTACTTAATTTCTGTATATTTGTTACCTTTTCTAAAGGACCATCAAGCAAACAGCCATCTCTGGAGCTTGAAACCTCCTTGCAGGAATCTCCTTTTGAAGAGGAGGAATCAGTGATCCTAACCCTCACGGAGGATACAGAAGAGAAGCTCCAGTTTCCTCATCTGCTGCACCACCATCTTTCTCAGCTGCTGCACCTCCAGGTCTGTCACCTGTTGCACCATGAACTCTGTCACGTACTTTTAAGAGCTCCTTCAGCTCCTGTAGACATGTCACATGGGCACCATGGACAGGTCATCTTTCAATGCCAGCATCAGTTGATGTACTTGTAGCGTTCAGTGTACAATAATGTCCATAGGGAACCATAGGGATCTCACAAGTCTTTCATGGAATTTCAATAGGCATTTCTGCAAGATTACCCAGTGTCAGTGGCCTTACGTTACCTGCCCTGTATCTCTCGTGCTGCTACCCCTCCTCCTCCTTCTCTCACCTCCCCCTCTTATACCTCCCTCTCTTCCCCCTCTCAAACTCTCCCCCTCCTCTCATTCTCTACCCTCCCTCACCTCCATCTCTTCCCCTTCACTGTAATCCTCTCTCGCCCAGCTCACCTCCATCTCATCCTCTCCCCCTTCTTCTAATTCTCTACACTTCCCTCACCCCCAACCTCTTCCCCTTCAATATCATCCTCTCCAGCACTGCTCACATCAATCTCATCCTCTCCCCCTCCTTCTGATTCTCTCTCTCAAATCCCTCTCATCCTCTCTCCCTTGGTCCCACCCCCACCCTCTAATATTCTCCCCCTCCCTCTCATCCTCCCCACTCCTACTCCACTCTTTTTGACCCCCACCTTCTCTTACACCCCCCAACTCTCCCTGGGTATGTGTCTCCCCTCCTCTCTCTCTCCCTTATTCCCCAACTTCCCGCTCCTCTATGTCCCCACTCTCCCCACCTCACCATCCTTTATGACACACACCCCTACTTCCCCCCTCCCTTATACCTTCCCCCTCCCTTACACCCTCTATCTCCCACCCCTCTCTCTAATTCTACCACATCTTTCTCTCTCCCCCCTCTACAATACATATGACAACCACCCCCCTGCCTTCCCAATGCACACAATACCCCCTCCACCAATACACACTCCTTACCTTAGAGGGAAGTCTATAATCGGGGTAAGGGAAAGGGAAGATTGTCCGCATCAGCCTTTATTGAAAAAAGATGTGTAAATATACACTGCGGTGCAATATAGGGCAAGTGAAGGTATATAATGGAAAGAAAAGAAACCCTATTATATGCACTCACTGTGATGTGAATGATAGTTGATAGTGAAATAAAAGCCTTTTATTGACTATTAAAAATAGTATAAAGGGACCAGGTATCAGTGATCCATGACCTGGTCCCTTTATACTATTTTTAATAGTCAATAAAAGGCTTTATTTTACTATCAACTATCATTCACATCACAATGAGTGCATATAGTAGGGTTTCTTTTCTTTCCATTATATACTTAGAGGGAAGTCTCCACCGATCCTGCAGGTGGATACGGAAGTTGGGCCCAACTTCCGGCGGATGTAGGGCTTCAGTGAAGGCCTGGCTGTAGCAAGGTAGGAAAGCCGGTGGCATCTAGGGTAGGAAAGCCGGTGGCATCTAGGGAGCGTGCCAGCCGAGTGCCAGCATACCGAGGCTTGTTAACCACCGGGCTCACAGGACAGTTATCCTGTCTCCCCTTCCCCCCTCACCCGTGTCAGTGGCCCTGACAATGGCCATGAGAAGAACCTGTTCACTGGTTCTGTCCATGTTTTCAAATGGGCAGTACAGCAAGCTGCTGAGAAACTTTGACCGGCATTGGTGGTGTTTACTCCTGCTGAATTAAGCAACTCATTGGCAACCTCTGGAGTTTTGCTGAGGATGGCCAGTTCCAGTTTTCCTCCACCTCCTCCACCGCCACCTCCTGTTACTTCCTCTAGTTAACCTTGGCATAAAGTGGTCCAAATTGCTTTTTGGTGTGGGGGGGCACATAACCAGCTTACCCTTGCACATGCAGAAAGAGGTAGAGATATTTTTTTTTCGGGGTTCCTTGTCAATTGACATAAGTTATATATTACATTTTGTTTGATAACCTAATTTTTCAACCAGTGGGCTTTAACCCTGTGCATGAATTAATTTTCAGTTAAGTAAGTCTCATTTTAATTATTCCAATAAATAGTTGTAAAGTAATTGTAAACACATAATTTAGTAAGTGCACAATATATAACATGTCATGGTAACTGTTAGAAACACATCACACATTAACTTTAAACAAATAATACTTTATACGGTTTATTACAAAAGCTACATGATACTTTATTAGATGTACCCCTTGATGTGTTTTGGAATGTTATGTAATTGATAATATATCTTGGTCTGACACATAACCATTTCAATAGAAAATAGTAAGTACAATACCAAAATAATATATTGGGGTACCACTTTTTACATCACTTTGTCCTTACAATGTAAAGTAAATATCCCAAATTAATCTTGCAATGGCTTGTATTGAATAGTTAATTATTTCAAGGAAGAAAATCACTTATGCATTGCATGTGTTGTCTTTAAATTGCACTTTTTATCATTCCAAAGCACCACAGTCCTGGCCCATTTGTATTGCTGAGTTGCATCTGGATTGGTGTCTTTTAGAGTTAAATATATAACTGCACTAGTACATAGGGATCTGGAATTCAATTTGATTGCAAACTGATCAAAATTAGTACCAGCTGGGCAAATTAATTTTGTGAATTTGATCCTGCAGCAGATCGTCCGGTTCCTTTGGTCCACAGATTTCAGCGGATCAGTCTCAAAAAGGATGATTTGTGTTTTGCAGATTTTTTATTATTATTACCAATACACTCCACGGATTCCACAACCCATGGACAGATTTGTAGAATTCTTTCGGATTCTTAAGAATCCACCAATGGATTGCTGAATCCATGGATTGGATTATACAAATCTGTCCATGGGTTGTATCCAATGGTGTTTTTTGATGAATCACGTGGATTAAAACCGACCAAATATGTTTGCGGAATTTACACATCAAAACAGATTTTAGGGATAATGCAAAAAAAACAGGGTAACGGGTTTGGGTGGATTAGCCCAAATTGAGTCCCCAGGTCAGATTGTACAAAAGATAATCAGCAGGTAAACGGCAGAATAATTTTCTTCTACTTGTCCACAAGCAATAGTATATGTGTGTATCATTTACTGTTTCACTCAAATTAATTTGTTTTATTATTTTACAAATGTTTATTACATAGTTACATAATCGTAGAGGTTGAAAAAAGACATACTGTATGTCCATCAAGTTCAACCTATGCTAAATTTCAACGACAGATACTTTATCCTATATCTGTAATTACAGTATGTTGATCAAGAGGAAGGCAAACAAAAAACTCCAGTGACATATCATCCAGTGATCTCATAAGGGGAAAAATAAATTCCTTCCTTATTAAATCAGAAAAAAACACTCCTACTCTATGTCTAAACAAATTAATTTTGTTTAGCAAATTCAGCAAAAATTATTAAGAAGTCACCAAAAGATTACAAATGATCTTAAATTTTCAATATATTGGAGCCGAAATCAGTTTATCATAATGATTATCTTTGCTCTTTTTGCTAGTAAATATGGAATAAAACTTTGCACAAAGAAATACTGTAGAAGTTGGTACATCTTTAGTAGTGATAAGAGCACAGCACTGTCTTTTTTCCAGTTCACAGAAGAATTATAAAAACCTCTTAGAAGAGATGGGCAAACCGGTTTTAGTCCGATCTGCGGATTTCCCCAGCTTGCTTTACCTAAATCCGATCTGCACACCAAACTCCGTCTGAGGATTAGGCACTAAATAATCATTAATAGAAAAACAAATGTTAAAGGTGGCCCTCCTCACTAAATCTACTCAATTTAATCCAAAATATATTATTGTGAAAAATAACAATCAACTAAATTAGGTGCATAAACAAGTGCAAATACCTGTGATTGAATATTCTACACAAATAGTGTGACATTCAATGTGAATAGGAATGTGGAAGTATAAAGTAAATAAAACACTTAAGAAAAAAGTGATACTAAGTGAAAAAGAACAAAGTGACAAAAATCAAATAAACAAGGTTGCTGCTCAAACCCTCCCAAAGAAATGTACCAGCAGATCTTCCAAGACATAATTTTCTCCACATCAGGGGAGCACAACCCCAAAAAATAGTGTAATATGCCTATGGCACAAGGAAATGTGGGGTTAGGGATATTTAATCCTACTCACATTGCTCCACCCAAAAAACAGGCATATCCACAATAGTGGCATGTAAATCCATAGTAGTCTGAAGTGTGTGTTACCTTGCACGGAAGTAAAGAAAGGGGACCACTAGTAAAACACTTCTAAAATATACCCTTACAATGTGTAAGTTCTTTAAAACATTGGAATTGGGTAAAAGATGCACTCCACTGAATCAGAGGTTTTTCCTTTCAGTGCCACTCTCGTGGATACCGGAGTCTTGTGAAAATTACTAAATTACTAAATAATCATTGTCTAGCTCACAGCAAGCTCATGCGTAGAGCTGTACCACCCAAAACGTGAAACGCGTAGAGCTGCACCACCCACAACGTGACGCTGCTGTGGAAGAAGGCGCCCCTGTACTCCACGCATACACCTACGATCCGCTGTAACGCCGCGACCGGAAGTGACGACATCGTCCCGCGACCGGAAATGACGCAGTGACGCCCGCATACGGAGGTGGCGATTCGATCGGAGCTCCAGAGTGAGATGGTGTGGTGAGGGACGGCGTGGGTTTCCATCCAGGCCACGTCACTTAGTTTTTAAGCTAGAAATGCTGTTTTAATTTTGAGACACTGTAAGTGTGCATTTTTATTCGTTTTTGATAAAAGGTTATTGCCGCCAGATCTGTGCTATGTGTGTTCTTCTCCCTCTCTCGCTGAGGTACATCCCCTGAGTTACGGCGACCAGTGATCTCTTCTCATCTGCCTATTTGATCTCTATTGCCCGAAAACTTCTAACTTCTTGTGAGTAGGAATAACACAGGAGCCAAGTTGAATAGGATTTTTTCCTAGCATTGTATATACAGTACCACTGCACTTAGAGTATTTATATGTTTTTTCCCCTATGCTCCCTCTGGATCGTGTGAAACTAGCTCACAGCAAGAGCTTGATATATATATATATATGTCCGGATATACTACTAAATTGAACTCCTCTTCCTCCTCCTTGGATTTTTGCAATCCGTCAAATTTTGCTGATGGTAAAAAAATAAACGAATCTGCCTTTTTAAGACTGATTTGCAGATGAAAGGAACATGCCAATCCAAGCCACATGCGGATTTTGGTGGAAAATCTGCCCATCTCTACATCTTTGCTCTTTTCTTAAACTGTCCGCAATGCTAAAGGACATTGTGGTAAATGGAAAGCCCCAGAGTCAGCAAGGACCTAGAGATTGTCTTCAAAGTAGTTCTAAGTTAGAATACAAGCAACAACTACAGTATATATTCGACAAACTGCAATTAAACTGCAATTAAAATCACTACAGTAACTCATATTCTGCCCATTTTTAAAATCAATGTGTGCTTAACACAGCATGTCTCAATAATGTGGATGGCTACTTTAGTCAACAATATCATCTTATAAGCAGGCAGCTTGTTGTGACTTTATGGCAAACACTAATAGGCATTTATATTTTCCGTATTTATTTTTGCAGTTCATCTTGATTCATACAGTTTAGGACACTTGAAGTGGGCGGCAATAAATTTTAAGTAGTTACTCTTTGGTACAAAACAAAATGTTTTCAGAGTCTTGCTTTGCTTTCAGATGTAAGCTTTATACAAAACGCTTGAAAACATTTTTTATGATTCGTGTAATGCCAAAAATAAGTAAAAAAAAAAAATGTTGCTAATGGAAATAGTTGGTTATTAAGATGATTAATTCTATTAAGATCAGTATTAATAAACTAGAGGAGTTGTGTAGCATGTCCAGCAGCTTAACGTGTTCCAATTGATTTCGCTACAATCGGTAGAATATCAATTATCAATAACGGTTCAGGAATAAAAAGAAAATTACGCCTGATAATTGCTGTTTGTCAGGGTTGCCTGGTGGAAAACTGTACATTTTCAGTAAATAAGTACACATGCATATCTCTCTACAACACCATTTAAATGATTAAATGTACAGTAAGCACAGATTTAAACCTGTGTGTGTGTTAAAAAGACTATGATGTTGAACAATTGAAATGGAATGCCATAACCTGCCTTCCTTGTTAACCTACTGTAGCTGAAGTCTAAAACCTGAGGTGTAACATCCCAACTAACGTACTGTAGCAAAACATATTGTAATTTAAAACAAAATGCACTCAGCTGTATAACATGCTTTAATAATTTCTTTCATTGCTAAGATATGTTAAATATTTTTTAACTTGGATAAATGCAGCAATGATTCCAAACTCCAAAGTTGTACAGTGCATTGTTGACACATATGTATTTATGGTTAGACATATACATTGGGGACTACAATACATTGTCACGCATGGGCTCTTGGTCATAGAAGGGGTTAACCCACTAATGGTTGAAGAAGTCTACAAGACAAAGCAACCCAGAACAGTTCAACTGAAAAACAGTTTAACAGCTGTATAGAACAATTAACGTGTATTCTAATCCGTGACAGTTGTATTCCACATTTTTCTAGCTTCTTTATTTAATGTTGTAAAAAATGTATTTATGAAGAACCCTTATGTTGGTCACTTAAATGTAGAGATGGGCAACATTTTCGCTGGAATCCAAATCCGAATTAATTTCAGCCATGGAATTCTGTGGATCAGTCTCAAAAAGGCGGATTCTGTTTTTTTTTCTTCCTGACACTGAAAATCCGTCTGATGGATTCGGAATACGAAACCGCAAACTGGATTATTATGAGAGGAGTATATAAAACGAGGTGCACCCTCAAGCTGAAGCATTATGTTGTAAGCACGATTTTGCTATGAGTTGGGTTGGACTGCTGCAGCTGTAGTATTATACTGTAGATCAAACTTTTATACATTATTTACTTAATAAAATATATACTCATTAACGGATGACAGACTGGGATGTCCAGCACTCTCACTGGACTGGTATGGGGCCTGCCTGCCTGTTTGCTGTACTCTTCTATATTATTCTTTATTAATACTACTACTACAAATAATAATAATAATAATAATAATAATAATAATAATAATAATAACAACAATAATAATAATAATAATAATAATAATAATAATAAGAATAAGAATAACAATAATAATAACAATAACAATAACAATAATAATACTGTACCATGTCAATTGGTTTCAATTAGGCTTATTCTTATAAAGATTTAATTTCTCTCAATCTCTGTACCTAGTGTGCCAGTGTGCAGCCCAGGCCACTGAGGACAGCAGCCAATACTATTCCATTACTAGAGTTGCCACATTGTGACTACCACTACCAGTTCTGCAGCAGCAGCAGCTCCCCCTCAGCTCTTCTGAGAACAGGGGCAAAGAGGGATGATGGGTAGGGGCAGGTAGGGAGAAATTATACATATGTAGCCCTTTTACCCCACCCTAAGTGAGATTTGATCTGCTACTAGTGTTTTGGTGTAGAATGGTGCATACCTGTGAGGTAACAGGAGGGCTGAGCATTTCCGCGGTGGTGTGGGGAATCAGCAGGACAGGATTTACAGGGTACCTTTGTTCATTGGTTGCAGCGCCTCCAGTTAGCGTGGATCCTCTGGATAGTAGGATGGTCCAGATAGACACCTTTCTTTAGCCCAAGACACTGAATCGCACTGGTATCTGTCTCCATGGTATTTATTGCAGTGTTTAGGATCTTACACAGCAGGTACATCATTTTACTTGCTTCCCCTAAGAAGGTCATCTCAAGGCTTGTGGCCCATCCAAGCTTCCTCCTGCATGGTGCTCCTCCTGATGCCCCCTTAAGGGACACAGGGCAGTTGTTACTCACTACACAGAGGGATGAAAGAGACACACCCACTTTTGGGAGAGAAACAGTATTTATACCCTGGGGTTAGGTGTGTAACCCTGCCCAATAACAGAGCAGGTCTGATTCTGACAGGTCATCACAATCCAGCATGACACCCAGCCAGTACCTTCCCTAGGCTGACACTCTCTGGCTGTTACTAGGCCCGCCCTTAGATACAGCTACTGCATCTAAGGCTGCAATAGCAAACAAGCCTTATGGAGGAATTAACCCTTCCACTGTCTGTACCTAACTGGCCTTACACTGTCCAGGGAAATAAGTAGCGGCCGGAGGCTAAGATACACATAATAAATGGGTTAAAATGTAATCTAATCTGAATCTCTAAGATTACTTTGCTTAACTTTTGCTGTGATCATGACACATCTCTCTGAGCTATAACAGACATTTGAGCCTTGATTTTGATATCACACATGCAGTGATTTGGCCACAAATCTTGTGTGATTGCTCTGGACTGTGATGTGATCTCGTTTTGATTACTCTACTTACAATACTAAAGTTATTAGAGATATTCATGTCCCATTATGATGTCACTTACTCTGTAATTTAGCCTTTTATTCTATGCAGACTTTTTGTGTAGGGCAGCTCCTGTTTCACCCATGTCTTGGGCACACACTTTCACATATGCTTACATACCTCTTTATCGGCAGGTCTGGATGATAATTTTTGCATCATCTGCTTCAGTGCTCTACAGTACATTATATGTTTTGTTTAGTTTTAAGTTTCGGTCTGTTTAATTCAGCACAGGTAAGAGTTTCCAGTAGATTCCGTTAGGAGTATTTAGGCCCTTTGAGAAAGGCTCCTGCAGAGAGCCAAAATGTTGATAGTTTTGAATAAACTTTATTTACTTTTCTAAGTCCTGGAGAGCCTGCTTCAATCTTTGCTGTATTCTAGCAGTCCCTAGCATTTTGCACCCAAGTCTGTATCTCTGTCTCTCTCTCTGTCTCTCTCTCTCTGTCTCTCTCTCTCTGTCTCTCTCTCTGTGTCTCTCTCTGTGTCTCTCTTCTCTCTCTCTCCTCTCTATCTCTACTATCTCTCTCTCTACTCTCTCTCTCTCTCCCCTCTCGTCATCATTCCATTACCAATTCCAAACAATATCTACAGGATTATCAAATAATTTTTAAATGTAATAATCTACTGTGATATGCATTTTTTTGCATTTGTATTTGCTTCAGACCTTGTTTAAGGTTTGATATATTTTTAATAAATACCTTTTTTTACCCACTTAACTGTTGGTTACTTCACCTGATTGGGATCTGTTATAGAAGGCTTATACCCTTTTGTATTACGAGGATCCTTTTGTATGATGCCATCTATGATATAGAAGACCTCTGATTCCACTGCAGGTTCCAGTTCCAGTGTTAATGGAGAAACACCAGAATTATCCTATGTGTTGTAAGTGCATCTCTCACCTTGCATTATAGATCCAGTTAGAGACGTTCTACTCTATTTCTTTTTTTCTTTCTCTTCCCCTCCCCTATTTTTTACCCCTTTTTTCTCTTCGCCTAGGTCATCTCCACCATTTCTACTCTGTGAGATCGAGGACCTAACTGGCAGCACCGAATTAGGGATAGTATTCACTCTGATAGCACCTCCTCTGGGTTGTAGAATTTATTGTTGTTTTTTCATTGTATTCACATATTCAATTGCTTGCGTGTTGTATACTTATTTAGATAATAGTTATTTGTAGCGCTTATTGTTCGTTTCACTTACATGTGTATATATATATTATATATATATATATACTTCATTTATAGGGAAGAGAGTGAGGCCTGGATACATCAAGCTGTAGTAATGAAAAAAAAGTGGTATGGACCCCCCCAAAATATGTGTTATTTTTATAATGTAATACATCACTGAATACAAATCGATTATTATTTTGGGGTACACAGGGTTAGGGAAGTACCTTTGGTCCCTTGGGACCTGAGGGAACGGGCCTGAGGAAAGGTTCATTACCCAAAAACATTGCCCCCTATATCCTCCCCCTCTTTTTCCCATTGTGGTTCTCTTTGTCCCTATCCCCTCCCCTGTGTTGTTCCCCCTTTTTCTTTACATTTGTGTTTGCAATTTTGGGTCATTTGGATTACATCTTGTGCTTTCTTTATTAAATCATTGTTGCATTTTTGGCTTATTCTCTTGCTTTTGTGATTTTTCTATTAGACAGTGTATGCTGGAACATATTTTTGTATTGAGTCTCTGAATAAGGGTTTCATTAGAACACCTAGATGGCCAACGGACCAGGTCACTATCATGGCCCATCTAAGATGGCTGCTGACAAGAAGTCAGCCTCTCTCTGGCCCTCAATTGCCAGATGCTGCACTTGGGCTTTAAATTGCAGACAGTTGTTCCCTGTCTTTGGTCGTGCAAAGTACCCTGTACCTTTTTCCTGCCTGGCTCTGCCTTTGTTCCTGTTTTTGCCTTGCCTGTGTTTCTACTCCTGCTTGTTTCTGACTATCTTTGCCTGCCACCTGCCTAGACCACGGAACCGGACCTTACTACACCTACATCCCAGGCCAAGGTCAGTGTATCTTTCCCTACCTCTGCCCTGCGGGTCTGTATCCTGGTTTCAGTCAGCAACGTTACACTCTATCCCTGGAAGCTTTGAACACTTTAGAATAATGTGGAGACGGAATCGGAGCTCAAGCACCTGCCAAGAAATACCCTCCATAGATCAAGTCACAGACCAAGGTAATCTCTACTTGAGAGGACAGGGAAGTTCAAGGCTCCCAATCTCCCTGCATCAGGTAGCCTTAACTATAATTGTTATAACCTTTTTTTTTAAAATAGAAACCATTAATTTAACCAACAAAATGTTAAAAAAAAGACAACTGAGAAGGGTCGACCCAGTAACAGCAACACTGCGGAACAGCAAAAATAGCAGTATTCAACCCATGTCAGAGGAAAAAGCCATGTATGAAGCAGCAAACAAAATTAGGAGTATTTTTTTTAGGACATGAGAATAGTAGTGAGGGACTGTGTAACTTGTGTAACATCCAAAGCCCTCATGAAAAATTGATGATGGCACCACAACACAAACAAAAATCTTTAAAATGGCCATGATGCAAGCATTTTCAGTAGTTAACACACATCTGTGCATGCTGACTGTCAGATAATTTAATATTATGAATAGTGGCAGACCCCAACAGAAAAAGATGAGGTCAAGGACAGAGAGTAAGAAAGAAATTTAATATGGACTGAGGCAATCGTTTTCAAGGTGAGGAAAGAGAGTATGATGGATCTCCATCACCATATATTTGAGGAGATGCAACAAAGGGGACACAGCAATGGTTATCCAACTTCATTCCAAAAAGGGTAATTGCTTGGAGGGCATAAGCCTCTCATGCTCATTGATCATTCATTTAATGACTCTTCAAGTACCTCATTCCTATTATCAAAAAGGAATACAATGTGTGCTCTGCCGCAATGGACCCTATCCCATTCTCAAGCTTACTTTTTCCCCGTCTCCCTGTCCCATTGCCTCTCGGGGTGGTTGAGGTGAATTTGGGGGAGATTGAGGAAGTTCCACATTAGGGGAGATGGGTGGAGAACCCATGACAGGGCCCTGCTCTGGAAACCCTGACACCAGCCTGACCTGCATGTGTATGCAACACATGCTTCTACATCTCCTGCTTGTACACCTGTTCAAATAACAGTTGAGCTTGGGCACAGGAAGCATCATCAGTTTCTGTCAGTATACAGATCAAATCACCTGAGGTAAGCAATACAGAGGAAATAGCTGATCACAAATGTGGATTTGACAGAAACAAACTCTCCAGAAATAGGATGAAGGATTTGCAAGCTATTTCCTATCTGCTTTCTCTAGGATAGCTACTGTATTTGTCAACACAAACTGTTCCTCTGATACATTCTCAGAACCAGGGTTACAGCAGCCACAGAACTATGGTTACTCTGACTGCTGAAAAATCTGGTATGCTGACAACTGTCCTTGCTTTCCTTCCCCACTGCCTACTGAGTCTGAGGTGGAAACATTCCTCCTCAGTCTAACAAGAAGGGCACGGGAAGAGCCCCTCTTCCCCTGGCTACCACCACTCATAATAAAATGTAAAACCACCAAAATATATATAACAAAATAAAACAAACAAAAAACATCTCTCTCTCATTTTTTATCTCTCTTTCTCTACTACTAAATTCTTAACACTTTTAGCTTTCATTCTATTTCTGCCACAGATTGACCGTTTTCTTTTAGCACAGAATTCCATGGACTAGTCTAAAAAAAAAGAAAGAAAAAAAAGGGAGCGCAGAGAAAAACCAAATCAATAAAACTAAGAACCACTTTATAAACAAAGAATAAAAAGATGAAAACTTACATCAGTATAAATTGTTGTAGCATAAAAGGCACACTTCCTCACACCCTGGATTGATGGAATAGGAGTAGTCCTGTTCCGCAGATGATACTTGAACCACACCGGTGGTGAGCCAATAGATACAAAGCTTCCTGGGACTGCACAAAGACCTGCTGGCGAGTTCTAGCAGCACACTCGTAGCCGCGGGAGAGGGGGGGGAGGCAAAGCCATGTCCTGGTGTGTGACATCACACATCCTATGCAGGGACAGTAGATACCTCTATGCGTTTCTTGTTGATTACGCTTCTTCAGGGCTCACCACCGGTGTGGTTCAAGTATCATCTGCGGTTCAGGACTACTCCTAATCCATTTAAAACCAGAGACAGCACATAAAACACAGACAAAGCTCAGTTTTAGCACATCCAGTGAAAATCATACACGGTACAGTGCCTAAATATATATGTATAAATATCTAATAAGTAAATGGTCTTTTAGTTTGACATTTTTGGCCAAAATTGTTGTAAGCCCCTGAGCCAACGTCACGGCAGACCACAATTCAGGGGTCCCTAACGCTAATATAAATTCTTAATAACCTGTGTAATAACAGGAAGAATGATTTATAGTAAATCTGTCAATATTAGTTGCAAAGTTCTAAGTCTGATTGAAGCCTTTATTAACCTGTACATTACCAGGAAAGGCACTCTGTATTAGAGCAAACAAGTTCCCCTGTGTGGAAGATGCTATGGAGTGAGCCCTTAACCATTTAAATGTGGGAGGGTTAAGGGCTCACTCCATAGCATCTTCCACACAGGGGAACTTGTTTGCTTGCAGGATGGTTGTGACATCTCTAATACAGAGTGCCTTTCCTGGTAATGTACAGGTTAATAAAGGCTTCAATCAGACATAGAACTTTGCAACTAATATTGACAGATTTATTATAAATCATTCTTCCTGTTATTACACAGGTTATTAAGAATTTATATTAGCGTTAGGGACCCCTGAATTGTGATCTGCCGTGACGTTGGCTCAGGAGCTTACAACAATTTTGGCCAAAAATGTCAAACTAAAAGACCATTTACTTATTAGATATTTATACATATATATTTAGGCACTGTACCGTGTATGATTTTCACTGGATGTGCTAAAACTGAGCTTTGTCTGTGTTTTATGTGCTGTCTCTGGTTTTAAATATATATTGCCATGCTCAGTATTACTCCTCTGTGACATTCATATGCTTATATATATGTTGTGGTTATTTTGGGGGTTCAATAGGAGCTTGTTAGGTGTCCAGTATATTCTACTCCTAATCCATCCGTGCAGGGTGTGGGGAAGTGTGCTTCAAGAATTTACGCTGATGTACATTTTGATCTTGTTATGAATTACACTTGTTTATAAAGTGCTTCTTAGTTATATTGATTTGGTTTTTCTCTGCGCTCCCTTTTTTGTTTTTATACAGTATGTTTGAATTTGCCCCAGTGGATCACAGAAGAGAGTTGGAGCAGCGGGACAGACTGGTCTTGGTTTTAGCAGGGGAACCTCAATCAGTACAGTCTCACTTTTCCCGTTTATATAAAAAAAAGGCAGATTTGTTAATTTTTTCTATCACTGAAAATCTGCTTGACTAATTTCGTCAAGTACGGAATCCAAATCCATGACATGAGAGACAGAGAGTGTGAAAGACTCACGGAATGGATTTCGACTGTTTCACCCATCTCCCTTTCTCCTTTTTCTCCCACACACCTTTGGCCTTTCCTCACAAGGAAAAGTGTAAACAGGCTGGAAGAGAGAGTGTTAAAATAAATGCGTTTGTATTCTAACGCCTGATAATCCGTAGAATAGATTACAGTGGATTCTGGCTGCGGATTCCGCAAAACCATGAGGGCATAGCCCACCGACAGGAGCAGAGGATGCTTCAGCAACAGGGGCTTCTTACACCTGGAAGGCCTGAGGAACAGAGAAGGCCAGCACAGGGGCATCAGCACAGGGAAGGCCTCAGGAAAAGAGTAGGCCACAGGCCAGGCAATGCAGAGGTGCTTGTCACAAGCGTAGGTTACAATGTATATGCTCAGCCGCTATCTTGTGGAAGAGGCTGACCCTAAATAACAGAGAGCCAATAGGTGCACGGCTGCACAGAAGGCAGCAACAAGGCAGACTGCAATGTAAGTCCAGGAACAGCTGTCACCAATCACTTAGTCCAAGGAGAGGTTTGCCCGGAACTTCTACTGCCATGTAAGGGTGAGTTCCAGCCAAACCCTGCACCAGAACCCTTACACTGTACTCCAAAACAAGCGCTGCAGAGAAAAAACGCATATGGAGTCAAATCCTCACTGAATTAAGTGCCCTTGGCAACACTGTGGACATAATAAAGAAAAGATGGGCAGACAGTAAGAAGAAGCTAAAAAAAAAAACATGGCTAATCATGCTGCCCAGACAAGGTGCACACAAGTGGGACCACCAGAAGAGCTGAAATGCTCACCATACGAGAGAAGATTGATAGAGGTGATTGTGATGGTAGAGACAAAAATGCTAGAATATTAAAGGTTAAGCCCTATCTGTCTGGATGGATCTGCAGAAGTTCCTTTGCACCACCATTTTATTGTGGCTCATCTGGCCCTAAACACTATGTTTTACAATGTATTACTGTATGTGGAAACCTTTATTTAATGTATTCCTGTGTGTTTAACTGTGAAAATATATTCCTTTGTTTCCTTGGTGTGCTAGATTAGTAATACACTTATCTAGCCTGAACATCTGAAAGGGGAAAGTGTAGTGGGGGGGCAAAGTTAGGGTGGGGATGGTCGTTCCTCATGTCTGGGATACTTTGGTCCGAAGACCGGAGCGTTTGTCTGCCCCAGGTACCGAGTCATCTATCTCCATGGAGATATCCAGGAGGCCAGGAGAACTGTTGCTGGATATTATCCCCATAGGCACTGTTTCGATTAACCGGTTTGTAATTCCACCTCTGTCGGATGTCCAGTCCGCATAGTGACACCCCCTCCTGAATTGGTCACAACAGGCGAGCCCTTACGCTATTATTGGTCCACACGTAGTATCTGTGCTGTGATTCATCCTGACCCAATCTTCCATGCTTTAATATGGAGATGGGAAGTTACTGTATGTAAAGGGAAGCTGATCTGAGCTCCAGAGACTGCCCTTGAGTTATCGTGTAAGCTGACTAGGCCGTGTATTCCGAGGCTTTGCTAGAGACACCCCAGAAAGAGGCTTGGGGTCGATCCGAGTGGAAAATTCAAACATGCCAGAGATACCGAGGACAAGACTTGCAAGTGGGACATACTGCCAGGATTGGGCAGAATGATCAGCCAGTTTGTTCTTGACCTTACACTTACTGTCTGCCCAGCAAGTAAAAACAGATTTAGATAATGCAAATATAAGAAAACATATTTTACAATTATTTCTAAATTGCTATAAGTTTAACTCAAAAATTCCCTATCATTTTTTTATTTAGATTTAATGATTAATATACATATTCTACAAAAGAAAAAGGTTAATTATCAGATTGTAATAGAAAAATATATCTTCAGTTTTCCTATTTTGATGTCTATATGCTTGACAAATTATTCATGAATATTTCAGAAAAACATGGGCAACAGAGTAATGGACAGTTTGTAAAATTTGGATAATACCCAACTAGTCTTGCATATGAAAGACAGTTAATTAAGAATTCAGTAACAGCTGTTGATGTATTGTACATTTGGGAATATCTATGATGTCATTATCCTTGCAAATCATTTTGTTTGTTTTAGTAGCTAAGAAAACATTTTAAATACATTAATAATTGAACAAAACATTATTTATCTAATAATGCAAATTATATATAAATAATTAGTATATAATCTAATCATAAAAAAACAGGTGTCTAAAAACAAATGCAACTTTATATTTTTTAAAGGATGAATGTTTGATTGACAAAATAACACATACTTTAAGTACCTAGGGCAATATTTAATAAGCTGCGTTATTCCAGAGCACAACTTGCAGCCCTTTAAGGTGTCTTCAAGCACCAGAAAGTGTCTAATAGAATAGCACAGCTTCGTAAACAGGATTCACAATCTCTCATTTTGTAAGTCTGAATCATTAACTTCTAATATAAAATCTATAGACCCTTTTCTACTGTATGCTTTCAAACTCTGTACAGTCCAGTCTTTCATATGTGATCGTTTGTGGCAACTCTGCTAACTCCGTTAAATCAGGCCAAATAACGTGACGTTACCTAAATAGGTAATGGACATCATTTATCCTGACTTTAATGGGTATCCCCAAAGCTGCAAAAATAATAGCAGTTAGCAAAAGTAGCATATTTTTTCGTTATGTTATCTGTAGTAGCAGGGATGTTCATAGCGCAGAGATGCTATAAACATCTACACTAACCAATACACTGCACATGCGCAATACTTTTTTGTATATATGCATGTATATATTTATTCATATAGTACAATTTATGTACATAGCGCTTCACAGCAATAATAAATGTGACATAATAATATACAGTGACACAGAATGGAAATTTGCACTTCAGACATGACAGTAACAATAGGAAAGGGGGTCCCTGTCCCAAAGAGCTTATAATCTAAGTGGTAATTAGGGAGAATTTACAAAGATAGTAGGAAGGTGTAATGGTAAGTGCCTCTGCAAGGGGTCAAGGTCAGTGCATCTGAGATGTATAGCATCAGCTAGCAGAGTTACCCATATCCTTAATTAAAGTGGTGTTTTTAGCTATGTCTTAAAGGTTAGGAGAGAGGGTGCTAGTCGGATATTAAGAGGGAAGGACATTCCAGTGGTATTAGGCAGTGTGTTAGAAAGGTTTAAAGCAGGAGAGGGCATTAAATAAACAAGGGGTAGACAGAAGACATCCTTGAGCAGATAGCAAGAGTTCGGTTGGTGAATAGTGAGAAATTAGGGCTGAGATTTAAGGATGGGCAGAAGAGTGTATAGACTTAAAAGCAAGTAAGAGAATTTTGTAAGTAATACGGGATATGATAAGGAGCCGGGAGAGGGATTTCGGCAGGAGAGAGGCTGCGACAGATTTAGGAGGGCGTAAAGTGATTATAGCAGCAGCGCTAAGGATAGATTATAGGGGAAACAGATGAGAGTCAGGAAGGACAGACTGTAGAAGATTAAAATAATTAAGACATGAAAAAATTAGGGCCTGCATTAGAGTTTTAGAAGTAGAGGGACAGAGGAAAGGACGTATCTTTGCAATTTTATGGAGGAAAAACATCAGGTTTTAGATATATGGTTGTGTGTAACATCAAAGTGTCACATTTAAAGTGTCTGTTGAGTTTATTTTGGAGTTATCATCTCTGGATGTTTTCTTTCTATATCTTTCATCATGGATGCATTCTGAATATCTGGACTAACACTCTGATTCATTTATTTAAACAGGTATGTCTCTGTGAGCTGAGTTCTCCTATCAATTGCAGCAGAACTTCAAATCTAATTTACTATTTGGTATGTTTCTGTGAGTTGATTAGGCATACCCCTCCCTTAATTGCTAGTCAAATACATGTGTTCAGAGTATTTAAGACAGGCTGTGAGCCATATGCCTGTTTGTAACATCAAAATGTTACATTTAAAGTGTCTGTGGAGTTAATTTTGGAGTTGAAATTGGATATGAAGATTAGAGGAAGATCAGGACTCCACAAAAACAACAACAATAACAAAAACAATAGCTTTGCATATGTGACAACTTGACTTTCTAAATACTATGACTATTTGTACTCTTCCTATCCTCCAATAACTGGGAAATCTCTCCTCCTGCATCTCACTATGCCCACCCTATTGCTTTCTCTGTTTACAGTTGCCTCACTCCTTTGTGAATGTTTCTGTTCTCTCAACTTCCCCACTCCCCTCCTATCCACATTTCTGCATCTCTCCTCCTCTCCACCAGTTCATGTGCCCATACACTACACAATTATTTATACACCTCCATCCCAACAACTTCAATAAAAACACCCACACAAGTCCTCTATTCACACCTTCTATCTACACCCTTCCTGCTGCTGGGGATCTCTCCTAATCCTGAACCCAGAGATAAACGCATCTGCTCTCACCCACACCTACCAGACATCTCTTCCCCTGCAAATGGTGTTAACCTTCTGATGTAATACTGACTAACTTTTAAAACTCGCCCCACAAATCTATCATATCAATAGCCTGCACTCATGGCTATTGTCCCACTCCCACAGTCACTCCTACTACCCATTGTGGCAAGCACTGCTGCCATCTACAGCACTTTTTCCCTCACCTGCTGTCTCTGTAAATCTTCCATCATACCACTTAGATTGTAAACTCTTAGGGGAAGGGATTTCCTTTCCTATTGTCTGATTTTGCTGTGCTTACTGTATTATTATAATTCCCTGCACTGTATTCTTTGTGAAGCGCTGAGTACATTTTTGGTGCTATAGAAATAAAGATACACTGTACATACATACATTCATACATTTTGAATGATGTGAGAGGAGAATGTGATTGAGGAGTCAAGTGTCACCCCTAGGCATCATGCTTGTGATATTAGGTGTATGATAGTACTGCCAACAATAATGTAGAAGGGGCAGTAGGGCCAGGCTTGGGAGGAAGTTTGAGGAGTTCCATCTAAGACATGCTAAGTTTGAGTCAGAGGAGGGCCATCTGGGTTGATATAGCAGAAAGACATTCAGAGACTTTGGTCCATTCACCAGGTGTGAGGTCTGGGATAGAAAGCTAAATTTGTGTATCATCAGTATAGAGGTGATATTTGAACCTTAGAGATGTGATAAGGTCACCTAGAGAGTGTTTGTAGAGAGAAAAGAGAAGAGGTTAAAGGACAGACCCCTATGGTACACCCACAGAGAGATGAGCAAATGAGACACTGAAAGTATGATTGGAGAAAAAAGAGGAAATCCAGGATAGAGCTCTGTTACAGATACCAAGTGTATGGAGAATGTGAACTAGAAGAGGGCAGTCCACAGTATCAAAGGCTGCAGAGAGGTTGAGTAATATGAGCAAAGTGCAATGACATTTGTCTTTTGTAGCATGGAGGTCATTAGTTATTTTGGTGAGGGATGTTTGAGTGGAGTGAGCAGTGCGGAAGCCAGATTATAGAGGGTCTAGGAGAGAGTACATGGTGAGAAAGTTGAGCAAGCGAGAGAACACAAGGTGTTCATGGAGTTTAGAGGCAAAAGGTAATGAGGGAGACAGGGCAATTATTACAGAGACAGATAGGGTCAAGCGTGCTGTTTTTGAGTAAAGAAATAACGGTTTTATGGTTTTTAAAAGCTGAGTCAATGAACGGACGATGAAGGAGAAGTCCTTAATAAATCATTGATAGAAATTGGCCAACCCCAATAGTCCTTGTACATATTTTAAGGATGGAGGTGTAGGCCAGTCTAAAATGGCTTTGATATTGCTATTGTCCATCAAAATATCAGAAGGAGAGAGAATTTATCCCATATTTCCATCTGATGAAATTTAAAATTTACATTTTTCTAGTTTAGCATAAAAATGAGATCTGGGAGTGCATGCGCAACAGCTAGGTGGATGGTAGCTTGAAGCCCGAGCTCCGTCCCCAATGGCACATTTTACAACAAAAATCGGAGCATAAATAACAGAAATAAAGAATCCGACTTATCAGACACAGGACAGGATAAACAGCAATGTCTACTAGAGACAAATCGCGGAAAGCTACCTATGTTCTGACAGATTATTTTCATAAAGGAGAAATGGTGCGAACGGGAGGCTCTGAAGCTCCGTTTCATCAGGAGGGGAAAGATAGGAGGATCTACATGATAAGAGGGACAAGGATTTGGTGACCAGGAGCGACCTAAGGGAGTTTTGTAAAGAAATAAAAACTTTTTTCGAAAGGAATTAGCTGAACTCCGGAGAGATATTAATAATATCGGTGACAGGACTGATGCCATAGAAAAACCCCTGGACTCTACCATTATGACGCTGCATAAAAATGAAAAAACGACCGCACACTTAGAAACTCTGATTATTGACTTGTCCGATAAGAGCAAGAGTAGACACGAAATCCAGGGGGAGCATAGGGAGGAAACACAAGTAAACAGATCTAAGTGCAGTGGAAATGGGAAAATGGAAAATGAGTTTCCAAAATCTTGGCTCCTCTAGAATGTAGTAAAGCGCTATGGGGGTTAATATTATATGCTGGATCTATAACATAACATAAAATGATGTTAACCCCCATAGCGCTTTAACGAACAGCTGTTTCGTATGAATTAATTAGCAACCGAGCTATATAGTGACATAGTGAAAACCATAAGACTTCACACTCCTGACGAAGCCGACGTGATTACGTAGTGAAACGCGTTGAGTGGGAGTCTTTCTTGCGGAGCAGTCTGGAGAGGGATCAAGGATGGTCCAGCCCCCACCAACAGACAAAACCGGATCTGATGTCAGATGCCGAGCCGTGCAGTGACGCAGTAGAGCAGAGGCAGAGACGGAGGAGTACGGAGAGTCACGGGATGGTGAGCCGGCTGGCTGATGATCTCCTCTTATACACTTATTAAGTGTGACATGCCCGATTTTATTCATTACATTGTGAGTGCATTTTTTACTTAGATAAAACATTTCTTATACCTTGGTTGATCTGCGCTATGCAAGTTTGTTCTCTCTCTTTTACCTGGGATCTACCCTCCTGAGTACCTGAGCCACCCTGATGATTTCCACACTGACATCCACCACTGACTGATTGTCCACACTGCTGTTTTGACTCTTACATCTTGTAAGTAGCCATTCTACAGGAGCCAAGATTTTGGAAACTCATTTTACATTTTCCCATTTCCACTGCACTTAGATCTGTTTACTTGTGTTTTCTCCCTATGCTCCCCCTGGATTTCGTGTCTACCATTGCAACTATTGGGGACGAGTGAAGACTACCCATTCCAGTGGGTCTGAGCAGGGGGTGAAATTGTATATATTTTATTATATATTTCTGTACCACCTTTTCCCTTTTTGTGTTACTTGATTGTCTTATTCACTCATTTGAGGAATTTATTATTTTCACTTTAAGAATAGTGATTACCCTTTTATCTGTGTGCGCCTATTTTTTCACTTTACCACAATATGATAAGAGCAAGAGGACACAGAGAATAGTTAAATATATCCCCAATCAATAGCATTTCAATAATCCTAATGATAGTAGTCTGAGCAAACCCCTCCACGGTTGGAATGGACAGTGTTCCATTTATATCGGAGACACCAGCATTCCTTGTCAGTTGCTACTTGCCAGGCAGTGTCTGACTAGGGACATTAGACGCTATGAACCGATGTACATTTCACATAACACAGGGCGCTTCTTCAAGGGTGACAAAAGCAGCGCCAGACCGAGGTTTAAGTAGTACATGCGTCGCTATGGTTATATGTCGCAGATAATCACTATGTTGCCCTTGTTTTTATAAAGGGTGTTCTTTGCTATGAAGCATAGCACTACATGTGAAAGAATACAATATGTGGATATATCTTTTGGTCAGTTCAAGGATGAAGTATCTACAGTATGTGTTTTAAGCAAGATTATTAGAAATAGGAGAATGAACATCTATTAAACCTGTCTATATTGTATACTGCTGGTGATAACGAAGACTTAGGGCCTCATGCACTAAGCGCCAAAAAGCATTTTATCGCCATTTTCTCACCCAAAAAGCCTTTTGCAATTCAGTAAGCGCCGATAAGTGGCCAAAATCGGCATTTTTTCTTCCCGATAAAAAATTATCGGCAGCCGGGTGCCGATAAGCCACTTTTCGGCACCTTTTGCCACTTTTTCAAATCGGCTGTATTCTAGTAGCCCCGATCAGCTTATCGGTGCTTATCGGTGCTGATCGGCACTCTCGAAAAAAAAATTTTTCGCCAATTCGTCCCGCCAACTAAAGTTGGCGGGTTGGTGGGGAGAAGGATCGGCAAGGTTGGCGGGACGGCACTTAGAAAAAATAGCTCATCTCAACATCTATGGAGTCAATGGAGCAGAGACATAACTTTATAGGATTGTTTACGTGGTATTGGTCCAAATAAAACTTTACTTGCAATTACAGTGTCGATGTTATTCACTTAATCGTGTCACCGCTTACGTTCATTATTGGTAGAACATCTTACTTGTGAATGTTATTATGTTTTGCGTGTCACATGAATGTTTATGTTATGCTGTGTCAAGGGAAAGTCTTATAGTAAACTCTTAAAGGAACAGTTCACATCATCTGAAACATGTTAGTGAAGTGTCCTTGTTTAGATTTTATGGTGTGAAACATTTGACACATAGCACCGATCATGCGTTTATTCATGTTGGTATACATTATATAATGTTTTTAATGGTTAACACATGATCCAACTAAAATATAGCTGTTATTCGTAATGTTTACATGTTGTTTGTGACATCCCTCTTTTTCTGACGTCAGATATTGCACAATCAATAACATTGCATGATTACATTTTACACAATGCAATGTAATCATTTCATGTTAAGTGCTACACAGATCTATAATAGGACATAATTAGTCGAACATTTTAACATAATCAATTGCAAATCTCCAGATGCCTTTTAATGATGCATATGCACATTATAATTAGTTCATGTGAACATGTGACAATACCATGCAAACATCTACATGTTGCAACGTTGTTTGTAAACGTTTATTACATGGTTGCATCCAAATGAGATTACTGAGTGTTGCGTAAATAAGTGGTATATGCATTTAACATTCCATAACGACTTTGTATAAATTATTAGTTTAAAGCTTAACGTCACATCATAGTCAAATATCATCATTGCCTGATGAACACACACAATGAATCCGTATTATTTGTACTGGATACACTTTGAGAGTTCACAAGTGCTATATGTTTATTTGACAGCTTGCACGTAATTAAGTCATGTGACATCATGACATAGGTATTGAAAGGAGGGCAATTACCTGCGCATTGACAGCTACAGACCAGAAGATGTCTGTTAATGAGAAGGCGGAAAATTCTATTGGAGGAGAGGATAGCAGAGGGGCAGGATGTCCGAGGGCCAGGAGAAGACAGGGACAGGGGAGCAAGTGGAGAGGGAGAGGGAGAGGACAAGGAGACGAGAGGAGAAGAGAGAGGAGAGAAGTGGTGCCTCGTCCACGTGTGTACAGGGAGCGAACAATTTTAGATGGGATGAGTGAGGAGGAGATCATCAGTCGTTATCGTTTGAGTTCAGCAGAAATCTTATCTCTTTATGAAGAGATACGCTTAGATTTAGAGAGTGTAACAGCCAGGGGTCGTGCAGTCCCTGGGCTTGTTAAAATGCTGTGCTCATTACATTATCTTGCTTCCGCGTCATTCCAGACAACTGTGGGCATAGTGGGCGGGGTCTCGCAATCGTCATTCTCGCGGGCCTTTACCCAGTGGCTGGAAGTGAGAAATGGCTTTTATACCATAGCCGGGATACCATGTGTGATGGGTGCAATCGATTCCCATGTTGCCATGTTTCCTTGATCCAGCCTAGTCAGAGTGAGCATGCTTACCGCAATCGTAAGCACTATCATTCCCTGAATGTACAGGTGGTATGCAATGCCACGATGAAGATTATGCATGTGGTAGCCAGATTCCCTGGTTCCAGCCACAATTCCTCTATCCTGAGAAACTCATCAGTTTTCCATGCTTTTGAACAAGGCTATTTTGGAGCTGGTTGGCTGGTGGGTGAGTACATATTATGAAGTGTTAACAAACCACAATTGTGTATTTGTTAAATGTTGCATGAAATAATGTTTACACATTGTCTAATGTTTCTTCACGATGGATAGGTGACTCAGGATACGAAATTAGGCCTTGGCTTTTGACACCGGTGCCTAACCCTCAATCTGAAGCAGAGGACCGGTATAATGTAGCCCACATATCTACAAGATCGGTCATTGAGCGGACATTTGGGCTGCTCAAAACAAGATTCAGGTGCTTAGATCGAACTGGTGGGGCACTCCAATATAAGCCTGAGAAAGTGTAAGATATAGTTATTGCTTGCTGCATTTTGCACAATCTGGCACTCCGCCATAAAATGGAAAGCGATATACGTCAGGGCTTGGAGGAGGAGCATCCCGTCAATGTAGCAGCTGACAGTGAGCAAACAGCCTGTGGTGTGGAGACACGTCATAATGTGATCAACACATATTTTACATGTAAGCAATTACCTATATGTTCATAGTACTACATATATGTATTCATTCATGTTTCTGAGAAATACATGTGTCCAAATATCATTCACATAGGAAACGGATGCATCTCGTACTCCCACCTTTCCCTTCTCTGCTTTGTGGACAATTACATGTGGCACCGGTATGTCATTCATCAATAGAGGTATTACATAGATACACAAATATATACATATATTATATAAATATATAGATCGACAGATACATCAAATAGTGAATTATGGTTTTTGGATCACATACACACTATTACCAAGAACACAGTGATGACACCAATTAATGTCATAAACGATGACTGCGGGTGTGTTTAGTGGGTCTGCATGTTAACCCTGTGTGTGATCGAAGCAGTGACCATACTTGAAGCTTAAACCTATAGGGGAAGATGTGGAATGGTTTGTAAAATAAAAGATGGCAGTGTGTGCTATTTTGAATATCATTACACATAATCCCTTCCTGCTGTTCAAGTGGTGTGTACTGGCTCAAAATGGTGTAAGGCAGGATTGCAGAGCCAATACATGCAAATGAGCATGCACATATAATATCTACCTATATAATATCAAGCAATATCTATATCTATATATATATATAGATATATACGGTATATGAAGTATCATCACCAAGCTGATATATATATATATATATATATATATATATATATATATATATATATATATATATATATATATATATATATATATATATATTTATATATACAGAGAGAGATGTTTTGTATTAATAAAGGTATTACATTTTGGCGGGAAAATTGATGTTAACATTTTGATACGACACGTGTAGTATAGTAATGATTTGTCACCTGGTGGGAATTGATGTTCGTAGATTCCGATATCTCGATCCCCTGGCAAACCCTCCACGACGACCGGAATAAATTTTTCACGCATCTGCTCCTCCAATGGATTTAACGTTAGAGCTGGTGCTGGCGGGCCGCCTCCAGTGCCAGAAGCATGCATCCGTTGTGCTTGGATTTTTTTTTTTAAATTTGACTTGAAATCATCAAATCTCTTCCTACAATTCGTCTGGCTCCTGACACGATTCCCACACGCAGACACAGCCACTGTAATTTGGTCCCACATTTCTTTCTTCACGGCCGAACTTGTTCATCCTTGAAATACATAACAATTATGTTAAGTTAATATTTCATTTAATGACGAATACATAAAAAATGTGGTAACTGTTGAAAGAGATAGATAACATGCTGGTTTATGTTGAATATGTGTGGCACATGAGTATTACATTTATGTGGAGACATACAAAGCTAAGGAAGCTTGCATGAATGTTCAATTAACCTAGAAAATCACATTTTAAGGATTATTAGTTTCAGTGTAAACTATGAAGGATTATGTGTGTAACAATCTACTATAATTGATAGATATTACATATTATTAGTTCTCTATTAAAACATGTGACATTAGATACGAGAAAAAGTTTGGGAACAATCAATGCAAAGATTGACTTACCTACTAAATGGCCATACAGATGGTCATAGCGCTCCAAAATCCCTGTCACAAGAACTCTGTTTTCCTCCTCATTGAAACGAGGATTACGTGGCTGCTCCACACGTTTCTTCCGACCATGTCAAGCCACAGAGCTTGGCTGCTGCTGACTGGACTCTCCTTCTTCCAATGGAAGACACTCCAAAAGGGCTACACCACCAGGCACCCCACCACCACCAACACCAGACACCACACCACCAACAACAGACACCCCACCACCAGACACCCCACACCACCAGCACTTGCACTCACAGCAACACCACTAGATCTCATAGCAACACCACTACCCTGACTCCCACGTTCACTCAGACACTTACTCACACGACTACCAGTACCACTCACATCAGCATCACTCCTCCCACGCTTCTCGGCCATACCTATAGCACTCACAAAGAACAGGAAAGAAATGTAAACACAATCGCACTCAACACTTACAAACTGACAACAACAAAAAGATGTTAACAAAACAACACAGGACAAACCAATCACAATACACAGCATCTCTCTCTTTCAATATCAAATATGCAAATCGCCCAGCTCTGTGTGTCTCTCTCTCTCTCTCTCTCCCAACAACACAGAAAATGAATAGAAAAACACGCTGCCTTTAAATGGACCGCTCAATCAGGAACATGCTTGCATCGCCAGATTCAGAAAGAAGTTCAATTGGCGAACATAACACGCCCTCGCCATGCTCGACCAAAACACCTGTGTCAGATCGGCAAATCATCGCCATAGTGGGAACAAATGTTTTCGGCTTGATTCGCCAGGGATTCGGCCCTTATTGCATACGGCGAGGGAAAATCGCCAAAATCATGCCGATCGGGAACACTTGGCGAATGCATTTTTTCGGCGCTTAGTGCATGAGGCCCTTAGTTATGACCAGACTTCTGTTTCTTTTATCGCTCTGGTGCCCATGTGTTGCAGTACCACTGTTAGTGTTAGAGTTTTCAAGATGGCCAAAAAAATTGAATTGTACAGTCTCAGTTAGGATCAGACACATTTGTTTTGTCTCTCTATTGCCCATTCATTGCAGCACCAGTGCTTGATTATTTTAGGTGGCAAGGTTTACCAAACCTTATAGTATCTGAATTGGTTTGTTTGGTATTGATCATTCATAGTTTTTCCTTTAGGAGTATGGAGAGAACAAATATCAGAATTTACCAATGAAGAGGGCAAAGAAAAAACCCTAATTTAAACCTGGTGGCTCAAGGTTTTTAAAGTGTGCATTGATTTTGCCTCCTTACGAAGGATTTCCTGATCCCAATTGCTCTTTTGTCATGCTTATGCTCGCCACAAACCAAGACCAGACCGCGGGGCTGAGGTGGGGATGTGAATACACCGACCTTTGGCCACGAAGCCAGTTCTGGATTGCACAGTGCGTAGTCATTCATAGCAGGGTCAGGGTTGGTGAGGCCAGGGTAATCCTAAACCACGCCAGGGTCTGGGTTGGAGACAGTAGAAACATCAATATCCAAGCAGGGTTCGGCAACGGGAAATTAGGTGCGGTCCGCTTCACCGAAGTAGCAGCAGCGCGGGAGTGGCCTCTGCGCGAGGAGCGGGAATGGCCCATGGTACCGGTCACAGCAAAGGGAGAAGGAGACCGGATCAGGCACACTGCCGGGCAGCACTGTCAAACCAGCGCTTTCGCACAGGAGTCCAAAACAGTCCTCTCCGAGGCGAGAGACCAGCAGACCTAGGACTCAGTAGGCAGACCTCAACTATGGGGAAAGGCAGTAGGTCACAGGAACCAGGGTAGTGAAGCGTGCAGCGCACAGCCAAAAAGGCAAGAGTGGTCTGGCAAAAAATCTTTTATTAAATTAAGAGATCATAAAACAGAGGGTTGTGAAACCTTCGACGCGTTTCGTGCAACAACAATGCACTTTATCAAGAAGTGCCTAAAACATAGATCAGGTACCTTTTATAGGGATCGTCTGCCGCTTTGGCGCCAAAATTCAGCGTGTGACATCACTTAAAATCTCCAACCACAACCGGAACACGCTGCGCACGCGCCATGCAGACCAACAGCTAGCTGAGTCTCACTGTGAGACGCAAGCCTGAACACGCCCCAGCTAGATGACACGCACCCAGAAGGGAAGTGAGCGGCGAACTCTCACGAGATGCGGCTCAAGCAAGTCTCACCTGCCTGCGCATGCGCAGACGTTGTACCAGTCAGGCATGATTAAATGCTCAATATCGCGAGATTAGGTCAACAGCCCATCCACCTTCCTATAACTGCACAATATGCGCTATAACAATGCTCAGCATTGAGACAAAGTGAGAAAGTAATCAATATTAAAAAAATGTATCCAACCATTAAAATATGTATCCAACTACCCCAGATCAGTGACTCAAGAGCTCTTCTCATGTGAAAACACAGACAAGAACACTCTATGAGAAACACCACCTGGGGAGGGGATAACATAATGTAATAATAGCATGTGTTTACACGGGGGAAAGGACTGGGACTAGTGGAGAGCCAGGTCAGGCAGACAATAACCTATATAGTCATACAGTAAGATATTAACAAACAACACAATAAACATTTAATTAAACTATATAGAGAAAATCTTTATAAACATATCCCTAAACCTATATTAAAAACAAATATAAACAACCCTCCTTTGAAGCAGAGGATATAATTCATAAGTATAGTTATTACACATAGAATCCAATTGATTAACTCTGGGAATTACTTACTCCTCACTTTATATTTTTTAGTATTTATTTTTTATTTTTTTATTTTTTAAATTTTTTTTTTTTTTTTTTTTTCAATCATGCCTGACTGGTACAACGTCTGCGCATGCGCAGGCAGGTGAGACTTGCTTGAGCCGCATCTCGTGAGAGTTCGCCGCTCACTTCCCTTCTGGGTGCGTGTCATCTAGCTGGGGCGTGTTCAGGCTTGCGTCTCACAGTGAGACTCAGCTAGCTGTTGGTCTGCATGGCGCGTGCGCAGCGTGTTCCGGTTGTGGTTGGAGATTTTAAGTGATGTCACACGCTGAATTTTGGCGCCATAGCGGCAGACGATCCCTATAAAAGGTACCTGATCTATGTTTTAGGCACTTCTTGATAAAGTGCATTGTTGTTGCACGAAACGCGTCGAAGGTTTCACAACCCTCTGTTTTATGATCTCTTAATTTAATAAAAGATTTTTTGCCAGACCACTCTTGCCTTTTTGGCTGTGCGCTGCACGCTTCACTACATTGGATCTTTCCTCACTGGATTCAGCAGCACGCCCAAGGAGAGAGGGACTGGAGGTACTAGTGTGAGTACGTTTGCCTGGGGCCATCCCAATGAGGTAAGGGGGGGTGTTTTTGTGCATTTACCCCCTGCCTTCAGGGTAATTGGAGCCCTCTTCATAGGTTTATACCACTTAATTGCAATTCCCAGTGCCCTCTTGTCCTTTCATTATTAATGTGAGGTCAGGTGCTTGAGCACCATTTCTCTCCACTGTATATCTACTTGCTTCAATGGTGGCCCGCACTGACTGACCTACATGTTTAGAGCTTAAGAAGAATTTTATCTAAAGATTTTGTTCTGTGCTTCAAGAGTTGGTCTGTGCATATATCTACAGTTTTTTTCTCTATCTTAATGATAAATTTTTGGAGATTTCTATAATGGATGTTGCAGAGGATACACAAAGTAATTTACCTCCAATTACCTATACGTTTAACTGTGGGGATGATTCCTCTAGGAAAAAGAAGGCACTTCGTGTTTTTGAGAATGTTGTGGATAATGACTCAAATGATATTGCAGATTTAAAGATTTACTTCCAGAGATTGGAAAGACTTCTCATCTATAAAACTAGGATTTGATGGGACATTGTTGCTACTGAAAATTATTTGAAAATGAAAAGAAAAACCCAGAGGTTTGAGGGTGAAAAAAGCCCCTACCTTTGGGTTTCCTAACAAGGATTTTGAAGAGCAATGGATTCAGACACTAAACCATTGTTCTTTTAAATTGATGGACTTAATATTACAACACAAAATTAAGGAGAAGGATGTGATTGACACTCAGATTAAAGAACTACAAGACAAATTGCGCCAGTTCCAGGAAATGGGTGGTTTTACTAAGTTTGATAAAATTCTGTCGAATACTGTAGATGAAGCTGAACGGGAAATCATGATAAGAAAACAAAATAAATATGATCGTGATCGCATTGATTATGAAAAAAACCAAATTTATAGCTGGCAAAGGACTGTCTCTGTCTCTGATCGTTTTTCCCAAAATACATCTAGGAACATGACACGTAGATCGACACCGAATAAATCAATATTAAAAACCAGCAATAATGACTATCAAAGTGGTGATTCTGAAATCTCTGACGGAGAGAGTACCGTTCACTCTGTTTCATTTTTAGACATGGAAGCAAGATCTGGAAATCAGCAACGTGAAACCATCCCCCAAACCAGAGAGGCAAGATGTTCTATGGATGGTAACCCTCCAAGAGGAGACACTGTGGCAGGGAGATCAAATGATTCATATCACGAACAGCCGTCAAAAAACTTCTCAATGTTCAGGAAGAACGAAAAAGAACCAGGAGGGGGAAGAAAAGAGGCAGGGGGAAAAAGAGCTCCCAAGAGGAAGAAGAATTAACAAATGATTCTAATAATGTGATAAATTTATCAGGTATGGAGTTGACAGGGTCTGAGATTTCTCTCCTGAATAAAGGTTTAAAGTATGCGCCCTCTACGGGCATTGACCTTTTTGGAACAGTAATAGATGTACATAAGTATGTCCGTAAGTTGACACTAAAAATTTTTTTTCATGCACATAATGATGGAGATAAATCTCTAACCCTGATCGCTTCAGAGGAGAATCCCTCGGGGAACTCCAGTGGCTCTTCCTCACCTCAGAGTGTAACTGATTCTTCTCCCATTCAGGTTGCTCTGGACTCTTTTCAGGATATTTTTGCCCTCAGAGATTTAGAGGATCTTGTTGATCAGGACAATGGTATTGAGGATACCCAGACCCTCACATTTGGGGACTGGAGTTCCAAATTTAAGGAAAAATCTGTTTTTTATCCCACATTTGTTAAAGGCCCGTATCTCTCCATGTTTGAGAAATTGGTCATTCGTGACCTCAGACTTCTGGCCCATGGTTTTTCGTTTTCCCAGATTGGTAAGGATAACTTGAATCAGGAAGAACGTCTGGCTTTGAAGTCATTGCAAAGCAACCAAATGTTAGTAATTAAGAATGCTGATAAGGGGGGTGCTGTGGTGGTTCAGAGTAGGACAGCCTATCTCAAGGAAGCTTTTCGCCAACTTGGGGATTTGTCCTCCTACTCTGAACTACCGCGGGATCCTACAGCGCCCTATTTGAAAGAATTATTGGATCTTATTGATTTAGGGTCGGCTACTCAGGTTCTTAATAAGAAAGAAATTGGATTTTTGGTTAATCCCCACCCAGTTATTCCCATTTTCCACCATCTCCCAAAGATCCATAAGACATTGGTTGACCCTCCTGGTCGGCCAATTGTCTCTAGTATTGGATCTTTGGGAGATGGGTTGTCCCGTTACGTTAATTCTTATTTGCAGCCATTTGTAAGAGCCCTGCCGTCTTTCATTCTGGATTCAGGGGATCTTTTAGTGCAATTGGAGGGTATCTCATGGAAACATGACTATCTATGGGTGACCATGGATGTGGTCTCCCTGTATTCAATTATAGAGCATGATCTGGGGTTAACAGCTGTCCGTCACTTCATTGAATGTCCAGGAAGCTCGATTTTCATGACTACATTTATCACGGAATCCATTCTTTTTCTCCTCACACACAATTATTTTCTTTTTGAGCACCAGTTTTACTTACAACAACGGGGAACGGCAATGGGGACAAGTTTTGCCCCCTCCTATGCTAATATTTTTATGGGGTGGTGGGAGCATGTTTACATTTATAATAGCACCAACAAATATAGACACAATATTGTTTTTTATAAACGTTTTATCGATGATTTACTTATTATTTGGCACGGGAGCACGGACACTTTGAAATCATTTTTTGAATATGTTAATGACAATACTCTTAATATTAAATTCACAACAGATTTCCATGCACATCACATCAGCTTCCTGGACATTCTACTATTTATTGATATGGATCAAAACATACAAACAGATATCTTTAGAAAAAGTAATTCAAGGAATTCAATTCTTAGGGCGGACAGTTGTCACCCCAGATCAGTGATTACTGGCATTCCCAAGAGTCAGTACCTCAGACTGAGGAGGAACTGCTCCACGCACAGCGGGTTTCTGACTCAGTCTGAGGCTCTTACCAATCGTTTCATAGAGAGAGGCTATGACAGGGAGACCCTCCAAACCATAGCAGGAGAAATAGCCAAAAAGGAAAGGAAGACACTACTTCCCGCAAAGGGATCCAGAGCGAGAGATGGCAGTTTCAGGAGAGATAGGAGGAAGGTGGAGAACACATCTCCTATGTTTATTTCCCAATTCAGCAAGGCCAGTGGCCAGGTTAATAGAATCATTAACAAACATTGGGGCCTGCTACGCATGGACCCTGTACTCAATGAATACATCAAAAAGGGACCTAGGATCGTTTACAGGAAAGCGAAAACCATAGCTAACTATGTATCCCCAAGTGTTATCTCCACTCCCATTAGAGAAACAAATTCCTTTTCAACCAAGGGATCATTTAGATGCAACAATTGCAATATGTGTAACTTCATGAAACCCTCCAGATGTGTCTTTTCCCACAGTCCACAAAGACGCTTTAATATCAATAGCTTTATCAACTGCAATACGTTGTTTGTAATATATCTTATTACCTGTGGCTGTGGGAAAAGATATGTTGGAAGGACTACAAGGGCCCTGAAAGTTAGGATGCAGGAGCATTGTAGGTTAATTAGGAAAGGAGACTTAATGCACCCAGTTGCTAAACACTTTTCTGAATGTGCTAAGGGGGGCATAGAAAACTTTTCATTTATGGGTATAGAACGACTTATGACTAAAGAAAGGGGAGGAGATCAGGTCAAGAGGTTGGATTGTAGGGAATCTTACTGGATGTTCATGCTGAACACGAGATTTCCAGAAGGAATGAATATTGAATGGAATATCAGTCATTTCTTGACCTGATCATCTGTCCTTGGAGGATGTTAACTCTGTAATAACAATATTTTGACATGTATGTATGTATAACTGTATATGTACAAAGAATTTGATATTCATGGGGAATATTATTTTCGTGACTATTGCTAAGAGAAATTTCCACTTATTGTTGACTTAAATTGATGTTCTGATTATGTTCTGTAGTGCATCTGAGGTCCAAGTATACATATAGTAATGATTTACGCAAGGAGTCATTTGTCAACTCGTCCTTTTGTCTATTCAGAGCATCGTGCCCCCACTAATCCTAGATTCTCTGGAAAGTTATTGTGATGGAATGTTGTTAAGTAATCAATCAACGGTCATATTCTGCTAACGATTAATTATTGCTCATAATTAACAAATAGTTAAGGAAACATATATAAAAGATTTGAAAGAAACATTTATATGAGCAATTTAAAAAATTAAAAAATTTAAAAAATAAAAAAATAAAAAATAAATACTAAAAAATATAAAGTGAGGAGTAAGTAATTCCCAGAGTTAATCAATTGGATTCTATGTGTAATAACTATACTTATGAATTATATCCTCTGCTTCAAAGGAGGGTTGTTTATATTTGTTTTTAATATAGGTTTAGGGATATGTTTATAAAGATTTTCTCTATATAGTTTAATTAAATGTTTATTGTGTTGTTTGTTAATATCTTACTGTATGACTATATAGGTTATTGTCTGCCTGACCTGGCTCTCCACTAGTCCCAGTCCTTTCCCCCGTGTAAACACATGCTATTATTACATTATGTTATCCCCTCCCCAGGTGGTGTTTCTCATAGAGTGTTCTTGTCTGTGTTTTCACATGAGAAGAGCTCTTGAGTCACTGATCTGGGGTAGTTGGATACATATTTTAATGGTTGGATACATTTTTTTAATATTGATTACTTTCTCACTTTGTCTCAATGCTGAGCATTGTTATAGCGCATATTGTGCAGTTATAGGAAGGTGGATGGGCTGTTGACCTAATCTCGCGATATTGAGCATTTAATCATGCCTGACTGGTACAACGTCTGCGCATGCGCAGGCAGGTGAGACTTGCTTGAGCCGCATCTCGTGAGAGTTCGCCGCTCACTTCCCTTCTGGGTGCGTGTCATCTAGCTGGGGCGTGTTCAGGCTTGCGTCTCACAGTGAGACTCAGCTAGCTGTTGGTCTGCATGGCGCGTGCGCAGCGTGTTCCGGTTGTGGTTGGAGATTTTAAGTGATGTCACACGCTGAATTTTGGCGCCAAAGCGGCAGACGATCCCTATAAAAGGTACCTGATCTATGTTTTAGGCACTTCTTGATAAAGTGCATTGTTGTTGCACGAAACGCGTCGAAGGTTTCACAACCCTCTGTTTTATGATCTCTTAATTTAATAAAAGATTTTTTGCCAGACCACTCTTGCCTTTTTGGCTGTGCGCTGCACGCTTCACTACATTGGATCTTTCCTCACTGGATTCAGCAGCACGCCCAAGGAGAGAGGGACTGGAGGTACTAGTGTGAGTACGTTTGCCTGGGGCCATCCCAATGAGGTAAGGGGGGGTGTTTTTGTGCATTTACCCCCTGCCTTCAGGGTAATTGGAGCCCTCTTCATAGGTTTATACCACTTAATTGCAATTCCCAGTGCCCTCTTGTCCTTTCATTATTAATGTGAGGTCAGGTGCTTGAGCACCATTTCTCTCCACAGGAACCAGGAACAGAGATCAGGAATCTGATCTAGGAACCAGGAACAAGAATACAGGAACAGGGCGGCCAAACAGGTAGCTTGTGGCAAACACCTTAACATCCTATGAGAAAGGACTATGCTCGGCACAGAGGCAATGTAAGAGAACAGTATAAGAAGGCCAGCGGGCCAATCCAAGGAGAGAGGTGTGAGGGCATTCCTCCAATGAGAGAGCACCGAGTGTTAAGCCGGTGCTGCCCGCAGACCAGACCCGTTCCTTTCACTGAGGTGAGGAACGTATAGAGGCACGCACCCGCAGCAAAGGGAGCGTGTCCGGAATGTGGTGATTTGGCGTTGCCAGGCCAGGTGATGTTTAGCTAGCAATACTTGCCGGTACCGGTGTAGAAATGCCGTCGTCGTTGCCGTTAGCCAAGGTCAGGGATTGGAGAATTCCGGAAGGTCGTTGTCCAAGCAGGGGTCGAGAGCCAGACAGAGACGTCCGCCAAGCCAAGTCGTAACCTGAGAGAATGAGAGAGAAAACGCCAGAGTAGTAATCCTAGTGGAAACTATGTCGAGCAATGAGTGATAGGAAGGACCGGCATTATAAAGTGTGGCTGACCAATCAGAGGTGAAGGCAGGCCTGGAGGACTGCGTGGAGCCATCCTGGATAGGTCCCCTTGATTGGCAGGCAGGTGAGGACTCTTGTTTTGACAGGAGATCCTATTACTGTGCTGGGGGCGGGTTTTCACTGCAAGAGCAGTGAATAAATTATCTTCACCCGGCGCTCGCTGTTCAGGCACGCGCCCGGGCAACATGGCGGCCGCGTGAGAGGATGCAGGGACCCGAGGACGTCGAGGACGGCGGGGAACCCCCAGAACCGCCGGAGGTGAGTGACGCTGGCGAGGGACGCACGCCACGGCAGCGGGGGTAAATGCAGGAGCAGAGGAACCAGGTTGTGGACGCCGCGATTCCTGAATCCTCACAGTACCCCCCCCCCCCCTCAGGATCGGCCTCAGGACGATCCTTCCATTGTTTTGATGGAAACTTCTTTCGGAAGCGTTTGAGGAGTCCTGGAGCATGAATATCTTTCAGGGGTACCCATGACCTCTCTTCGGGTCCAAAACCTCTCCAGTGTACCAAGAAGTGGACTTTACCTCTTGAAAGACGGGAATCCAGTAAAGCCTGTATCTCGTACTCTTCGTTACCCTGTACCATCACAGGATCTGGTTTAGAAGTGTGGTCCGGAAAGAGGTTACTGGAGATGAATGGCTTGAGAAGCGAGGTGTGAAAGACATTCGGAATTCTCATGCTTTGAGGAAGTTGGAGTCGGAAGGAAACCGGATTTACCTACTCCAAGATGGAAAAGGGACCCAGAAACCTAGGAGCCAATTTGAGGGAAGGAGTTTTGAGATGGATGTTCTTGGATGATAGCCAAACCTTGTCTCCGGTTTTGTAGTTAGGTGCCGGACGCCGGTGACGATCAGCCTGGGTTTTGGAAGACAAGGACGCTTTTTGTAGTGCAGATTGGATTCTGGACCAAGAGTCCTGTAGGAGGGCAATATGCTCGTCCACGGCTGGTACTCCAGAGGAGTCTTTAGAAATAGGTAGTCGAGCCGGATGGAATCCATAGTTGATAAAGAAGGGGGTCTCGCGGGTAGACTCATTCCTGGAAGAATTAAAGGCGAACTCAGCCCAGATAAGTAATTCTGCCCAGTCATCCTGAGAATTCGAGACAAAGCACCTTAAGTATTTCTCGAGGGATTGATTAAGCCTCTCAGTCTGTCCGTTGGATTGAGAGTGATAACCAGATGAAAAGGAAGATGAGATACCCAGTTTCTTGGTGAAATTTATCCAGAACTTGGAGACGAACTGTGAACCCCGATCAGACACGATGGATATGGGAATCCCATGGATCCGAAAAATCTCTTTGGAGAAAATATCAGCTAGAGCGGGTGAGGAGGGTAATCCTTTGAGAGGGATAAAGTGTGCCATCTTGTAAAACCGATCCACTACCACAAGAATGGTATTCATGCCATACGACCTAGGCAACTCCACAATAAAATCCATCGATATGTGGGACCAGGGACGCTCCGGAATAGGTAAAGGTAAGAGAAGACCCTTAGGTTTCTGACGAGGAATCTTGTTACGCGCACATACCGGACAGGACCGTGTAAATTCAAGAATGGTCTTTACCATATTGGGCCACCAGAAAGTGCGACGGATGATGTCCAAAGTCTTCTTGAATCCAGGATGCCCTGCCAAACGGGCGGCATGTCCCCAATCCAGTATTTCAGGGATGAATTTGGGTTCCACGTACAAGGAGTCTTTAGGAACAACCAGACCGATCGGAAGATTCTCTGGAGACTTGATGATTCTCTCAAGATTCTTGAATGCTACAGCTGCTAAGATTCTTTGTTTAGGAAGGATGGACTCGGTGGTCTTTTCTGATTCTCTTCAGAAGAGTATTGCCGGGAGAGAGCATCCGCTTTGACGTTCTTAGTGCCGGGAATATATGAGAGAACAAAATTAAATCTAGAAAAAAATAACGACCAGCGGGCTTGGCGGGTACCTAAACGACGGGCATTCTCAATATACAATAAGTTTTTATGGTCCGTGAGAATAGTGAATGGCTCTTTAGACCCCTCCAGAAGATGTCTCCATTCTTGAAGAGCCAACTTGACGGCCAAAAGTTCCCTATTGCCCACGTCATAATTTCTCTCAGCAGAAGAAAACTTTTTGGAGAAAAACCCGCAAGGATGAAGTTTATCCTGGGAAGAAAATTTCTGAGACAGAACCGCACCAGCCCCACAGTCCGAAGCGTCAACTTCTAGGGTAAATGGGAAATTCGTGTTTGGGTGTCGAAGGATGGGAGCAGAGACAAAAGTTTGTTTCAGCGTCTTCAATGCCGTGACTGCCTCTGGAGACCAAGATGAAGGATCTGCACCTTTTTTGGTCAGTGCCGTGATAGGAGCGACAATGGTAGAAAAGTTACGGATAAACTTCCGGTAAAAGTTAGAAAAACCTAAAAACCGTTGAATAGATTTGAGGGAATTGGGTTGCGGCCAATCCGCGACGGCTTTAAGTTTCTCTGGGTCCATGGCCAAGCCTTTGTTGGAGATGATGTATCCGAGAAAGGAAGTGGTAGACTGATGAAAAATGCATTTCTCCATTTTAGCAAACAACCGGTTCTCTCGGAGGCGTGAAAGCACAAACTTCGTGTGGATGATATGATCCTGTAAGTTTTGAGAAAAAATAAGGATGTCATCCAGGTAGACAATGACAAAGCGATTAAGAACGTCCCGAAAGATGTCATTGATGAAGTCCTGAAAAACTGCCGGTGCATTGCATAACCTGAAAGGCATCACTATATATTCGTAGTGTCCGCTACGGGTGTTGAAGGCAGTCTTCCATTCATCGCCCTCACGGATGCGGATGAGGTTGTATGCCCCACGAAGGTCCAGTTTAGTAAAGAGGTTGGCCCCCTGAAGTCTATCAAAGAGTTCGGAGATGAGTGGGAGAGGATAACGATTCTTCACCGTGATATGGTTCAGACCCCGGTAATCAATACATGGTCTGAGAGTACCATCTTTCTTTTTGACAAAGAAGAATCCGGCCCCCGCAGGAGAATTGGAATGACGTATGAAGCCCCGCTTAGGATTCTCACGAATATATTCGTCCATAGCTTCTGTCTCGGGCAACGAGAGAGGGTAAGATTTGGCCTTAGGCAAGGTATAACCAGGTACCAGGTCAATCGGACAATCGTAGGAACGATGAGGGGGTAGAAGCTCAGACTGTGTCTTGCTAAAAACGTCCAAAAATTCAGCGTATGGAGAAGGTAACTCCCTCAGAGGACTGGATGTGTTGGCTAATAGAAAGGATGGTTGCTTGGTAGACAAAGAAGGTTCCTCTGACCTTGACCTCCAGTTAATAGGGTTAGGAGAAACCCAATCGATGAGTGGATTATACTTCTGTAACCAGGGCAAGCCAAGCGTAATAGGTGTTCCCGGGGCATGAATAACGTCAAAGCCCAGAGTCTCTTTGTGAGAATGAGTATAAAGGGTGATAGGTCCGGTCTCTAAGGAGATATAAGCCGGGGTGAGAGGCCGATCATCAATCCCGACCAAGGCAACGGGAGAGTCCTTCCTGGAAAGCGGAATCTGATTTTGTTCAGAAAAGGTTTGATCTATGAAGTTCCCTCCTGCGCCGGAATCGATAAATGCTGCTGTGGAGGTGCGGAAAGTCGGGCCTGAAAGGGAGACGGGAATAATCAATCTTTTGGGAAGTTCCCTTCTGGGAGGGGGACAAGGAGATTCAGCACCCAGAGAGCGCCCCTTCGTACTCACTGGGCTTAGTCATTTCCCGGAGATGGTGGATGGTTATGAGTGCGCTGCTCAGAAGATCCGCAATGATGGCACGACTCTCCAGTAGAGCGAAGTTGTCGTAACGGTGCCCGAGGTTGCTGAACTCCAAGTTGCATCGGCTCTGGGGCCTCCAGCACCGGCTGCGGGGAGAAGACGGGTCTGTGGGTAGTAGAGAACCTGGAAAAGGAAGCACGGAAAGGCGTAGACCGAGGATGCTGATGCTGAGCGTGGCGTACCTGAAGACGCTGATCCATACGAATGGCCAGGGAGATGAGGTCCTCCAGTAGTTCTGGCCTGGGTTGAGAAGCAAGTTCATTCTTCAGGGAATCCGATAAGCCTTTCCAGAAGACGGCGACTAAGGCCTCCTGACCCCAATGAGTCTCAGCTGCTATGGTTCTGAATTCCAAGGCGTATTGGCCCACAGGCCGACGTCCCTGTGTAAGTTCTAGCAGGGAATCAGAAGCAGTCTCTTGACGTGCGGGGGTATCAAAGACCTGTCGAAAGTCCCGTCTGAAGGCCGCGTAATCGCGGGTAATATCAGGGCGTAATTCCCAGATCGGAGAGGCCCATGCCAGTGCATTACCTGTGAGCAAACTATATACGTAGGCTACTTTTTTCTGGCCAGTAGCATACAGCTGCGGAGCCATCTCGTACTGGATCTCACACTGGTTGAGAAAGCCACGACAGGCGTGGGGATCCCCTGCGTAGGGCCTCGGAGCCGGAATCTTCGGAACTGAGAATGAAGTGGAAGATAAGTCAGGCTGCGCCGGAGGTGCAGCCGCAGGAGGTGCCTGTAGAGAACGGTCCTGTACCTGTTGGGAGAGGAGAGCCACTTGATCCGTTAAGGTCTGGATTTGTTGGTACATGGCCGTCATCATAGAGTCCACATCAGTCTGGTCTGCGTCTTGTGGGTTCGACATAATGTTACGCCGGTGCTGCCCGCAGACCAGACCCGTTCCTTTCACTGAGGTGAGGAACGTATAGAGGCACGCACCCGCAGCAAAGGGAGCGTGTCCAGAGTGTGGTGATTTGGCGTTGCCAGGTAATGTTTAGCTAGCAATACTTGCCGGTACCGGTGTAGAAATGCCGTCGTCGTTGCCGTTAGCCAAGGTCAGGGATTGGAGAATTCTGGAAGGTCGTTGTCCAAGCAGGGGTCGAGAGCCAGAGAGAGACGTCCGCCAAGCCAAGTCGTAACCTGAGAGAATGAGAGAGAAAACACCAGAGTAGTAATCCTAGTGGAAACTATGTCGAGCAATGAGTGATAGGAAGGACCGGCATTATAAAGTGTGGCTGACCAATCAGAGGTGAAGGCAGGCCTGGAGGACTGCATGGAGCCATCCTGGATAGGTCCCCTTGATTGGCAGGCAGGTGAGGACTCTTGTTTTGACAGGAGATCCTATTACTGTGCTGGGGGCGGGTTTTCACTGCAAGAGCAGTGAATAAATTATCTTCACCCGGCGCACGCTGTTCAGGCGCGCACCCGGGCAACATGGCGGCCGCGTGAGAGGATGCAGGGACCCGAGGACGCCGAGGACGGCGGGGAACCCCCACAACCGCCGGAGGTGAGTGACGCTGGCGAGGGACGTGCGCCACGGCAGCAGGGGTAAATGCGGGAGCAGAGGAACCAGGGCGCGGACGCCGCGATCCCTGAATCCTCCCACCGAGGCAGGACTGCAGTAATTGCCAGCACAGGTGGATGCGAGGGGAGGTTGTCTGGAAGCAGCACAGTTCTGTAAGGAAAGGGTTTCCACCAAACCCAGGAACGGATTCCTTACATGTTTCTCATGGGGGGGGGGAGGGGGCGTAAATGTTCAATCCCAGTAAATTTGAGGATATTGGTATCTTCTCATGCTGTGCCAGTGGTGTGTCAACCTATGGTTCCTATATGTTGAAGAACCTGTCATCTGAACCCACACTAGGTCTTCCTCACACAAAGTATATCTTGCCAAGTACACTATGCCCACTGTTTTACAGTTAGTAAACTGTCGAATCAAGAAGGATCTAGTGGGGTCTCCGTTCTCAAAGGTTTTGCTTGGCAGCATGAATTTACATGACTTGCAGTGAGAACATCTGAATGATACATTCATCTTATGTTTAATGAGGCATGTTTGGTTTCTAGGGATATCAAAATGACTCCGTAGCAGGGAGTCTTTGAGATTTTTCAGCTTCCTACACAAAAGTTTGGGTTCATCATTACAGATTTCCCTGATATCGGCATCTTGAAATTAAATATATAATTGTTTTTGTAGTATGATGTTAATTCTGGACCATAGGCTATTAAACGTTCCTATACATTTTATTGTCTTTTGAGTATTTTTAACCAATAGAATTTCTTCCAAAATAGAGGATCTCACTGTAAACTTAGCTCACCTGTGGGCATGTTTGATTATTCTTTTGCTACAGACATGGAGGGAAAGTGGGACAAAAGGCATCCTTCACTGCAGAGCTTACTGATTTTGTCGATTCGCATCAGGACTATGTGGTTCCTGTGTCCCATAAATGTACCCACTTTGGGAATCACCCTATATTGAGGACTATAGTAGCTACTGAGCTTTCAGGTTCTTTTGAACATTAAGCACTTAGCCTTACTCCTGACCCCTCAATTTGGAGCTATACCATCAAATCTTTTTTCATTTATATAAATAGAGGCCATATTTGAGTGCATTAAGGGAAGTACCACTAACATTTTTGGTTTGTGGGAATGGGTCAGAAGAAGGGACTCACCCCCCAAAACCTCTTCCCCCCTTTTTATTTGTATTTTGTCCTCTCTCCCTGTAATGTTGCTGACTGCAAGATGGGATATGGACCTGCAGGGCAGAGGTAGGAAGTAGTACACTGACCTCGGCCTGGGATCAGAGGCCTGGGATGCAGGGTAGTAAGGTCCGGTTCTGGGGTCGAGGAAGGTGGCAGGCAGGATAATCAGGTCAAATTTCGGGGTCCAGGCAGGCAGCAGGCAGGGGTAGTCAGGTCCAGTTCTGGGGTCGAGGCAGGTGGCAGACAGGGGTAGTCAAGTCCAAGCAGAAGCACAAACACAGGCAACCACTGGAGCCAAGGCAGAGCTCAAGCACGAACAGGTACTGAGTACTTTGCACCAGCAATGTCAGAGAGCAGCTGCCTGCTATTTAAAAGCCAGAGGCAGCTGCTGGCAATAGAGGGCAAGAGAGAGACTGACTTCCTGTCAGAAAATGAGGGTTGGAATTGCCAGGAAGATTGCCACGGTAGCTTCAGTGAGGGTGTGAGTTCACCTCCTGTCGGCAGCCATCTTAGGTATCCAGACAGATCTCTTATACTCTCTTCCTTTCCTATTTTCCCCTTTTCTTCCTCTCCCTCCCTTGCCTTTTCACCTTGTTTTCCCTTGCACAGTTCCCTTTTTGCTACATTTTATTTGTGCATTACACTTGCATTGTGTCCTTGATAGGGCATATGTCTGTTTATTGCTTTCATTGTATTATTGTGTAGATGAACTGTTCTTACACTGATTAATTACTTCTTATTAAATGAATTATATTTTTATTCTAGTAAAATTCATTTTTTTGGCATATCCATTGACATCTGATTTGTTATTCACACGAGTGCTGAAGCTACAGTACTGCTGTTGGGTTTTGTGTGGTTACTTTTGAGGGCCTTAGGGTACCTCTCCTGTTGCTGTTACACCACCATCATTTATTCATTGCAGACCATCATATTCAAATACAAATATTCAGACTGATTTTTTGCCATCTTGAAAAAACTAACAGAGGTACTTTAACATATGGGCAACAGAGAGATAAAACAAACATAAGTCTGGTCATAACTGAGACTACATTATCACCAGCAGTATACAATCGAGACAGGTTTATTAGATGTTCATTCTCCTTTTTCTAATAATCCTGCATAAAACACATGGATACTTCATCCTTGAATTGACCCACAGATATATGCACATATTATTGAATTCTTTCAGATGTAGTGCAATACTTCATAGCAAAGTTCCTACTGTAGCTTTGTGTAATTCCATACCCTTTATAAAGACAAGGGCAATACGGCAATTATCATAGTTACGTAGTAACATAGCAGATCAGGTTGAAAAAAGTCCATCAAATTCAACCTATGCTAAATTTGGACGATGACAGATACTTTATCCTATATTTGTACATACAGTATATTAATCCAGAGGAAAAACAAACAAAAAAACCCAGTGAAATGTCATCTAATTATATCTCATAAGGGGAATATTAAATTCCTTCCTGTCTCAAATATTGACAATCAGATTACACACTGGATCAACATCCTTCCCATGTTTACTTATTTGGTATATCCCTGTATACATTTCCTTTCTAAAAAGATGCATCAATCTTTTTTGAAAATATCTATTGTATCTGCCATCACAGTTTCTATGGGTAATGAATTCCACTTTTGATCTGCCCTTACTGTTAAGAACTTTTTCTTTTGTTATTGGTGAAATTTCCTTTCCTCAACCTTAAGGTCCTCAACCCTGTGTCATTTGTACTGCGCTTGGGAGGAATAGTTATTTTAAAAGCTCCTTGTATTGTCCCTGAATATATATGTATATTGTTATCATATCTCTTCTTAGACGCCTCTTTTCTAATGTAAAAAAAATGTGTGTGCCGAGAACGCGCATGTTAAGTGAAACTTCTTTGACTTTTTTCACAGAAATTATATTTGTGGACTTATTGGTGTTTGTTTTCATAGCTCTAGTATGAGAATGATACTTACACACTCTTTCTGTGTTAGTCTTAGTCATTTTTATTTTTGAGATTATTTTGAGGTAATTTTTTTGAGATTATTTTGAACGTAATTTTATTTCTGCGCATAACTGTGAATTCCTCGTGTGTGTGAATATGTGTGTGTCTGTGTGTGCGTGTGTGTGTGTGTGTCCGTGTGTGCGTTTGCGTGTGTGTGTGTGAATATGTGTGTCTGTGTGTGTGAATATGTGTGTGTCTGTGTGTGTGTGACAGTGTGTGACAGTGTGTGTGTGACAGGGTGTGTGACAAAGGGGGTGTGGGTGGGTGGTTTGCGCTCCATGTCCTCTTCTCCTCTGCTGCCCATGCGCAACGCACTGCCGAGCTCCAGAAGCCTCTGCGAATGCACGCCGGAGAACTGAGCGATGCCAGCCGCATCTGAGCATGCGTGGCGTCCGTCAGCGGCGCCATCACTACTGCACATGCGCCGCATATGTCAGCGGGTGTGTGGGGGGAGCAGCGGCCGTTGGGAGCAGCGCCAGCGGCTATCGCTGCCGCCGCCGCCGCATGTGACAGCGGGCGTGTGGGGGAGCGGCGGACGTTACTGCACCGACACACTTTATTCGAGCAAATACCCGGTATGTACCTGGCAGATACCTGGAATGCGCCGCTCCTCACCTCTGACAAGCCCCGTTGAGTTTGCCTTCCCAGCCTGGGTTCATGCCTGGCTGACGGGCGGCTGATCTGTTAAATGATAATGATTAGGATTTAATAGGCTGCAATGCTTCGCGTGTCTACCAGATGGCATAAATTCATGAATTGTAATGCAGTATATATATATATACTGTGCAGTATTGCAGCCAGCGGGAATAAAATGCTTCAATCCCTGCTTGGAAAATACCTCAATGCACTCGGGCAGAAAACAGTCACAAACCTCAATACACCCGGGTATACCCGAATTCGTGGGACTAGCCGAGCTCGAATAAAGTGTGTAGCCAGTGTAGGAGCGTGGCGTCATTTCCGTTTTACATTTTCGTCACCATGAAGGAGTTTTGTTCCATCAAAATTGACTAGGTGCCATTAAAGAAGTTTCACTTAAAAAAAAATCTAATTTAGCCAGCCTCTCCTCATAAATCAGATTATCCATCCCCTTTATTAATTTGGTGGCTCTTCTCTGCATTTTTCTAGTTCCATAATGTCTTTTTCTATGGAATTGTGCTCAAAAACTGTACTCTGTATTCAAGGTGTGGTCTTACTAATGCTATATAAAGGGTCATAATTCTGTTTAATTCCCTTCCATCCATTCCCTGTTTAATGCAAAATAAGATCTTGTTTGCCTTTGCAGCTACTGCATGACTTTGAGCATTATTGCTAAGCCTGCTGTCTACAAGCACTCCCAAATCCTTCTCCATCAAGGACTCTCCTAATATACCCCATTTAATTTGAAAGTTTCCTTTGCATTCTTGTTTCCTAAATTCATAACCGTACATTTATCTGTACATTACCTCATCTGTCATTTACCTGCCCAAGTATCCAGTCTATCCAAGTCCTTCTGCAGAGAAATTACATCCTCAACTACCTTACACAATTTAAAGTCATCAGCAAAGATAGAGACTTTGCTCTCTATGCCAAATTCAAGGTCATTAATAAACAAGTTAAAAAGCAGGGGTCCCAGTGCCGATCCCTGAGGTACTCCAGTCACAACTTTAGCCAAACCTGAAAAAATTCCTTTCACGACCTCTCTCTGTTGTACAGATGCAGTGGCCGTTATCCGAACATTTATCAAATTGGTTTTCGAGATTTCCCTTAAATTCTCTCAAAATTTGCCGCATACTAATGGCCCAATGGATTAACACAGCAGGGGTCCATGCAGTGTTAATCCTACCGGGGTCTACATGTCTGTAAGAGACGTGCAGTAAGAGATAGGCTGAATCAATCACTCTAACTGCGTGTCTCTAACTGGCGATCGCGGGGGTTATTTAAATTCTACGGTATTGTAGCAAAGGGTCTCCAGAGCTGAACCACAGGTCCGGGGTGATTTCAGGTCCGGGGACCCCCTACTTCCCAAGATACAGGCCCGTTATGGGGTGCCTATATCCCACCATGTAAAATCCGGTGGGTCACGTGACCATGGGACTTTCACATTTAAGGAGATACGGGCGCTCCATAACAGGGCCTGTATCTTGGGAAGTAGGGGGTCCCTGAGACTGAAATCAACTTTGTTCAGCTGGGAAGACCCCCTGCTCCCGCACACTAGTATCAACCTCCCCCCCTCCAAAAAAAAATCATTACATTGGCAGATAACTGCTAAGGTAATGGGGTGCTGTTATCCCTCTGCATTGTTTAGATCCCACATGGATTTTAACATGGCGGGGATACCAGGGCCTGTAACTCGGGAAGTAGGGTGTCCCAGAGGCTAAAATCAACTTTGTTCAGCTCAGGTGACCTCCTGCTTCATTAATGTAAGCAGCTTCATTACCTTAGCGGCTAGCATCTTGTTTGTTTTTTTTTGTATACATTTAGCCACGCCCACTAGCACTCCTTTGGACACTTATATGCATATATATATATATATATGCATATATATATATATATATATATATATATATATATATATATATATGACAAACAAAAAAGAAAAAAGCAGCGCCTCTATTAAGCCAAATCAATAAAGTGCATGAACTGTATATAATAATAAATGATAATAATATATAATAAATAAACAATATAAACTATATAGTAAAAAATATATATTCAAATCAATAAAACTGTAAACCATGAACTTATTAGATAAATATATAAATATGCAATATAAAATATCAAAAACAGAAAAAAGAAGGTATAAAAACCAGTCCTCAAAAATAAGTCCAATAATGATGTGGGTTCCGGAATGGAGGGTCTACGGCAGCTCTCAGTGTGGTCAAACCAGGTCCACAGTGAATCTAGGGGAAAAAAAGGAAGAGAGAGCTACGCCCATAGCGTAAAATTGTATTTTAATGAGGGGAGGGGGAAAGGGGGGTAAAAAATGCACTCACAAGGGTACAATAAAATCAAGCATTGCGTGATATAATCACCACCATCCGGTACGTGTCTGCAACGTCTTGGGGCAGTCCCTGTCTTGCAGTCTCAGGATCGTACTCCTAAACAGATGTCCAGAGCAGATGGTATTCACTCCTGCAGTATAAGAGTCCTGTAAGATGGCTCCGTGTTGTAGGGGCTTCTGCAGCAGTTGCGCATGGATCAGTCCGTTCCAGCGCTCGTTGATGACGTCAGTGTCAATGCGTCTGACGTAATGACGCTCCCTGACGCGTTTCGTCACTCTCGGGTAACTTTCTCAAAGGGTAGTGTGGAGATGGGGGAGGTCCGGTATTTATATAAAGAGTCCAATCATCTCAATTACTTTGATCGTCCCCCTTTCTCAGCTGAAAGTGCTAGGTGCTCATACATATGTGCAAATGCCTAGGTGCAAATGGTGAATGTATAATATTACAATCCTCCTCAAAGTCTTCTTCCACAGACCTGGTGGGATAGATGGACCGCTCAAATTGATCAATAAATTCTGGTGATCCAGATATCGAGTCCGACTCTCTCAGCAACGAAGTGAGCGCATCAATGCAGACTTTCTCTTTGTATTCAAAGCATCAGAGCAGGTATATGCAAACACGTGGCGTTTCAGGAAAGACACGTCCTCTCCTCACCTGTATGCTCTGATGCTTTGAATACAAAGAGAAAGTCTGCATTGATGCGCTCACTTCGTTGCTGAGAGAGTCGGACTCGATATCTGGATCACCAGAATTTATTTTTATTTAATTTGAGCGGTCCATCTATCCCACCAGGTCTGTGGAAGAAGACTTTGAGGAGGATTGTAATATTATACATTCACCATTTGCACCTAGGCATTTGTACATATGTATGAGCACCTAGCACTTTCAGCTGAGAAAGGGGGACGATCAAAGTAATTGAGATGATTGGACTCTTTATATAAATACCGGACCTCCCCATCTCCACACTACCCTTTGAGAAAGTTACCCGAGAGTGACGAAACGCGTCAGGGAGCGTCATTACGTCAGACGCATTGACACTGACATCATCAACGAGCGCTGGAACGGACTGATCCATGCGCAACTGCTGCAGAAGCCCCTACAACACGGAGCCATCTTACAGGACTCTTATACTGCAGGAGTCAATACCATCTGCTCTGGACATCTGTTTAGGAGTACGATCCTGAGACTGCAAGACAGGGACTGCCCCAAGACGTTGCAGACACGTACCGGATGGTGGTGATTATATCACGCAATGCTTGATTTTATTGTACCCTTGTGAGTGCATTTTTTACCCCCCTTCCCCCCTCCCCTCATTAAAATACAATTTTACGCTATGGGCGTGCGCTCTCTCTTCCTTTTTTCCCCATATATATATATATATATATATATATATATATATGGGAAAAAAAAGAGGAAAAGCGCCCGATCCATGTGCAAAATCCAAGGAAGAAGCAGCCCAGACTTTCCAAAATCCCTACAAGGTTTACTTATCATCAAGTGAAAGAACATTTTTTATTTTTTCATTGTTTTTTTAATTTTTTAATTACATCTGCGGTGATATCTGTGTGACTCTGGTGCAGTGTTGGGTCAGGACATTAGGCTTTTCCACATTTGAACCTGATCGTTTAGGGAGTTCACCTTTTCCGCTGTATACACCCCTAGTCTTTATCTGGATCACACTACATCTATGATAATCACTATGTGTATCTGACCTAGTATCACCATCATATTAGGAGCAGTGTTCTGTTATTAGGACTTTCCATACCCTATTTGTTTATTAAGGGAGCTCCCTACCTATGATTGTAACTTTATGCACCTACCTGGTACTATCATTATATGGGATTTTTAGGTGCAAACTAGGTTTTGGTCCTAGGTGGTTTACCTATACCACTGCTGTATCTGCCTTGTATCTCCTAGATTATTAGCTTAACGTGCTATTCAGTGGCTAAATATCTAGATCAGATGACAGACAGTCGTCAAATTTATTTTAATCTTGGTTACACCTACATTATTGTTAATATATGTTTGATGTAATGTCAATAAAGGTTATATTTTATATGTATGTGGTGTGCACCTAAGTGAATTCTACTTTGAGTGCACTGCCTTGTGTGCTCACCACTTTTTCTGATTCACTTCAGTTCACAGTTTTGCACCCATTTGATAATTACCGAATTTCCATTAAATTAGTATGGCCCTTAGTTGATCACTCCCTATCCCTCTCTTTGTTTTTTGTGTTCTCAGTGCTCCCAGTCATTGTGAGCATAACCTCTGTTTGTGTGACGCTGCACTCACTGCCTAGTTCCTGTCTGCCTGAACCCTGCTGACTGACCCTGCCAGGATACTACTCTGTGGTACTCTCCTGCACTGACCTTGGCTTTGGATACGACTACTCTACTCTCTCTTGCACTGACCCCGGCTTTGGAACCACGAGACGCTGCGCTCTCCTGCACTGACCCTGGCTTTGCTCCACGACTACTCTACGCTCTCCAACCCTGACTCTGGCTACGTATCCCAACAATCCGCTGCTCTATACTCCAAGACCTGGCAATTTCCTCACTTACACTATCTTCTGTTACCCTGATTCGGCCTGCACGACTATCCTACACTCTAGATGTGCCGTCGCGGTTGTGGTTGGCGTTCTATACAATTCCCTACTTCAGCCCCGTGGTCGCGCCTCGTTTGTGGTGAGCTGCGCGTTACAGTTCCATAATGTATTTTAAGGTATCTAAAACTGTATTCTGTGCCCAAGGTATTGTAGGGTAAGAGATAAGCTGTAGACCGTTTCAGAATTATGCTATGTGCCAACTATGACACTTTATTGCATGAAACAAGTCATGTGGCCTTTCTCCTAAGCTAAGCATTATTGCTAGGTCAATCCTTGAACAGTTTGTACATACAGTAGAATGCCTATTTTTGATACCCAAACACAAAACATCTGTCTGTTTATCTACCATTTACCTCCACATGTCACTACAGAATCTATTCTAAGCCCTTCTACAAAGGAATTGCATCATGATCTGATTTTACAACCTTACACTTTGTTATCAGCAAAAATGGAAACTATGCTTTACATGCCAACTTCCAAGTCCTTAATAAACAAGCTAAACATTAGGACTAAATATTGAGGCACTCCACTTACAACACTAGCCCAATATGAATATATTCCACTAATTAACATTCTCTATGCTCTGGATCCTATTCCTCTATGTCATAATCCGTTATAAATTCAGTATATTCCAGGGATTTGGGACACTGTCACTAACTAGACTATGCTTCTGTAGATGTGCTCCAACTGTCTTTATATCTACCACGTAACACTTACATTGTATGTAGCGCACTTTCCCCCGCCCCCTGGAGATGTGTGGCTATGGTGTGTGTGCAATACATGTGGCTCACAGGAGGCCTGAGCCTCCGCTGCTGGGAACCGGAGGTGTGCCTGGATTGATGCTTTGTAGCGCCTCCACCTGTATGGGATTCTAGCAGTGTGGAATATCCCCGTTACAGGAAACATAAGAAATACACACGTTGTATAAAATAACGGTTTACTATAGACACAATGTAGATACACGGTACCAGCCCCAACAATGCGGCCATGCACGGCCATACCCTCAATCACTCTGCTCCCCTCCACCTGATACACAGTCCACCCAAAGTACCTAGGAGCCCTTGGGCACCCAACCACCCAACTGTCCACAAAAATCCACCCGCCCAAGTGTGTGAGACACTGCTGCCACACTAAGGTGCAGACACGTGATGGGGTGAGGTACATGCTGGGTGCTCCAGCACCCGCGACCCGCGGCGCGCCGATGCAACAAGATGGGATCCACGGATCCAGGGTGGTGAACCGCGATGCCTCTGCCTCTGCGGTGGGTGGGTCCCAGGTGGATGGTACCACCTTTGACTGTTTCTGTAGTAGATGGGTGATCTGGTCCCAGATCACCTTATGACAGTGCAGCCGTGTCCTGGCTAGATCCATATCACTTCTGCTACAAGGGCAGTGTCCCTATCTCACGGGCCTGTCCTTGCAGCAATCACAAACTGAAAGAGGAATCGGGGCCCAGCTGGGGCCTATTATGGGGTATCTGGCCTACTGGAGGTGCAGAAAGAAACTTGTGGGAAGCGCAGATGTCACCGTATGTGGAGAAAAAAAAATATATATAATGTTCTACAGGAAAAAAAAACTTCAAAAATCACAAGTGGGGACTCACAATTTCTCAATAAAATACCAGCAGTGTGTATGTAGTATGGAAGACTTGGTTGATATGAAGTACCAGGCTTCAGCAGGACAGACCCTCAATGAAAGAGATGACACTCTTAGTGCAACATTGCATGTTCACTGTAAATATATTTATAAAGCAATAAATATTATACTCACATTTTGCACTATGTGCATAGACATATAAAATTATAGATGCGCAGCTTTTGTGTTCGCCGTCAGCCCCACTCCCGAGATCGCGTCGCGTCATTTTCCGGTTTGGCCCGTTGCGTCACTACCGGTTTGTGATCGATCGCAGAGTTGGTCCACACGGGTTAGGGGGGGGGGGGGGGTTCTGGGTACACTCCTAGGCTGCTGCTGTTCACTCAACGCGTTTCGCTTGTCTACAAGCTTCGTCAGGAGTCTAATCTGTTGCATCCTAGCTTCAAATATATATATATACCCCTATTGGGTTCTGATTGGATGATAAAACAATTCATGGCTTCTGATTGGTTGGGTTATCACTGTTATGATTGGCCAATGGGCGGTACAACTATCCCCATATTACTAACAACTTTAAACATACATGGCATAAAAACTTTATTAACAATATCACTAAAATACACAAAATGCTAACTAATACATATAAAAACTATCTAATAAATAAAAAAAATATATATAAGACTAATCACATTGCTAACAAATGATTTATAAGGGTATTAAATGGATACTAGTATATGTCTATTATTAAGGGATTATATCACTCGAAAAAATGTATAAATAGATTAAATAAAATAAAATAAAATGGAATAAGATAAGAGAAGAGCCTAGCTGGGGCCTATTATGGGCTATATGGCCTACTGGAGGTGCCACAGACACCTGCACACATAACCTACCCCTTCCTTGTCTCAGCTCCGACTGGCGTGGTCCTCACAGCGCGTGAAATGTATCTTCTTGGGCAGCAGGAAATCCATCCATGCTATTGGCTGACTGCATCCATGTGACGTACAACCCCTGTGCATCATGGGGCTTGTAGTTCCCTGCAGAGCTTCTTCTATAATGGCCGCCATAGCTTGGGCCTGACTGCGCATGTGCAAACTTTCGGCGCATGCACGCTCACTGTCATGGCGGCACCCTGCTACGAGAGCCGCTGAGAGCCTCTGGCGACTGGGTCGCCTGCCAAGCCTTCCTGCACCTACCGGCACCTGCCGGATGTACCCGCAGCACTCTCGTCTGCAGCAGATGTGAGCGCAGTGAGGGGGACTGAAGGGGAGCCCAGAGTGGGACTTGAGCAATATGTAGGATATTTATAGCAGGGATTATCTTTTCCCTATGCTTACTTCTATGTCTCAAGTACTAAACTTGGAAGAGTCACCTGCTTTTTTAATTGTTTGTTTACATGGTTCACACTGTATAAAAAGAAAATTGTACTTCAAGCTCGTTAAATACAATTTTCTAAATACTTTATGTGTGGGTAACTTGTCAAATAGGTTGAATAATGAATATTCGGGACAATCCTCTTAAATCTCATAAAAATAGCCTGCACTGATTTTAATTTGATCAGTCTAAGCACTCTGACTTCTTGTTTCCCTTTTCCAGTTTGTCTAACAGTGGGAGGGAATTTCCTCCCAGGCCTTATCAGCTTGAACCACAACCCGTGTGCTGACTTCTCATTCCCTGACAAATGGCACTCTCTTAATCCTGATCCAAGACGTTTTAATGAGTGTTCATTTTTGTACTTGGTACTTTGAAATGATTTTGCACATGGCAGTTTTCACATTACACCAAAACACAAAGCAGACCATTTCCCTGCACTGGCTCCAAAAAATAGTATTCAATTTAAAAAGATTGAGGCAGTATTCTATATATTGCTTCTATACTGACTCATTTTTATAGCACATCCCTCTATCTAATAAAATATGTGCTGTTATTTTTTGCTTTTAGCGCACTGCTCTGTAAAGTGTTTTTCTTTGCTAAGGAAAACTTTAAGAATATTAGACTATTTCATTGCAGGTTCTTAGAACATTTTATTGTCATTTGAACTGTTTGCGTTCCTGATCAATATAGTGTGGATATATTTAAAGCAAAATTATATTTGTACATTATATTAAATGTTATCATTGAAAGTTTTTGGTTACTAAAAATTAATATAAAAAAATGTGTTTGGTATAAACTAATGCCACGCAGTTCTTGTCTCCCAAATGAAAAAAAAAGCAAAAAAACTATAATATTTTGCATGGTATATTAATTAATGATAAACATAGATTTTAATAATAGTCCTGAAAAGAAATACAGTACATGAAAAAAGCTAAAAAGAAATAAGATCTTGAATCTAAAAACCATAATGTAAAAACATATGTTGGACCTCTCACCTTTAATATCATACTCTTGCAGGGGTCCTTAACATGAGTACTCAAGCCCTCCAACAGGTCAGGTTTTAAGGATATCCCAGTTTCAGCACAGATGGCTCAATCAGTGACTGAAGCTGTGATATCCTTAAAACCTGACCTGTTGGAGGGGATGACGACTGGAGTTGAGCTGTTCTATTGCGTAACAGTTTGCCCGTATTCTCTAACTTGCTTGTAAGATAACAACACAGAAGCAAAAATAGGAAACTAGCAGATAGATGAATGAACCTCAATGTTCGGCGCTACTAGCCTAATAGACATGCGTGTGTAGCCCCGGTCCACTTGAGCTTCCCGAGATCCCCCTCCTTGCGGGCAGCGTGGTCGCGAGTGCCGCCGGAGCTAGCGACGGACCCGTAGGCTGCTTGCAAGGGTGGGGCTGGAGCAGGGAGCGCTCCGAGGCCCTGCGGCGCACCTGGCTAGCGGGGGCCGCCATTGTGTCTGCTCGCGCATGCGCAGTAGTCGCGCATGCGCAGAAGGTGTGCAGGAGTTGCGGCGGCCATTAGGAAGTTGCGCATGCGCAGAGGAATCGCGCACGTGGCCCCAGTGTATCTGTAGCCTCCGCGGAACTACAAGTCCCATGAGGCTTAGGGCCAAAGACACCAGGTGCCCCAGAACAGCCAATAAGGCTCAAGGATTCCCGGGAGCAGGGAAAAAGATACATTTCACGGGTTTTGCAGAGTGTCAGTTGGAGCTGGGAGCTGGGTGAGTTAGGGTGTGTGTGCAGGGAGCAGTAGCACCTGGCACTAGGCCTTGTTACCCAAAGAGGCCCCAGATAAGTTACCATTGCCCCAGTTTGTGGTTGCTTCAGGGACAGGCCCTACTTGAGGAGTTCTGCCCCTTTAGCTGTTTGGGTTAAGTTAGATGCAACTCAGTAGTGCGCAGCCTGATTATTGGGTCTGGGCTCAGACCCCCCAGAGTTATATAGAGACTATCTTCTCAGAAGCCACGCCAAGCAGTGACTGCGGCCTGCCGGTTGCAGGCGGATCCCCGTCAAAGTACAGACGGTGCGGAGCTGTGGTGATATTATCCACGATGGAATTCACCCCACGTGTAGGAGGACATCACGTCGGATCAGGCGGATCCACTTCAGTGTATAGCGGCATCCGCGAGCTGGAGCCCCGGGCAGGTACCTATAATAGTGCACCAACACGTCCAGGGATAGCGCTATCTCCAACTCACGTGGGTGGGTTTGGACATAAGGTACTTTGGGGAATACCTATGTTGATGGGTGAACCGGTGCACGTCCATGTGTATGGCTATATGCATTATTCTGTGTGGTACAGGTACCGAGTTATTATTAGTAGTTACAATAGTAAACAGTTACAATAGTAAACAGCATACACTGTGTGCATGTTTTATTATTGTGGTTCCTCTAAGAGGACCATCCCACTCAGGTGGGATCCCTTACAGGTGGAGGCGCTGTGTACGATTAATCAGGTAACCCCAGGCTCCCAGTGGCGGCGGTTCAGGTCTTCTGTGAGCCTATCAGGTAACGCACCACACCCGGTAACACAAGTGTAGATTTCCCCACATGGTATCTATCTGCGATTGGGGGGGGAGGGGGGGAAGGTGTTACACGTGTATCACGCAGAGGCAACGATATTAACCCTATCCATACCGGAGTCCAGAACTTTAAACACCAAGCAAGCTGTAGCGGTAATGAGTAATGCCCCTAAGGCAATCAAATAGAACAGGGATAGACTGACCACGGCGATCATGAGGTCCCCTGACGGTAGCCAGCAGACCCCAAAATGCCGGACAAATCCCCTAGTGATGAACAATGTAGCAGCAAACAGTTCAATGAATGGGGCACTCACAAATTCATTCTCAGGTGAGTTGAAGACATTCGGTATACAGCAGCATGCATCCACAGGTAAGCAAGCAGGATAGAAGAAACAAACTGAGAGCACAGCAAAAAGGTGGGGAACTGGAGGCCAATGAAAAAATAACAAAAAACTTTATTGAAAAATAACCTAATTAAAAAGAGAAACCTCTAACACGTTTCTCACCAGATAAATCGTTGATCTTTATCTTTGATAAAGCGCCTCTGGCGAGAAACGCATTAGAGGTTTTTCTTTTTAATTAGGTTATGTTTCAATAAAGTTTTTTGTTATTTTTTCATTGGCCTCCAGTTCCCCACCTTTTTGCTGTTCGCTCAGTTTTTTTCTTTACCTTTTTGTTGTGCTCTCAGTTTTTTTCTTTTTTTTTTTCTTCTAGAAATAGGAAACTAGACTGTATAACAGTGTTTAAAGCAGCAGGCTGCACAGATTTTACTTACTTCTTCCTCTTTCCATTGATGTAGAAATAACCTAGGCGCAAAGAAAAACAAAGGGGGAGAGGGGAAATGGGGAGGAGAGATACATTAAATAATGTATCTTTACACAGAATATGATATATAGAGGAGAAAGACTTACTGTACAGCTGGAGTAGATAACTGGACTATTGATGCGTATGGGTATTGAACTATAAATGTAGTAAAGATATAGTAATCCAATCTTTCACCATATCCACACGAATTGGTTGTAAAACCATCTGTAGATTTCAGGAAACAATATACTTCTAGTGATCCAATGTAGGCATGAGATGGAAAATACTCATATAAATAAAAAATTGAATTTATTAAAAAAAGACTTGCAAAATATCAAGACTATAAAATATGCTGTTATAAGCAAAAAGGAGAGAGAGGATTTGGTAACAAATCCTAAGGGCTGTAACCACCAAATTACCAAGTCCCGCTATTGATAAGTGTCTTAAAAAAGACAAGCTACTGCATATCATATATCCAAAGTTCATCTCATATGAAAAGCAGTGTCTTTAATAGATCTCGGTAATTATCCTTACCCCCAGTGACGTTCTTCTGGGTGGTGGGACCGATACGGTACACGGAACACAGCTGGAAAGTTCCCAGTTTCTCCTCCCTCACTGGTAACCCCCACTCCACAAGGGACACAGACTAGGTGGTATGTCTGCTCACCCCTTCCAGTGGCATTCCTCTGCAGGCTTGGGACCAGGGCTCTGTGTCATTCTGCTCACGGTATACAATACATGGTACACGAAGATTTGTTCAAACTCGTCCTCCCTCAATCACCGCTTCCACGTCACATGGGGTTGTATGCTTGCATCCCACGAGATCTATGGCAACTGCTATTTCATGTATTCGGGCACTGTCCACACTGCAATTGGCTCCGTTCTCTGTCAAACAATCTAGAGCACTTTCTTGGCAAGATTAGTGTAGTCTCAGCAATGATCCTCTCTCTATGGTATCACCCTACGCGTTTCGACCAATTGTTCGTCAGGGGTTTATCATCTACGCCATTCCTTCTATCTCGACTGTGGTGGGTGTCGTGGACCTAATTAGCAGCATTGTAAATAGGGAAAGGAAGTCACTGGTAGCACCTCCCCCAGTATAAGTATATTATTTTGTGTCACTTTTCGCTTTTATAATTGTGTGTGAGGAATCAGGGATCGCGGCGCCCGCGCCCTGGTTCCTCTGCTGATATATTCCCTCCTGCTGCCGTGGCGCGCACCCCTCGCCAGCGCCACTCACCTCCGTCGGTTCTGGGGGTTCCCCGTCGTCCTCGGCGTCCCCGGTTTCCAGCAGTACCTCACGCGGCCGCCATGTTGCTCGGGCGCGCGCCTGAACAGCGCACGCCGGGCGAAGTTAATTTATTCACTGCTCTGGCAGTGAAGACCCGCCCCCAATACAGGAATATGATCTCCTGTCAAGACAAGAGTCCTCACCTGCCTGCCAATCAAGGGAACCTATCCAGGATGGCTCCACGCAGTCCTCCAGGTCTGCCTTCACTTCTGATTGGTCAACCACACTTTATAATGCCAGTCCTTCCTATCATTCATTGCTCGACATAGTTTTCACTTGGATTACTACTCTGGCGTTTTCTCTCTCATTCACTCAGGTTACGACTTGGCTTGGCGGACGTCTCTCTCTGGCTCTAGACCCCTGCTTGGACAAACGACCTTCCAGAATTCTCCAATCCCAGACCTTGGCTAACGGCAACGACAACGGCATTTCTACACCGGTACCGGCAAGTATTGCTAGCGAAATACACCTGGCCTGGCAACGCCAAAATCACCACACTCCGGACACGCTCCCTTTGCTGCGGGTGCGTGCTTCTATACGTTCCTCACCTCAGTGAAAGGAACGGGTCTGGTCTGCGGGCAGCACCGGCGTAACATTATGTCGAGCCCACAAGACGCAGACCAGACTGTGGACTCTATGATGACGGCCATGTACCAACAAATACAGGCCTTAACGGATCAAGTGGCTCTCCTCTCCCAACAGGTATCGGACCGCCCTTTACAGGCTCTGCCTGCGGCTGCACCCCCGGCGCAGCCTGACTTATCTTCCACTTCATTTTCAGTTCCGAAGATTCCGGCTCCAAGGCCCTACGCAGGGGATCCACACACCTGTCGTGGCTTTCTCAACCAGTGCGAGATCCAGTTCGAGATGGCTCCCCAGCTGTATGCTACTGGCCGGAAAAAGGTAGCCTACGTATATAGTCTGCTCACAGGTAATGCACTGGCATGGGCCTCTCCGATCTGGGAACTACGCCCTGATATTACCCGCGATTACGCGGCCTTCAGACGGGACTTTCGACAGGTTTTTGATATCCCCGCACGTCAAGAGACTACTTCTGATACCTTGCTAGAGCTTACACAGGGACGTCGGCCTGTGGGTCAATACGCCTTGGAATTCAGAACCGTAGCAGCTGAGACTCATTGGGGTCAGGAGGCTTTAGTCGCCGCCTTCTGGAAAGGTCTATCGGAGTCTCTGAAGGATGAACTTGCTTCCCACACCAGGCCAGAGTTACTGGAGGATCTCATCACCCTGGCTACTCATATGGATCAGCGCCTTCAGGTACGCCGCGCTCAGCGTCAGCTTCCCCGGGCTACGCCTTTCCGTGCTTCCTTTTCCAGGTTCTCTACTAACCAGAGACCCGTCGTATCCCCGTTACCGGTGCTGGAGGCTCCAGAGCCAATGCAACTTGGAGTTCAGCAACCTCGGGTACCGTCACGACAACTTCGCTCTACTGGGGAATCGTGCCATCATTGCGGAGCTTCTGAGCAGCGTACCCGTAACCATCCTCCATCTCCGGGAAACGACTAAGCCCAGTGAGTACGAAGGGGCGCTCTCTGGGTACTGAATCTCCTTGTCCCCCTCCAAGAAGGGAACTTCCCAAAAGATTGACTATTCCCGTCTCCCTTTCAGGACCGACTTTCCGCACCTCCACTGCTGCATTTATCGATTCCGGCGCAGGAGGGAATTTCATAGATCAAACCTTTTCTGAGCAAAATCAAATTCCGCTTTCCAGGAAGGACTCTCCCGTTGCCTTGGTCGGGATTGATAATCGACCTCTCACCCCGGCTTATATCTCCTTAGAGACCGGACCTATCACCCTTTCTACTCATTCTCACAAAGAGACTCTGGGTTTTGATGTTATTCATGCCCCAGGAACACCTATCACGCTTGGCTTGCCCTGGTTACAGAAGCATAATCCACTCATCGATTGGGTGTCTCCTAACCCTATTAACTGGAGGTCAAGGTCAGAGAAACCTTTTTCCTCTATCAAGCAACCATCCTTTCTATTAGCCAATACATCAAGTTCTCTGAGGGAGTTGCCTTCTCCATACGCCGAATTCTTGGACGTTTTCAGCAAGGCTCAGTCTGAACTTCTACCTCCTCATCGTTCCTACGATTGTCCGATTGATCTGGTACCTGGTTATACCTTGCCGAAAGCCAAATCTTATCCTCTCTCGTTGCCCGAGACCAAAGCTATGGACGAATATATTCGTGAGAATCTTAAGCGGGGCTTCATACGTCATTCCAATTCTCCTGCGGGGGCTGGATTCTTCTTTGTCAAAAAGAAAGATGGTACTCTCAGACCATGTATTGATTACCGGGGTCTGAACCATATCACGGTGAAGAATCGTTATCCACTCCCACTCATCTCCGAACTCTTTGATAGACTTCAGGGGGCCAATCTCTTTACTAAACTGGATCTCCGTGGGGCATACAACCTCATCCGCATCCGGGAGGGCGATGAATGGAAGACTGCCTTCAACACCCGTAGCGGACACTACGAATATCTAGTGATGCCCTTCGGGTTATGCACTGGTTGTATATTTTCATTACTATTATTATATGTCTATTATTTAATAGTGTAGAGCGCCATTGATATATATTTTTGCACAGGACTTCATCAATGACATCTTTCGAGACGTTCTTAATATATTTGTCATTGTATACCTGGATGACATCCTTATTTTTTCTCAAAACTTACAGGATCATATCATCCATACGAAGTTTGTGCTTTCACGCTGTGTTGATAATTGTGTTGATAATTCAATTTTGTTTGCGCTTATTGTTCTTTATACACACACACACACACACACACACACACACACATACACACACACCTATATATATATATATATATATATATTATTATATTTATTATTATTATTATTTTTTTTTTATTTGATGCTTCATTCAGGAGATATGTGTTTGAAATATTATGTATCTGGCTTCATTCAGGAGATAAGTGTTTGAAATATTATGCATCTGGCAAGTTTAAATGAAGCTCTCCTTAGTGGTCTATGGGTTAAAATTATAATCTCAGAAGCAAAAAAATCGTAAAAAGCAGCATGATTTAAAACACTACAAATACATTGAAAAAAAAAAAAGAACATGGTCAGGGGACAAGATTACATTACACAAGTTAAATTCATATAGTCTTCTGGAGAGGATTGCTGCTTTAATAAGAGATGGGTTATCAACAACAGAGTACAAAGACAAGACAAGATATTATTGACTGTCTGGTATTAATTATCGACCATGTGACATGCAGACAAACTGTGTGCAAAAGCTATGGAAGAAAATAAATGTACAGAAACACATAATATTGTTTGGTTCATAATGGGTCAGTGATCCATTTTTGGTGGAATGTATTGCATACCAATATAGTTTAACTTTTTTTTACATATTGTTATCTGTAAAGCAGCAGGTGAAGCAGGAAAATGGTTTAGTTAATAATATTTGGCCAGGTCACCACTCTGGGCATTCCCCTTATGACCCCTTACCTCCGAGAGCTGTGGGGGCTGTGGCGGGTTGTGAGGGAGGGCAGGAGCCAGCGCGGGGTGTGCAAACATCTGGCAAAGTGGGGGAAGCTGGAGGCGGTTGGAGGGGCGCCGGAGCTCCGCGGTGGTACCTTTGAGAGGGTGCCGCCATCTTGTGGAGGTTTGCACATGCGCATTACCACAGCGCAAGCGACGACCATTAGAGAGAGGTGCTCCGCAGGGACTACAACCCCCAGAAGTCACTGAGAGGTGCAATCACATGCCACAGAAGAGCCAATAGGGCTCCCAGATTCCCCACACCAGAAATGGATACATTTCATCTGCTGAGGAGCACGTCAATCAGAGCTAGGACAAGTAGAGGTTAGAGTGTGTGTGCAGTGTGTCTGTGACCCCTGCACTATGTCAGAGAAACCCCTTTGGTCCCAGATAGGCCCGACTACCCCTTTGAGCTTGTGACTACTGTAGGGACCATCCCAGTAGATGGGGACACTGCCCTGTAGTACAAGCGTGAGGGACACAGCCAGGATGCGCCAGTGACCTGGCATTTGGTGTCTCGGACCATATCAACAGAGAGAGACTATTACAGTGGGACACTCCAGCTGAACATCACCCCACGCGGAGGCGTACTCATCACGGCGTGTGACCGGACGGTCCCTTTGCCTTCATTTGGAGCTACCGGGTGTTGGAGTACCCGGCAGGTATCACACCTACACCTATAAGTGCACTGACTTTAACACGTGGTTGTGGGCAGCGCTGTCACACACTTTAGGTTGGTTAACTCTTGTGGAAACCAGGGTGGTTGGGTACCCAGGGGCACCTCAATACTTTGGGATATTCCATCCGAGTGTGGACACTGTGTTGAAGGATACTGTGGAGTTACGGCCATGCGTGGCCTATTTGTTGTGGTTGTCACATTGTTATTCCATTTTTATATGCATGCAGTAATCTTATCTATATCATTGTGTGTATTATTGCATTGGGTCCTGTGACTGGGTTATCCAACATAGTAGGATCCCATACTGGTGAGGCGCTGTCACCAGACAGATGAGGAACACCCCAGGCTCCCAGCAGAAAAGGTTCAAGCCTACTGTGAGCCACAGGTAACGCAAACACACACAGTAGCCGCCATATCTACCATAGGGTGCGGGAATGTGATCTACATTTGGAGGCTCTGTTGAGATCTCAGACCTGGGGTGTCCGAATCAGCAGGTAAATTACAAAACCAAACCCGACCACCATGGTTGTACTTAGAACGCCACGTATCCCCGCTTCATGTGGTCGCAATGGGAGGAGTCCCCTCTAGTGTGTTTATAGTTACCGTCCTCAATCACGTGAGAAACTCTCCGGGTCTGGTCAACGCCAGGATCCTGGATCGCAAATATGACCCTGCTGGTCGTTAGAGTGCAGTACTCCTGTCTACTGAACAAGAGATATGTATGGAAGATGTCTATTAGGCCTTAAATCAATCAAAGGCCCTGCCCGTGCGGTACCCACTCATATACCCTAAGCTATCAGCTCCTGTGGCAGCTTCCACCCCGGGACTCTTCATGGAGGTCTCCTACCGAGGTGAAGCTCCAACCATCTCCTAAATCCCTGGGGAATGGAGAATGCCAGCCTCAACCTGGATCTGATCCAAAAAGACCAATGTGACCCCACCCAGGGTCACGTTCACTGCCAGTGCCACTCACTTATCAAGTGGAAGCTCCCCACTGGGAATGACCCTTCTGCAAATAGTGGAGGCGCTAACCATGTCTTCGCAGTCCCAGAATTATAGAAAGCTCAAGTACTTCTCTGGGATAGTGCCCACACCCTTGGGGGAAGAAGGGTTCGAGACCTGGAAAGAGCATGCTCTCCATGTGATTGATGAGTGGTTTTGCTGATGTCGTCAAGATACAGCAGCTGGTCGAGTGCCTCTGAAAACCGGCCGCTCAACTGGTACAGATGCACCGGGAAACAGAGGGAGAAGTCACCGCTCACGAGTTAGTGGAACTCCTAACCCAATCCTACACAGGCAAAGATGACAAGGACAAGCTCTTGGCTCAGTTCAGGCCTCTCTGCCAAAAGGAGGGAGAAGAACTGTCCACCTTCGTTCGAAGACTACATCTTTCATTGTGGACACTACTCTCCAAGACAATCATTCCCGCTGCAGTGGTTGACAAGTATAGGTTGAAGAAAACAAATACAGACCGGCGCCTTAGAGTCCAAATAGGTGATATATAGAAATTTCCAATGGATGGCTTGGGATATCCAATAAATGGTGATCTAGTCCAGTGGACAGCAGATTCCTCAGCAGCAAAATTGATATGCATGCAGGGAAGACAAGAGAACAAAATCATAGTGTAACAAAGTATGGTTAGAACATATAACATATAAACATAGACAAACAGACACAAACAACACTAAACAAGTAGGCTGACTAATATATGAAGATTTAATAGACACAGTAAAATCCAGCAAACTGGTGACGAGCAGGTTTAGGATCCGGTGTTTTAGCCATACATTGGACTTTCTATATATCACCTATTTGGACTCTAAGGCGCCGGTCTGTATTTGTTTTCTTTGTGTTTCACTAACTGTGTTTGGGTTAGATGTTCCTGGCAGCCTTGACTATTATTTAATATAATATTCACGCTGTTGTTAATATAATCTATAATCACATTTGTTTTGTTTTTAGCGCTATTTACACCACTCTCTTTTTTCAAGTATAGGTTGAAACAACTTCTGAAGGGATCCCTAACCTCACACTCTGTGGTCCTCATGATACAATGCGCTCCTCCAGCCCCCACACCCCCCAGCTACATGGCTTTGATGAGCCACTTATGGAAACAGGGAGTACAGCTTCACTTCCAACCCCCAAGAAAATTAAAGAACCTCGCAAGGACGAGCTCAAAGGGGCATCTTCCCCAAAGTCCAAGGGGGCAGAAGTCGCCAAAAACGACCTTCCTCCCAAAGCACATGCCCCCACATCCAGGACACCTAAGAGAGGATCACCTTCCTACAGAACCGAGGTGATCCTGGACTATGTAATCTGCTGCTACTGTGGCCCACTTCTCTTGGAACTGCTCAGAAAAAAAAAATAGGACTTCCCGTCCTAAAACCATGATCTGCAAGGTCCATTTGGCAGAAACAACCCCCCCTGTCCTCAGCACACCAGCGCGTAGTCCCGAGGAAACACCCCCATCGAACGCTTACAGTCACGTGGGAACGGCCGCCATCATATGCATTCTCGTGGATGGCATATATGCATCGGCGTTGCTGGACACCAGGTCCCAAGTTACCATTGTCTATGACCATTCTACAAACAACATCTTAAGCACCTGCCATTGCAGTCGGCGGACAAGATTAAGCTGTGGGGACACAGCAATGAGGACTACCCCATCAACAGCGTGGTGGTTCGGCTGGAAATACCACAGCTGAACACTGGCAAGTCTCACACCATGGGTGATGAGGCTCTGATGTGTTCCAAGCCCTGAGAACACCCAAGCTCCCCGATCCTATTGGGGACCAACGTCGATGTGGTGCAGGTGGTGATAAGAGAATACCTGCAAGAGGCCAGCAAACTACCCCTGTATGCCCTATAAATCCATCCAGTACTAAGAAAAAAGTAAGGGTAAAAGGGGACGATAGACAGCACTCTGCTGGTGTTAAATATATGCAATTGCAGGGTGCACGGAACAAAAGGGGACCCTTATTCCCCTGTAAAAAGTGTTGCAAGATATCGCACCGAGATGGTTATGCGGACCTGTTCAATCACTCCAAGGGATTGACCTAGATTCCATCAGGGGGAGTGAAGGTCAATTACGCAGCCTGCTGCTATCCTGGCCAAGATGAGGTCGATCATCTCTTCTCTCTGGAGAGTACGGCAGAAGAGGATGCCAACCGAGATTACAGGCTTATGCCGAGATACGAGAATGGAAGTCTTCAATACCAACAGGGACAATCAAGGTGTTTATATAAAACATCTCTCCATTCACCATGCCCCTCAATGTGGTGGCTGCGCAAGTGAACACCGTTGCTTTGCAAGATCAACCAGCTGAGCTGGCATTCAACTTCAGGGAATCCACCCTGTCCGCCGAGTCGAATGATCGACAAACGGCCAAGCTGGTAGAGTGCCGGAAAGTGTTCTCCACCAGTGAGAGTGATGCCACGCCCTTCTGGGAGTGTTCCCATCGCATTGCTCCCAGAGATGTGGAGGACGTGAAAGACATCTTACAAGAGATGGAGACGGCGGGCATTTTAACCGAATCCCGTAGCTCCTACTCGTCACTGATCGTATTGTGGGGACGAAGAATGGGTTAGTCCGATTGTGTGTTCGACTATCGGACCTTGAACAACCGTACTGTACCTGACAAGTACACCTTTCCACGGAAGACCAAGAAAAAACAGCATTCGTATGTCCCCTTGGCTTCTACCAATTTACCCACATGCCGCAAGGCATTTGTGGTGCCCCAGCAACATTCCAGCATTTTATGGAGAAGACCATCGGCGACATGAACCCATGGGAATGCTTAGTCTACCTGGACGATGTCATCGTCTTCAGCAAGACTCTTGAGGAACACGAAGAACGGCTGAACGGCTTCTGAAAGTACTGGATCAGCTGGGAAAGGAAGGCTTGAAGCTGTCCCTGAATAAATGCCGGTTCTGCCGCACAACAATGACCAACGAGGGGCACATAGTGTCTGCGGATGGAATAGCTACCCACCCGCCAAAGTTGAGGCCGTGGTGAACTGGCCAAGACCAGAAAACATAATGGAGCTTTGCTCATTCCTCGAATTCTGCAGATACTATAGCCATTTCATGGAGGGATATTCCAGCAAAATGAAGGTCCCCAACAACCTTCTCTAAATATATCCTGATGAGACAGAGCGGAAGACGACTTCGGTGAGATTGCCGTTCGACAGTGGACAGACGCCTGTGAAAAGGCATTCATCGTCCTGAAGAAAAGCTTAACGGAGGCACCCGTTCTTGCTTACACCAATCCCGAGCAGCACTACATCCTTCATGTTGACAGGAGCTTCAATGGTCTAGATGCAGTCTTGCACCAGACGTACACGGCTGGCCTCTGACCAGTGGCCTACGTCAGCCGCGGTTTGATCCCCAGTGAGCAGAATTATCCCATCCACAAGTTAGAATTCCTTGCTCTCAAGTGGGCAATCATGGACAAACTCCATGACTACTTGTATGGAGTCACCTTCGAAGTGTGCAAGGATAACAATCCGTTGACTTACATATTAACGTCTGTTAAACTGGACACCACTGGCCACAGATGGCTGGCGGCCATCTTGAACTAAATATGGGAAGAAATCCCTGGACCAGGGATGCCAGCTAGGCCCCGACTCCCCCTTTGCACTTGTGGATGCTGCATGGACCATCCCAGTAGATAGGGACACTGCCCTGTAGTACTAGCGTGAGGGACAAAGACAGGACGCAGCAGTGACCTGGCATCTGGTAGTCAGACCAGATCACCATACTGTGAGGATTCGGGGATTGCGTCCCTTGCGGCGCGGTTCCTCCTCTCTACATAACAGTACTGCAGCGGCTGCTGCCTCCGATCTGCCCCCCGCTGGTGCGCGCACCCCCGCTCTGTTTACAGAGCGCGTGTGCACCCGCTCCTCTTCTACCAGGTCACAGACCTTAGCTCTGCCCCCTCGGTCACACCGCGCCCCGCTGCGTGCGGCGTGCACGCATGACGTTGTGCAACGAGCCCCAGCTGCGAGTCAAGATTGCTGTGAGCCCTTGTCTCCTGCAGCCTATCCTTGGTATCTGCAGAGGCTCCGCCTCCACTCCGCCCCCTTTCCTACTGGTTCCTGTCTCCTATAATAAACTGCCTCTTCCTGTCATACCTTGCTGAACATAACCTTGTGTAGCCTTTGCGTGTGCCTGTCTTGTCCAGCCCAGTCTTGTCTTATTCTCTGCAGTTAACCTCTCGTGTACCGACCTGGCTTTGCATTTGGATTCTCTCTGGCTCTTGACCCCTGGCTTACGGATAACGACTTCGAGTACCTCTCCAACCCCAGACCACAGGCTTACGGACTTCAACTACGAGTACCTCTCCAACCCTCGGACCCCGGCAAGTATTGGATTAACCCTTTCTACATACCCAGACACAGAAACGCTACAAACCACCTTTTGGGCTCACCCCTGCTACTGTGGGTGTGTGGAACAGTCCTTCCCATCTCAGTGCCGGGGTCAGGTCTTGTTTGTGGGCTCGCGCAAGTGTTACAGTATGTTCAGCCCAACAAACATTGACCCCCCTGAGGTGGGCCAAACCACAACTGCTGCTACTCTAGTGGGAAACATACCCCAGGAATCACATCTTCCAACACCCAATCGGTATGCGGATGAACCCCTAGGATGCCGAGGCTTTCTAATCCAATGTGACATCCACTTTGAATTAACCCCTTCTTGCTTCCCTACCAATAGATCTAAAGTGGCTTATATGATTGCATTGTTAACCGGAGACGCACTGGCCTGGGCATCTCCTATCTGGGAGTTAATGCCTGATCTCACGCAGAACTTAATTTTTTTCAAAAAAAGGTTTCAGCAGGTTTTAGACACTCCTGGCCGCGAGGCTACTGCGGCCTCTTCTCTTTTCCATATCACCCAGGGCCACCGGACCGTCGCGAAGTACGCTCTTGAATTTCAGACTATTGCCGCGGAAACCGGTTGGAACAACGAGGCTTTAACTGCAGCCTTCTGGCATGGCCTCTCTGACTCCTTGAAAGATCAATTGGCTGCACGTGTAAGACCCACTGCCCTGGAGGATCTGATCTCTACATGTATACGGGTGGATCAACGCCTCCAAGAGAGACGAAGTGAACGCCGAACTACACGTACGCCGGTACCTATTCCTATCTCTCCTACTCTCCTTCTTTTGTTCCAGTTCCTGAAGTGCCAGACCCCATGCCGCTGGATACTCACCAGTTGTCCTTTACAGAAAAGCAGCGCCGGAGAAGTGAGGGGCTATGTCTTTATTGTGGCCTAGCTGGTCATTTGGTGTACCGCTGTTCTACGAGTCCGGGAGAACGCCAGCGGCCTATAAGGTATGATGGAGTTTCTTTGGGTACCAAATATCTTCTTGTCCTCCTTCCAAGGAAAATATGCCAAAAAGGATCCTTCTACCTATCATAATGGAGGGTACGACTTTCATTTTTCTGCACTTGCCTTCATCGACTCTGGGTCTGGAGGAAATTTCATGGATCAGAATTTTGCAATAAAACACCGGATCCCACTGCTTAGGAAGTCCACTCCCATAGGACTCGAAGCGATAGACAGTCGTCCACTCCAGCCTGCCTTTATCACCCTGGAGACCGTGATCTTCACCCTTTCCTCCAAGGATGGACACAAGGAACAAATCTCGTTGGACGTCATTCATTCACCATCTGTACAGGTAATCTTGGGCCTCCCCTGGTTACAACTGAACAATCCTGTGATTGACTGGACTGATAAACAACCCATACGTTGGTCTACCCCATGTGCCATTCCTTGTGTCCCCACTTCACTTTCTCTTGCCGGTTTAGAGACTGCGGATCCTTCCAAAGGGTCCCTTCCAGAAGTCTACCATGACTTTATTGATGATTTCGACAAGGTCTGTTCAGAGATTCTTCCTCCACATCATCCCTTCGATTGTCCCATTGATCTGATCCCTGGTGCCGTTCTGCCTAATGGCAAATCTTACCCCCTGTCCCTTCCAGAGTCCCGAGCCATGTCCGAGTATATTCAGGAAAACTTAAAAAAGAGCTTTATTAAGAACTCCACTTCTCCTGCTGGGGCAGGGTTCTTCTTAGTAAAAAAAAAAAGGATGGATCTCTTCGCCCCTGCATAGATTATAGAGGCTTGAATAAGATAACACAGAAGAACCGTTACCCTTTACCACTCATATCAGAATTGTTTGACCGTCTACAAGGTGCCTCCATTTTCTCCAAACTTGATCTCCGGGGTGCCTACAACCTGATACGCATAAGGGAAGGAGACGAAAGGAAAACGGCCTTTAACACCTGCGACGGCATTATGAGTACCTAGTAATGCCGTTTGAACTCTGTAACGCCCCTGCGGTCTTTCAAGAGTTCGTTAATGAGGTTTTTCGTGATGTTCTCAATTTATTCGTCATTGTATACCTTGATGATATACTCATTTTTTCTAAATCCTTGCCTGAACTTATCCAGCCTACAAAGCTAGTACTCTCTCGTCTTCGTCAGAATCATCTGTATGCCAAGATGGAGAAGTGTATGTTTCATCAAAATTCTACTTCCTTCCTGGGTTATATAATCTCCGAGAAGGGATTTTCCATGGATCCTGAGAAACTAAAGGTGGTATTAGATTGGCCCCATCCCACGTCGCTTAAAACCATCCAGCGATTCCTTGGCTTTGCCAATTATTATCTTAAGTTCATCCATAAATTCTCCACACTGGTTGGTCCTATTACCGCTTTGACCAAGAAAGATGCTGATCCTTCCTCCTGGCCTCCGGAGGCTTGACTTGCTTTCAAGTCTTTAAAGAAGGCCTTCACCACCGCTCCCATTTTGCATCACCACGACCCCTCCCTTCCCTTCACGTTTGAGGTCAATGCTACGGATATTGGAGCCGGGGCAGTGCTCTCCCAAAGACATTCTCCTCAAGATCACCTGCATCCATGCGGCTACTTTTCCAAGAAATTCTCCCCCGCGGAGATCAACTATGATGTAGGTAATAGAGAACTTTTGTCTATCAAACTTGCACTCCAAGAGTGGAGACACCTTCTTGAAGGTACCGAGAAACCGATTCTTATTCTTACTGACCACAAGAATTTATTGTATATTGAAGGTGCTCTACGCCTTGGTTCCCGTCAAGCTCGCTGGGCTCTCTTTTTCTCAAGATTCAATTATGTAATCTCTTACATTCCTGGTACAAAGAAATTGAAGGCCGATGCTTTGTCCCGTCAATTCATTTCCGAAGACCGATCCGACGACGTTCCAGAGACTATTCTTCCTTCAAGATTTATCATTGCAACAAATTCCTTCAATATTTTTGACAAAATTCTGGACTCTCAAATCCGGATTCCGGAAGGCCTGGAGGTACCTGAGGGCTGCCTATATGCGGCAACCAAATTCCGTCAAAAAATTCTTGAGTGGGGTCATGCTTCCAGGTCAGCCGGTCACCCTGGGATCAGAAGAACCACTGATTTAATCAGACGTACTTTCTGGTTGCCAGAGATGTTGAACGATATTAAGGAATTTGTTTCATCTTGTTCCATCTGTGCTCGTAATAATTCCGTTAGTAAAAAGCCTTCTGGTCTGCTACGCCCGCTTCCCATTCCTGAACGTCCCTGGTCCCATTTATCAATGGATTTTATTGCGGAACTGCCCATTTCCAATGGCATGAATACCATCTTGGTCATTGTGGATAGGGTCTCCAAGCAGGCCCATTTTATACCCCTCAAGGGTCTCCCTAACTCTGCAACACTAGCTGATATCTACATCAAAGAAGTCTTTCGAATACATGGGGTTCCTGTTTCAATTGTATCCGACCGTGGATCCCAATTTGTATCAAAGTTTTGGCAAGCTTTTCTCAAAGACTCAATATCTCTCTTCTTTTTTCTTCCGGGCATCACCCGCAAACTAATGGACACAATGAAAGGGTAAATCAATCATTAGAACAATATCTAAGATGTTTTGTTCTGATACTCAAGATAATTGGGCTGATCTCTTACCATGGGCTGAGTTCGCACATAACTCTCTTAGAAACGAATCCACCCAAGAGTCGCCCTTCTTCGTCAATTATGGCTACCACCCTAACTCTCTTCCTATTTCTTCTAATTTCTCTGGAGTCCCTGCTGCTGATACCAGAGTCAATGCTCTTCAAGAGTCATGGAATAAGATTTTTTAGAACTCTCCAAGAATCCGTTCGAAGACAAAAGACCCAGGCGGATCAATATCGTCTAGAGGCGCCCAGGTTTAAGACAGGAGACAAGGTATGGCTCTCATCAAAGAACATCAGATTAAAGTCACCTAACTTAAAATTGTCTCCCAGATTCTTGGGACCATTCAAGATCCTGGAACAGGTTAATCCTGTGGCGTACCGCCTAGACTTGCCTCCCTCTATGAAGATACCATCGATATTCCATGTCTCTCTTCTGAAACCTGTCAAACAGACACGCCAGGTACCCAGACAAGCCATTTATGGATCGTCCGGAGTTCGATCCTCAAGGGGGGGGTACTGTGAGGATTCGGGGATTGCGTCCCTTGCGGCACGGTTCCTCCTCTCTACATAACAGTACTGCAGCGGCTGCTGCCTCCGAACTGCCCCCCGCTGGTGCGTGCACCCCAGCTCTGTTTACAGAGCACGTGCGCAACCGATCCTCTTCTACCAGGTCACAGACCTTAGCTCCACCCCCTCGGTCACGCCGCGCCTCCGCTGCATGCGGCGTGCATGCGTGATGTCGCGCAACGAGCCCCAGCTGCGAGTCAAGATTGCTGTGAGCCCTTGTCTCCTGCAGCCTATCCTTGGTATCTGCAGAGGCTCAGCCTCCACTCTGCTCCCTCTCCTACTGGTTCCTGTCTCCTATAAGAAACTGCCTTATCCTGTCATACCTTGCTGAACATAACCTTGTGTAGCCTTTGCGTGTGCCTGTCTTGTACAGCCCAGTCTTGTCTTGTTCTCTGCAGTTAACCTCTCGTGTACCGACCTGGCTTTGCATTTGGATTCTCTCTTGCTCTTGACCCTTGGCTTACGGATAACGACTTCGAGTACCTCTCCAACCCCAGACCACAGGCTTACGGACTTCAACTACGAGTACCTCTCCAACTATCAGACCCCAGCAAGTATTGGATTAACCCTTTCTACATACCCAGACCCAGCAACGCTACAAACCACCTTCTGGGCTCGCCACCGCTACTGTGGGTGTGTGGCACAGACCTTCCCATCTCAGTGCCGGATCAGGTCTTGTTTGTGGGCTCGCGCAAGCGTTACACATACATAGAGAGAGAGTCTATTACAGTGGGACCCTCCAGTTGGACCCCACCCCATGCAGAGGCGGACTCAGCTGATGATGACGGTGTGGGACCGGATGGTCCCTTTGTCTTCGGTTGAAGCTACCGGGTGCTGGAGAACCCGGCAGGTATCACACCTACAAGGGCACCAACTGTAACACGCGGTTGTGGATACCGCTGTCACACACACTTTGGGTGGGTTGACTCTTGTGGACACCAGGGTGGTTGGGTACCCAGGGGCACCTCATTAACTTGGGGATATTCCATCCGGGTGTGGACTCTGTGTTGGAGGGCACTGCAGTGTTGCAGCCGTGTGTGACCTATTTGGTGTGGTTGTCACATTGTTATTCCATTTTCATATTCATGCAGTAAACTGTTATCTATATCATTGTATGTGTACTGCATTGGGCCCTGTGACAGGGTTATCCAACATAGTAGAATCCCGCACAGGTGGAGACTCTGTCACCAGATGGTTTAGGCACACCCTAGGCTCCCAGAAGTGGAGGTTCAGGCCTCCTGTGAGCCACAGGTAACGTACACACACACAGTAGCCACCATATCTCCCATAGGGTGGGGGAAAGTGCGCTACATATACAAATGTGGACAACATTAAAAAGTACAAATAAACATCATAACTGATTCTAAAATGATATTTTGTTCATGAATTTATCTGAAGAAAACAACTATTTGAGAAAACTGGCCTTCACAGGGAAAGCGTCGTAGCCTCCAGAATCATTGCACTATATCAATCATCATTGATATTGTTAGTGTTTGTAATGGTTACTCTTATTACCAGAATATTATACAGTATAGGTTAACAGGCCATGTATGTGTTTTATGTAAACACAGTTGAAAAAGAACACATCAGCAGAAAGAACACTCTCAATTAGCAAATATATATATATATTGCTTCATGATATATATTTTGCTTATTTTGGCTGTTCTGCTGAATTTTTTTTAACTGTTTTTACATTTGTGTATTTGGTTGTGTTTTAATAAATTGATCTTGTGATACATTGAGCATACTCTTGAGTGCCCTAGTTGTTTGTGCAAGTCTCCTTGCCAAGTCTATTAGGTTCTCATTTTTGTTTGTTTGTTTGCTCCCCATCTTACTCCAATTATGGTTGGGTAATGTGTATTTATTGTGATTTTAGTGCAGATCTCTTGCCCTCCCTTTGCATTATGCATTATATTCCTGGAAACCAATCAGTCCCTTAGGATTGGTATTAGATGTACAGTAATAAACCTACAATCAATCAAATTGCATACATAGGGTATATTTTTTTTAAAGGCTTAACCCAACTCACACTACATACAAATGTGATAATTATTATTACAAAGAGCACAGTATTTGCTATCCTATTAAATGTGTGCTTTGCCTAATTCTTTAACGCAGGTTTGAAAAGATTTGAATACAGCAGTTTGAAACACTGACAGTTGACTCTATCTGGTACCTGTTTAATAAACTCTGAAGTAGAGATTTTCTCAGAGAAAATAGGTGTTTCACCCTATTCAATAAAGTCTGTGGTTTTTCCCCATGGGTAATTGCAGTCAAAAATGTTTTTTTAAATCATTAAAAAACTTTCAATCATTCACATTTAATAACCTGTGAAAGCCAATAATAACAGGATCACAAGGGCGACCTTCTCCTTTCTCTGTTGGCCTCATGTAGAGTGGTAAAATAGATCATTTGGCTATCTACAGATGCAGCGGCCATTATTTTAAGGCATCACGGCCTCGTTTTCGTGTGCGCTGCTGTACTCCACGCGGCATGAACACGGCTGAACGCGGCCAATCGCCCCAGGCACGCGCCTTTATCACGGTTGCTTTGTTTGAATTTTATGGATTGTGTGCAATTATATGCAATGAAATGAATGAATTTTAATGTGTACAGTACTGTGCTACTGTGTCAATTTCAGGTGTTTATAAGCCAGAACATTAAATGCCATTTTCTGCACTCGCGTCTTAAGGCGGTACGGTTGGAAGCAATCCCGCACCATCACATGGGTATTCCGAGCTATACACCGCGTTATTTCATACAATTATGGCCGCTGCATCTGTATATCATTGTCACACTAAATTAAAAGTCAAATCTGGGAAGTGATTGCGATTAAGATGTTTACAGCATACATTAATGATACTATACTTTTAGTAATTTATCCTATACTATAGGCTAAAGCTGTAAAATTCTGGGCATTATTGAAATCCCTGCTCTCTAATTGGTTAAAATTCCAGGCATTATTCATTCAGTAATGCCCGGAATTTTGGCAGCTTGCAAAGGGTTTATTTCTAGCCAATCAGCTTTTTCTTTTTTCAGAACAGCTCTGAGAAAGGGTATGGGGATTGGTCAGGAGGCAGAAACAGCTCTCAGACAAGGCAGGGGATGGTCAGGAATCAGCAGCCAGGCAGTGACTCCTCCCCCACCCTCCGTGCACAAGCCATTGAGTTGAGGAGGGAGAGAGTGTGTTTGTAGCTGCAAAGTAATTTTGTAGTAAGTGTCTGTCTGCAGTTTGTTTGTAGCTGCAGTTTGTCTATCTAGTGTGTGTCTGTGTGTCTGCTGCAGCAGCAGAGTTTGTGTGTGTGTCTGCTACAGTGTGTGTGTGTGTGTGTGTGTGTGTGTGTGTGTGTGTGTGTGTGTGTGTGTGTGTGTGTGTGTGTGTGTGTGATGCAGTGTGTGTGGGTCTGCTGCAGAGATTATGTGTGTGTGTAGCTGCAGAGTGTGTGTGTGTGTGTGTGTGTGTGTGTGTGTGTGTGTGCAGCTGCAGTTTGTGTGTGTAGCTGCAGTGTGTGTGTAGCTGCAGAGTTTGTGTGTGTATGCAGCTGCAGAGCTTGTGTGTTTGTGTATCTGCTGCAGAGAGTGTGTGTGTGTGTGTGTGTGTGTGTGTATGTGTGTGTGTGTGTGTGTGTTTAGCTGCAGTGTGTGTGTGTAGCTGCAGATTTTGTGCGTGTGTGTAGCTGCAGAGTTTGTGTGTGTCTGTAGTTCAGTTTGTTTGTTTGTTTGTGTGTGTGTATGTGTGTGTATAGCTGCAGTGTGTGTGGTGCTGTTGTGTTGTATGTATGTATGTATGTATGTGTAATGGTATTTCTGGCCCGGCCTGACCCACCCAATCCCACATTGGCCCCTGTGGTCTAACCGGTCCCCATTACAGTGTGGTAGTGTCTGGTGGTGCACCTGTTGGCAACAGGACTCCTGAGTCTCCCGCATGATGGTGTGTGGGGAGGACCCGTCCATACAGGCAGCTGAGGTAGTGTGCTGAGTCCTACCTAGTTCCAGTGCAGCGCCTCCACCTCATCAGGGTCCCTTCGGTCACTTGGGGATGGTCCTGGTGAGGAACTCCTCGGTGGTGCAGCCCCCTGTGCAATCACTTGACTCTTACACACGAGGGTTTCTGTGATCAGCTTAATCTTTATTGATACGGTGGGCTAGCTGCCCTCCACAATGGGGTGTCTCTAGCCCATCATGGTGCCCGTGCTTCCCTTTGAAAGGTATGTCACCTTGATCAGGGATTCCCTATCCCAGCCGGGATATCTTTATTCTGCGCCAGGTCCCTGGACACAGACTCCTACTACAGCTATTAGAACATAACTGTCTTAACTACTTGAACTTGAACTTGACAGAAATCTTCCTCCACTTAGAACTCCTTCCAGAACTAGAACTTTTGACACAGTGCTGTGCCTTATGTACACTCTGGGGCTGACACACCTCTGACATCACTAACCATGGAGTCAGAGCATGTGACCACTCCCATCCATACACAGGGCACCCCACCAGGGTGTGAGGGCAAACCTCCATAATTACTGCTGGCATGCCCACAACTTACCAGGCCTTACTGTCAGCAGGAGAGATGACTGTAGCCATTTTACATGACCGCTACATATGTATGTATGTATGTGTGTGTAGCAGCAGCAGTTTAGATGTAGCTACAGTTTGTGTGTAGCAGCAGTTTGTGTGTGTGTGTGTCTAGAGCTGCAGTTTGTGTGTGTCTGCATGTGTGTGTACACACAGAGGGGGCGGCATTGTGTGGATATAGATAGCTGCAATTTACTGTAAGTGTATATAGAAGGTGCTTTAATGTATTTACCATTTTATTTTAATAAAAAAATCTTTATAACTATAGAAAAGTGTCTATTATTTATGAAAAATAAGCCTACATGTAGCCTATAATCGTAATAATCCCCTCAAAACAGGGCATTACTGGCCAATAATGTCCTGGTTGGCTTAAAGTCCCTCGGCTTCGCCCCGGGCCTTCAACTCTTCCAGACAAGGCATTATTGGCCCTGCTCTTCGGGGATTATTACTAATACTATTACTATTTTGTTTCTCTCATTTTGTATTAATTGCATACATAATTGTTGTATTACCTACTGTAACAACATTCTTGTTAGTTTTAATGTTTTCATGACATCCTTACATTGTACTGTATTGCTATATTTTCTTTTGTCATTGCGTAATAAAATAGAAGTTATAAAAAAAATGCCCACAAAGTCTGCTTGACTGAAAGTGAACATTCAATTCAGTCCGATTATTCTGAATTAACCCTAAGTGATACACACTATCTTTCTTTATTAACCCCTGTGGAGCCACAATGGTCATACAATTATACATGCTATCATGACCACCATTTTATTGAGGTCTATCAGATAATCATTATATACAGTATAACCATAAAAAGTTATAAAATTAAGCACATGGGAAAATAAAGAATGGTGTGTGCCCTAAGTGTAAACTCTTGAGATGATTGTCCGATAATAGTCATTCAGCGACGATGACATGGGAACATCATTTGCTAAAAGGGGAAAAAATAAAATGGAAATAAAAGAACAAGATATGAAAAAATATGAAAACAATTCAAGCTATTTTTTTCTTTTTTGAGAGGGACTGGACAGGAATGGATCAAGATTTAAGATTGTTCTCTGTTTAGTGTTTTATATTTGTAGCTCAGTCCCCTGGAACTACTGATTTCCTAGCCTTATAATACTGTAAGTTCCATTTAGTAAGTGGGCATTGTTAGCAGTAGACTATGCTGGGTATGTTACATTATTCAGTGTGCAGGTTCAATAAAGTTCAGGGTTAGCCTTCTATGGTAAGGGTGTCTATGACAGAGTGCAGGCCAGCTTACTAGACACTCCCCAGGGAAGATGGTGAGGTTTTCTCCTCTATAGTGTAGAGTATGGTTAATGGGAGTAGATCTTCTGGGATAGACTTCAGAGTTTGCAGACATAGAATAGAGATTCTCCTGCTAGAGGAGTAGGCTAAGGCCTTGCCTCACTAGGAGGTAGGATACTAAGAAGATAATAGTTAAGGCCTCAAGTCTGGGTACTATGCAAATGGAAAGAATCCTATGTATACTGCTATCTTAACTCTGTGCCCAGGACATAATTGAAAACGAGAGGTAACTCTCAATGCATTACTTCCTGGTAAAACATTTTATAAATAAATAAAATAAATAAAGTATATTAAACCCAGTTATACCCTATCTGGTGTTATAATTGACTTGACCACAGAAGTGGTGTCCATGAGTTCATCCTCAGCCTCAGGATCCTCTTGGACAGGAGGTGCTGTCACGTAAAGAACCATCATGAGCCTGTCCTGATGTCCTCTCCACAACATCATGAGGTCTGAATCAGCAGTAACAGCATAAACCGGTAAGAACATCATTTCCCAGAGGGTGGGGGAATGAGGGCTACATATTTATACGTGTTAACATTTTTTCAGGGGTTTGTACTGCTTCATTGTCATGGATGCTAATTTTGTGAGGCTAAATTATATCAAACAAGGATGACTAGGTAGTAGGTTTTATGTGCAAGATATATACAGGGAGGTGTCCTAGGGATGAGAGTTAGATTTTCAGGAAGAGGAGGAGAGGTGAGATGATTAAACCCCTTTAAAAAATATCTTACTATTACTTTCTTTTGTATGCAACAGGTTAGGTACAGTAGATTTTTTTTTAACTATCCCAGTTATAATGGCATGTATTGCTCAATCTTTTATTACCACTGTAGCTGCTAAGCTATTATCTGCATCTGCATCTTTAATAGGGAACTAGTGTTACAGTATTAGGGACACAGGAAGTAATCTGGTGGAAATACTTCTGTCATTCACAATATTGTCACCATTTTTACCGATTTCATATTAACAAATATTAATCAGGTTCACCCTATGATAAATTTAGTTGACTAAGATACGCATCCTATATTTGTATTCATGTTGATCCAGAGGAAAGAAATTAAAAAAAAAAAAACTCCTATTAAACATTATACAATTATGTCTCATAAGGGGGAAATTAAATTCCTTCCTGATATCAATAATGGCAATCATATTCCTCCCTGGATCAACATCCTTTCTATGTTAACTTATATGATATATACTCGTGTACCTTTTGATTTCTAAAAGATGTCCAATCTTTCCTTAAAAATATATATTGTATCTGCCATCACATTCACCGTTGGTAGTAAATTACACATTTGAACTACCCTTACTGTAAAGAACCCTTTTCCTTTGCTGCAGGTGAAATCTCCATTCCTCCAATCTCAAGTGACAACCATGTGTCATTTGTACTGTCATTTGTATAGACCCTGAATATATTTGTTAAAAGTTATGATAGCTCTTAGAAGTCTATTTTCTAATGTAAACAAATGTAATTGAACTAGCCTTTCCCATAACTCATAAGTCAGAAATATATGCCCATTATTAATTTTGTGTATCTTCTCTGCACTTTTTCTAATTCAATGTTTTATTTTATAGGGAGCGGTGCCCAAAACTGCACTTCAAATTCAACGTATGGACTGACTAAGGATGTATACAGTGGACACAAATGATGCTGTTTCCCCTTCAATCCGTACCTCGTTTTATGCAAGATAATATTTATTTGCCTTTACAGCTACTGCCTAACATTGGGCACGATTGCTAAGCCTGCTCTATAGAAGCACTCCGAAATCCTTCATCATGGATTGACCTAGTTATGGCCCATTCACAGTAGTTTGTACATAGAATGCTTATTTTTGCTTCCAAAATAATAACCTTATATGTATCTGTAATAAAACTAATTTGCCATTTACTAGCCCAAGTTTCAATTTAGTAGCCAAGTCCTTCTGTGTGAGGAGTGCCAACAGGAGCTTACCCCGTGCTCCCTCTCGCGCACGCACATGTGGGTCATCGTCGGACCGTACTCCTCCTCTGGTGCGCACGGCTTGCATGCGCACACTGGCCTCGTCATCTGACGCCACAGACTTGGCTCTGCCCCGGATCACTCCCAAGCTCTGTGGTAACACCAGTTCATCAGCCATAAGCGGTTGCATCTGCCTTTCCTAACAAGCCTATCTTCGGCCCCCTCGGAGGCCGTGCCTCTGCTCCACTCCCAGGGGGATTGGTCTGCCTTACCTATATATGCTCAGCTGTGCCAATGGCACTTTGGCTGAGCATAGATTCACGTCGCACTGTGTTTGCCTCTGCTAACCCTGCCTTGTCCCTGTCAGGTTTCCTTCCTCCTGGCTTTGATCTCCAGTGTACTGTCCCGGCTTGCCTTTGCACCTCCCGCATCTCTGGAATACTGAACTTGGCTCTCTCTGACTCTCCGCACCTCTTCAACCTGACCATGACTTTGAATTTCGACTATCTTACTCTCTCCAACCCTGACCTTGGCAATAGTACCTTCTACGCTCCAGACCTCTCCTGCATTGAACCTGGCAAGTATAACGACTACCCTGGCCTCTCCAACCCAGACCTGGCTACCTAGACTATCCTGCACTCCGGATGTGGCCCCGTGTCTGTGGCTGGTGTTTGTCTATTCCCATCTCAGTACAGGGGTCTTGTCTAGATTATGGTGAGCACAGCATAACAGTATGCTCAGCCACACAAACATAGACCCCACTGAGGTGGGAGTTATGGTAGCATCTCATGCCGCTATGTTCTCCTGACTCGAGAAGTATTTAAAACAGTCTGATCGTCGCATGGACTCCCTACAAAAGGACCTTCAAACCCTCTCTGTTCAGGTGCATCAGGCTAACTTACCCACTCTCCCAATATATCTGTCTCCTCCTCCGGCTAACCCTATGTCTTCTTAACTGTGACTCCCAGCTCCAAACCGGTACTCCGGAGATCCTCTAGAATGTCTTGGTTTTCTCAACTAGTGATTTATCCAGTTTGAGATGAGCAAGGAGACAATTGGGTGGTGGCGGGGTGTATTTATTTGAATGTATTGCATATTTTTTTTTATGCAGAGGATTGATACTGCAAGCCAGCGTTGACCCCCGGACACCCGTGGGGCCACAGGACACCCACTTGGACACCCTGGAGGCCCCCAGACACCTGTGGGGACCAACTGAGGATCCCAGACACTTGAGGCCCCAGACACCCACAGGGACACCCGAGGACCCACAGACACCCATAGGGCCCTTGGATCAATTCTGGGCTCACCTGGAGGCCAGCAGATACCCACTGGGCCACCCAAGGGCCCTTGGACACTCATAAGTATAACCCGGAGGCCCCCAGAATCAAATAGGGACATCATGGAGCCCCGCAGAAACCCACGAGTACCACCCGAGGACCCCTGGAAATCCGTCGGGCCCCCGGTCACCTTCGGGACCACCCGAGGACCCCTGGACACCCTTAGTGCCCCCAAAATCCCACGGGGACCACCCAAAGACCACCAAAAGCCTCTGTGCAGAATTTGTTTTAATGGTTTTATGTATGTTAGGGTGGTATAGAGGATGATGGGGGACCAGGGGGTGGGTTGTACATATTGTAATGTTTAGTTGGGGAAGAGGGGGTGAGTGAAGGGCCAAGAACCCCCTTCGCTCACCCCCCTGCCTCCACTAAATCTGCTATTGAGCCTTAACCCCTTCATTGCCTTAGCGGTTAACCGCTAAGATAATGAAGCTGCTTTAATGTAATGTTTAGTCATAGTGTGAGTTAGTAGGGGGTCTCCTGAGCTTAACCACTTTGATTTCAGCCTCAGGGACCTCCTGCTTCCAGAGTTATAGGCCCTGGTATGGGGCCTCAAGTACCAGTATCACCGCCATTTTTTAATCGGTCGTGTCACGTGACCGTGGGATTTAAATACTGGAGGAGATACCAGCACGCATACCAGGTCCTGTAACTCTGGAAGCAGGGGATCCCCGAGGCTGAAATCAATGCAGTTCATCTCAGGAGACCCCCTGCTCCTGCACACTATTAATAAAAATTACATTAAAGCAGTTTCATTACCATAGCAGATAGCCGCTGCTCTCACAAATTAGTTAAATTTTGTATTTGGGTTTTAATACTAGTGTATTGTAGCAAGGGGTCTCCGAAGCAGAACCTCATTGATTTGAGGTCCGGAACCCCTGCTTCCCAAAATACAGGCCCTGTTATGGGATGCCGGTATCTCCTATGCATTTAAATGTCCCTCGTCACGTGATTGTGGAATAAAGTGCATAAGAGATATCGGCATCCCATAACGGGGCCTGTATCTTGGGAAGCAGGGGGTCCCCGGACCTCAAATCAATGAGGTTCTGCTCCGGAGAACCCCTGTTACAATACACTAGTATTACATTTTATATTTGTAACGGTGTTTCCCCGACCTGGTGGAAGGTTTGGCCATTGCTGGTCATGTGGTGCATGATACCTGCTGGTAACAGGAGGGCTGAGCTGTCCGCCGATGGTAGTGGGAACACAGGATCAGGTTTCTGGAATACATTACCCACATAGTTCTCTTGCAGTGCAGCACCTCCATCTTCCATAGGCTCCAGATTGGTGGAGATGATCTCATACAGTAGAACTATCACTTCTCCCGCCAGTAAGATCACACACTAGACGGGGTTATAACAACAGGAATGGTTAATTCTCTCACTCTGTACAGCACAGTACTGCACCGACACACTTTATTTGAGCAAATACCCAGTATGTACCTGGCAGATACCTGGAATGCGCCGCTCCTCACCTCTGACAAGCCCCGTTGCGTTTGCCTTCCTAGCCTGGGTTCATGCCTTGCTGACGGGCGGCTGATCTGTTAAATGATAATGATTAGGATTTAATAGGCTGCAATGCTTCGCGTGTCTACCAGATGGCATAAATTCATGAATTGTAATGCAGTATATATATATATATATATACTGTGCAGTATTGCAGCCAGCGGGAATAAAATGCTTCAATCCCTGCCTGGAAAATAACCCAATGCACTCGGGCAGAAAACAGTCACAAACCTCAATACACCCGGGTATACCCGAATTCGTGGGACTAGCCGAGCTCGAATAAAGTGTGTCGCCAGTGTACATGGCAGGGTTCTGCCCAATGCAGCAACTGTCAGCTACTCACTGAAGGATGGTCCCTGGACCTTCACTACAGCCAAGGGCACCTGCAGCAGTACCAGCTCTTCCCTGCCCCTCTAGCAGAGGCAGAGGTATGATACACACTCACTCTCCCCGGAGGGGAAGAGGACCAGAGAAGGCCCAATAATCAGACTCTTGGCTGTGTGACCCACCTCTCTCAAGTGGATAGAGGCACTGCAAAATTTAGGGTGGCACTGCCGTTAAGTACAGCTACGAGGAGGGCACCATGTCTGTTCCATGATTGGACATGCTCAGGCCGGATGTCACCGCCTCTCACTGTCACTCAAGTGCAGCTCCAGTGAGTGGGGAAAACCCATATTGACCACTGGCAGCCTGATTATACCAGGACTTACTGCCAGGAGTAGGGCAGGTTAGTATCCAAAGGTGGCATGGCTACATCTTAAAAATATTTGATCTCTGGCGAGATTTGCGCAGTGAGAGGCGGCTCTCTCTCTGCAACAGAAAGAAATCACCAGGTGAGTCCTTTTCAGAAAAGTGATCATCACGTCACCGGCTACTCGCCAGTTTTGCAAATGTTGCTATCACAGGTATTCTGGGCTTCCTGCACACCATGATAGTGACGCCATAAAAACTGGCAATTTAAACTGCCCAGCGATTCTTTTTTCGCCGCTTAGTGCATAGGCTCCATAGTCGGATGCAAATGCTCTGATTTTATCACTGCTTTGTGAATAGGCCACTGACTGTTTAGGGGCGTAAAAAAGCCATTATAGCGTGATACTGCACTGTTATCTGTTCTTTGTGAATAGCAGATCAGGCAGTATCACGCCATAAAGGCATTAATCACCTATTTTAACTGCTTATCACTACTTTGTGAATAGGCCCCCCACTGTCTTCCTCTCCTCTTCCCTTCTCTCATCCTCTCCAGCAAGACCCATATTTCAGGGTCTGGAAGGAGCTAACACCACTTTAAGGTAAGATAGGTGTATGAAGTCATGTTAAGATAACGAGAGGGAGTGCTAAATTAACCTATTGAAGTCTGACTTCAATAGTGGCGAAAGTACTTGAAGTTTAATACAGGATAATATTCAGGAATACCAAATGGAAAACAAAATTATTAAAAATAATCAGCATAGATTTATGAAGGATAGATCATGCCAAACTAACCTTATTTGTTTCTTTGAGGAGGTAAGTAGGCATTTAGACCAGGGTAATGCAGTTAATTTGGTTTACTTAGATTTTGCTAAGGCTTTTGCTATGGTTCCACACAAGAGGTTGGTGTACAAAATAAAGCAAATTGGACTCAGTAAAAGTATATGCACCTGGATTGTAAACTGGTTGAAGGATAGAAAACAGAGGGTTGTCATAAATGGAACTTTTTCAGGTTGGGCTAAGGTCATGAGATCAGGGATCGGTACTGGAACCCCTGCTTTTTAACTTGTTTATTAATGACCTTGTGGTTGGCAGAGAGAGCAAAGTCTCCATCTTTGCTGATGACACTAAATTGTGTAAGGTAGTAAGTAGAATCAGAGCAGGATGTAATTTCTCTCCAGAAGGACTTGGAGAGACTGGAAATTTGGGCAGGTAAATGGCAGATGAGGTTTAATAAAGATACATGTAAGGTTATGCATTTGGGAAGCAAGAATAAACAGGCAACTTACAAATTAAATGGGGATTCATTGGGGGATTCCCTTATGGAGAATGGTTTAGGAGAGCTTGTAGACAGCAGGCTTACCAATAGTGCCCAAAGTAATGCAGTAGCTGCAAAGGCAAACAAGTTCTTATCTTGCATTAAACCGGCAATGGATGGAAGGGAAGTACAGTAGCATAATTTTGCCCCTTTACAAAGCATTAGTAAAACCACACCTTGAATATGGAGTACAAATTTGAGCACCACCCCTTAGAAAAGACTCTATGGAACTATTGAGAGTGCAGAGAAGAGCCAAAAAATTGATAATGAGATGGACAATCTAACTTATGATAAGAGGCTAGCTAAATTAGATTTATTTACTTTAGAAGAGAGGCGTCTAAGAGGGGATATGATAACTATATACAAATATATTCGGGGACAGTACAAGGACCTTTCAAAAGAACTATTCATCCCAAGGGCAGTAAAAAGGACATGGGGTCATCCCATTAGGTTGGAGGAAAGGAGATATCCCCAGCAACAAAGGAAAGGGTTATTTACAGTAAGGGCAGTTAAAATGTGGAATTCATTACCCATGGAGACTGTGATGGCAGATACAATTGTTTTGTTAAAAAATGGTTGGACATATTTGTCATGGGAGAGGGGGTTTGGCCTGGTATTAAAGGGGTTATACCCCATTTGGCCACCCCCTGCTCTCACTTGGGAAGCAAGGGGTTAACTGGACTGCGGTCCAGTAATGTGTTTTTACCCTGCTTCAGAATCCAAATGTATATTCCCCTGTAAAAATGTATTGTGTCTGTTCCAGTGTTTGCACCAACACATACACTAGGATTGATGCGGGAGGGAAAGGGTTAAAGTTAACTTAATGTTATAGCCCTTTGTCCCATTTTCACGCCTTTTCAGGCTCCAGTTTGCAGCCTCCCATAGGTCGCCATTGCAGCTCCATTCATTCCAATGGCAGATCTGGCGGTTTTGGACCTGTTTCCAGCAAAGACCAGCAGGTGGCGTCCGAGAGGAGGAGCGGCGGTTTCCCATTATAAGTCAATGGGGCCATTGACTTCAATGGGGATTCCTCGACGCCGACCTCCAGGAACAGGTTGGCAGCCATCCAAACCGCAGACCGCAAGAGCGGAAACATTTCCTAAAAGAGAGCTTTGATCACTGTTAGTTCAAGTTCAACGACAAGTGGCATGGGAACCTTAAGTTCTATGGCACCTGGGAATAAAATTATTTTTGCCCCTAGTTCCTAGGCCTCCCCACACTCGACCACAACCGGGTCCAAGAATCCAGGACCCCCGTAAAGGGTCGAGCTCAGTAAGAGGGTCACGCCATTGACTTCAATGGCGTAGCGGAGGTCCCATTGAATCTAATGGCGGTGCTCGCCCATGCATTTCCTATGGCGGCGCCGGCCATTGATTCCAATGGGAGAAAACCGCGTGGCGTGAAAACGACTAAGTCCGAAACAGTAAAAAGTGTGAGTCCATATCTCCGGTTCTGCGAGGACCAGAGGGCTGGGATTTGGGTCGCATGTAGCCACGGTTCCGGCATGAATGCATGACAATTTCCAGCCCTCTCCGAACAACCAGACGGAGTATGGACAAGTGTAAAGATTGGTGATTTTCCCATAGCCGTCAATGGCTGTGTTTCCCCATTGAACGGTTATGGCGGAGAAGTCCCATAGACGGCAATGGCGGCGTTTCCCCATTGAACGGCTATGGCGGAGAAGTCCCATTGACTGCAATGGCGGAGTTTCCCCATTGAAAGTCTATGGCGGCGGAACCCATTGACTTCAACGGCGGAGTCGCTACCTTGAATGCCTATGGCGACAGAGCCCGTTGATTTCAATGGGGAAAAAGTGAAAAGCAGAGATTCATTTTTAAAGGGAAGAATCCTGTATTTAAAAAGTGTTTTAACCTGCATTGGTGTACCTCTGGTTCTGGGGGTCGCAGGGAGCTGAAACTTGGCCACTATGTAGAACCCCCTCTGGCATGAGGATTGGCAAGTATCAGCCCACTGGACCCAACAGAACCGATTATTTTGAAATGTGTAGATATTAAATTATGAATTGTATTTTGGGTCTGGTATGAAAACTCAGAGCCCATCTGCTATGTTAATGTTCCGGATGGCTGACAAATGGCCGAACATAAAACTCATGATCAAAGACTCCCCCACCCTGCTTGTGTATGCAAGCACAACAAAGGGCAGGACATGGGGACTTGAGATTAAGTGTGGTAATTCACACCTTGGACAAAGGGCATTCTGGGCCAAGCTAGTCTTGGAGACGCCAGGCTAGTGGGAGGGGGACTGAGAAAATAAGCCCCCTGTTTAGAATATTACCCACCCAGTGGGCAGGTATTATGGTGCCCCTCAGGTGAGGTGGCAAGGAGAGATTGGGTGCAGGTAATTGTTCTCCAACGGCCTGCACTCAATAATAAGGTATAGCCTGGAGATTGCATATAAACCAGTGTCCAGCCTATCCTCAGTTGTTAGTCGTGTTATTCATGTGCTTTGTGTATCTTCGTGATTGCTGATGATTTGCTAATTCTGTTACCTGATTACTTCATCATCCCCATTCCAACCCTAAGTAAGTGTATATTTTGCCTGTTATTTGTATATCTTGTGTGTTCACCTTCTTTAAGGAATAAAACTCAAATTTATCATATCTGAGCCGTGTTCAATTCAACCCAGTTATATTTTTGGTGTGTATATTATAACCTTGTCATAAGTTACCGTGACAATATTTTTTTAGAAAGGAAAGGTATACATGGATATTCCAAATAAACATGAGAAGGATGTTGATCATGGGAGTAATCTGATTGCCAATTCTTAGTGTCAGGAAGGAATTTATTTTTCCCCTTAGTAATATCATTGGATGATATGTCACTGGGATTTTTTGTTTGCCTTCCACTGGATCAATAAGGAAGTATAGATATAGGATAAAATATCTGTTGTCTAAATTTAGCATAGGTTGAACTTGATGGATGGATGTTTTTTTCAACCTCATCTACTATGTAATTATGTACTGTAACTATGTAACCTAAAGTTAACCCTATACAAATTAATTAAACGGCGGCCATTGTTTTTTTATATAATTAGCTTAGTGGATTTGAGTTAAACTCAAGGAAAATAACATCTGTTACTTATTTATATAACCTGATGTTATTTGTCCGGATTTAACGGACCATAGTGCATCTGGGCCAAAGCATTCACATTTATCAGAAATTGGTTTTATGCCTCCTATAATTTATACCTATTATTTGTTTATAGCATCTTGAAATTCAGAGGTCTCTTATTATTTATATATTTCCTAATTTAATTAAATAGAAGTAGCCATGTTAGTCCAGCTGCAATAAAATAAATGAGTACTTAAGTATTAGATGTTACCTTTTTTATTTGGACTAACAATTGATATTTTAGGACAAGCTTTCGAAAGTTCTCTCCCTTCCTCAGTTCAAGCATTATACTCTTGAAAGCTTGTCCTAAATTATCAATTGTTAGTCCAAATAAAAAAGATTTCACTCAATACTGAATACTCACTTATTTTGCACTATATTTCCAAAAAATATTTATTTAAAAAAGAGAAAAAGGAACAAAGTTTGTGTGACTAGATGCTTATTTTCTGAGTATTTCAAACAATATGAAGGAGAAAAAGAGAAAGTTAAGTATTTTGCATTAAGTATTTTCTACATTTTCCCCTAAAAACTCTTGTTTAAAAATATAATTTATGGCTCCAAAATAATTTCACAAATGCAATACTTTAGACCCAGACATTTTTTCTATTGTCTATTTAACTTCTAATGTCACTCAATAATTTATGTTTCTTATTTTTTCACTGGGATTATTAATAATTCAGAATATTGTGTTAAAAAAATTATTTATTTATTTTTACTTTTACCAATATGATTTTATTGTACAACCAAGATCTTGGGTTGCAAATACTAATAAGCTACAGGTAGTTTTTGGAAGTAAATATTGTGAAAGAGAAAGTATTATACATTTGTTCTCTGACTAAATATAATGAAATGTTAATATAAATACAGTTTTCAATTTATAGTATATGCCAGTGCCGTGGTTAAGAGTTTACATATGGTATTTCATGTGAGGGTGGACAGCATCTAGGGTATCACATAACCAAAGTTAATCGTCTACTGTTGTGCTCAAGGAGGTCACAATAGACAACTAACATATGTTCCACATCTGCTAGGTGCTTACAAGTCACCAAATTTCACTGCCATGATTCAATTATTATACTGGACCACCTTTATATGTCATCTTCTTTTCAGCAGAGCTTAATTTATGTAATGTACAGTTTCAAACAAACTCTACGTGGTGGTGGATCAAATGGCTACAAAGTTGACCTCTGTGTTCCTGAAGTATTTAAAATACATATTTGCACAAAAGGTTTCAATACTGTGATCTGATGGGCTTTTTTGTTCCGGCTTAATATGTCATACACCATCTGTGCTTACGTATCTCCTTCAAATGGAAAGCCCTTTCTGAATTTGTTGGGGCATCATTACTGAATTACAAAGACATACTGTAAGAAAACCCAAGTACAAGCATCAACAGTTACTTAAAAATTGGAAGATCTGGATCTATTAGATGACTAATGTTGAACATTTCATTGTGTTTTCCATTGTTAGAGGTTTAATCAAGGCAAATCCTTCAAAATGCACCAACGTAAAATAATCAAGAATTTTCTTTCTATTTGAAGTACGGTACTAACAATGGAGGGTGAGGGAGGAGGTGGTATGATAACTTTTATTGGAACAACAAGTAGTTGATATGTTACAAGCTTACGACTCTCTCGGTGTCCTTCATCGGGTAACTTTCTATTTGAAAGTGTCATTAAACAACAATCCCCCAATTATAATTCTTAAATAAAAAGGTTAAAAAAATACCTTTCTTGTCATGGTTCTTTAAACTTTCTTGATCTAAATAAATTATTTTTGTTAAATGTTCTGCTGGGAGTTTAAAATGGCTTTTAAAGTACTCATGTACAAGTAAACCTCCAATCTATTCAATGTAAAAAGTAAAATAATGAAAAAATATTATTGTGGACTACTATTTTGATATATTTGGTTTGCTATGGTAATCTTACATGTACATGTACTACACATATACCTGTATGTAAGGACTATATGGGCCTGATAGATATTGAATAAAGTACAGACCTCTATATAGACACCCTATAAAATATAAAACAGAGAGTTGTTCCCCTTTACATGCTAGGAAGATTCAGTATGAGTTCAGTTTAGAATCTATGGTTTATGGCAGGGGTGGGGAACGTCCGGCCCGCGGGCCATTTAAGGCCCGCGAAATCATTTGGTCCGGCACCCGGGAAGCAAGCCTGCAAGAATGGTTTTAAAAATAAAAAAATAAACTACCCCTCTCCTGATTGGCTGCCCGTGCTGTCACTCTGCCAAGATTTTTTTTTGGCCCGCCTCTTCCCTCAGCACTGCCCCCCTCCCTTCTCTCCTCCAGTAATGCCGGGCTCCTTAGGCTCCGCCCCTTTGTCCCTCCCTTTAGGCTCCGCAGGCCTGCCAGTCTCTCAGCTGCACTGGCTACCTATGCTGCTCCAGCAGCCCATCCACGGGCCCCAGGTAACCCACATGCCCCCTTATACCCCTTCCCAGGCACCTTACACACCCCAAGGGGGGAGACGCCTTATTTTTGTGTGTGTGTGTCACTGTGTGTGTGTCACTGTGTGTGTGTCACTGTGTGTGAGTCACTGTGTGTGTGTCACTGTGTGTGTGTCACTGTGTGTGTGTCTGTCTCAGTCACTGTGTGTGTGTGTGTGTGTGTGTGTGTGTGTGTGTGTGTGTGTGTGTGTGTGTGTGTGTGTGTGTGTGTGTGTGTGTGTGTGTGTGTGTGTGTGTGTGTGTGTGTGTGTGTGTGTGTGTCTGGCACTGTCACTGTGTGAGTCTGGCACTGTCACTGTGTGTCTCTGTCTGTCTGTGTGTGTGTCACTGTCACTGTGTGTCTCACTGTCTCTGTGTGTGTGTGTGTGTCACTGTCTGTGTGTCACTGTGTGTGTGTCACTGTGTATGTGTCTGTCTCTGTCACTGTGTGTGTGTGTGTGTGTGTGTGTGTGTGTGTGTGTGTGTGTGTGTGTGTGTGTGTGTGTGTGTGTATACAATGGAGGTGATTTGGTGCTCAAGCATGGAATCCCATTACAAAGTATTGTGAAAGGAACACTTCTGGGACATGAGATATTTCAACCTAATAAAGAGCTCCAGTTGCCCTGAAGGCAGGGGTAAATGCACAAAAACACCCCCCCCCCTAACCTCATTGGGCTGGCCCCAGGTAAGTACTCACGAATGTGTCACCAGTGGTCCCTCTCAGTCTGCGTGCTGTTGCCAATAGGGAGAAGTCCAATGCAATGTGGGTTGGTGCAACGCACAGCAAAAAAAAGGGGTGATGGCAGGTCTGGCAAAAATGTTTCATTATTGTGTGGACATAAAAACAGAAGGCTGCAACCTTCTACGCGTTTCGTGCAGACAAATTGCACTTTATCAACAAGTGTATCAACATGATATACAGCAGGTATATATAGGGGGACAGTCTGCCGATTTTGGCGCCAAACTCGCTCATTGGTAGCCTCATGCTACTTAAATAAATAGTGTATAGCTGTGAGGGCATGTGGGAATGGCTAATTACCTGTTGGCACTCGCAGGAGAGCCGCCTCCAAACACCGTGCTCGGTGACACGCACCGCACTGCAATGGAGGGCCAAATCTCACGAGATGCGCCTCATGCAAGCCACGTTCTTGCCGCGCATGCGCAGAACAAAACATTTTTGCCAGACCTGCCATCACCCCTTTTTTTTGCTGTGCGTTGCACCAACCCACATTGCATTGGACTTCTCCCTATTGGCAACAGCACGCAGACTGAGAGGGACCACTGGTGACACATTCGTGAGTACTTACCTGGGGCCAGCCCAATGAGGTTAGGGGGGGTGTTTTTGTGCATTTACCCCTGCCTTCAGGGCAACTGGAGCTCTTTATTAGGTTGAAATATCTCATGTCCCAGAAGTGTTCCTTTCACAATACTTTGTAATGGGATTCCATGCTTGAGCACCAAATCACCTCCATTGTATATCTACTTACCTGCATGGTAGCTCGTATTGGATGTCCTATATATGAATACAAGGATTTTATTTGTTGGATTAATACGTTTATGTGGTGGCTGAAGCAGGTCTGTGCAATTTTTTCAATAATTTTTTATGGACTTTGAATTGTTTGTTGCTAAGTGGAACAATAATGGAAGTAACAGAGGATTCAAACGTTACAGTACCGCTGATTTCTTATGCTTTCAACTGTGGGGATGATTCCTCTAGGAAAAAGAAGGCACTCTGTGTTTTTGAGAATGTGGTAGACATTGATACAAATGATGTTGCTGACTTAAAGATATATTTTCAGAGACTGGAAAGATTGCTTTTTTTACAAAACAAGGATTTGGTGGGACATTGTAGCTACTGAAAACTACATCAAAATAAAAAGAATCCCAAGAGGCTTAAGGGTAAAAAAAGCCCCAACTTTTGGTTTTCCTGACAAGGATTTTGAGGATCAGTGGGTCCAAACGCTTAATCACTGTTCATTCAGATTGATGGATCTAATATTGCAGCAAAAAATTAAGGAGAAAGATTCCATTGACATTCAGATTAAAGAATTACAAGAGAAATTGCGCCAGTTCCAGGACATGAGAGGTTTCGCCAATTATGACAAAATTCTGTCCAATACTGTTGAGGAAGCAGAACGTGAAATAATGATAAGGAAACAGAATAAGTATGACCGCGATCGCATTGATTATGAGAAAAAGCAAATTTACAGATGGCAGAGAATTAACACTGTTTTGGATCGATCCACTCAGAACACACCTAGAAACAACTCACGTAGATCAACACCAAATAAGTCAATATTAAAAAGTGGCAACACTGAACATCTAAGCGGTGACTCTGAATTCTCTGATGGAGAAAGTGTTTCACACTCTGTCTCATTTGTAAATATGGAAACAAGATCTAGTAATGATTGTGAAACCAATTCTCAGCCCAGGGACACAAGGGGCCCATCCGACGGTAACTCCCTTAGGGGTGCTCCTCAGGCAGGCAGACTGAATGACTCTTACCATCATGAGCAGTCAAAAAACTACTCAGTCTTCAGGAAAAACGAAAAGGAACCAGGAGGGGGAAGAAAAGAGGCAGGGGGAAAAAGAGCACACAAAAGAAAGAAGAATTATTAACTAATACTAACAATGTAATAAATCTTTCTGGTATTGAATTAACCAAGTCAGAGATTTCTCTCCTCAATAAAGGCTTAAAGTATGCGCCCTCCATGGGCATTGATCTTTTTGGTACAGCTGTGGATGTACATAAGTATGTCCGCAAATTAACTCTAAAAAATTTTTTTCATCATAAAGGAGGGGACAAATCTCTGACTGAGTCTTCTCTTGTGGATAACCCCCTAGAGAACACTTTTGATGTAATCACACCTCTAGCTTCTTGTGATATCTCCCCACCACAGGTCACACTTGAGTCTTTTCAAGATATTTGTGCTTTAAGAGACCTGAATGATCTTGCCGAATTAAGTAATTATGTTGAGGATTCCCAGACTTATACACTAACAGACTGGGATTCAAAACTTAGAGAAAAATCAGTGTTTTATCCTTCCTTTGTGAAAGGCCCTTATCTATCAATGTTTGAAAATCTGGTGATTCGTGACCTTAGGTTTTTGGCACATGGTTTCTCATTTTCAAGTATTAATGATGACAATTTGGATAGGGAGGAACGTTTGGCCATCAAAACATTACAGAGTAATCCAATGTTGGTAATTAAAAATGCTGATAAAGGAGGGGCGGTGGTGGTTCAGAGTAGGACAGACTATCTCAGGGAAGCCTATCGCCAACTTGGGGATGAGTCCTCCTACTCTGAACTACCACATGATCCAACTCCAACCTTCTTGAAGGAATTATTAAATCTTATTGATTTGGGTTCAGCAACACAAGTTCTCAACAAAAAAGAGATTGGATTTTTGGTCAATCCCCATCCCATTATCCCAGTTTTCCACCATCAAAAAAATAAGTCAAACAACATTCCCATTTATTGGATAAACCGAACAAGTATTATTGTATGTAACTCTTTTCCTTTCACGGTTTGAAAAAACTGAAAAAACTGAATATATGTACTTCCAATTTAGTAGTCATCCTCTGTTCTCCAGGAAGGCTGCTTATATGTTTTTAATATAGGTATAAGTTAGAATTCCATAAAATATGTTGTGTTATGTCTGATCATATATATCTGTGGTTTTAAGTTCACAATCAATGTATGTTTTGTATATGTGGTGTACAGTCTGCCTAATTTGGCCCCCAACGTGAATTATGAATATATTTTAGAATATTGAGTTTTCCTATCCCTCCCTTCTTTCCAATTTCTTCTTCTTGTCTTTTTCTTTTCCTTCTTTTTATTCCCTCTTCTTTTTTCCTTTCCCCCCCCTCCCCTTTTTCCCCCTCCCCCCCCCTCCCCCCTCTTCCCCTTCCTTTCTCTCCTCCCCCCCCTTCTTTTTCCCATTCCCTTTCCCCCCCCCTCCCTCCTATTTTCTCCCTCTTCATCTCCCCCTTTCCCTTTCCTTCTCCCCTTTTTCTTCCCTCCCACTTCTCCTTCTTCATTCCCCCCTACCCTCCCATTCCTTCTTTTCCCCACCCCCCTCCGTCTCTTTCCTCCTCCCCCCCCTCTTCCCCCCCACCGCACCATGGACAAGCAATGTGAGTGTCATTATGATTTATAGGCATCTCCATTAACATCCTTGTTGTGTGGTTGGACATACATCATTTTTTCAGTCACTAACGGGCATAGGGACGCATGCGCGAGCACTTATGACCCTGTGGGTACTGCTCGTGTGATTCAGGACTGATTCTTGAGATTTTTTGTTCTGCGCATGCGCGGCAAGAACGTGGCTTGCATGAGGCGCATCTCGCGAGATTTGGCCCTCCATTGCAGTGCGGTGCATGTCACCGAGCACGGTGTTTGGAGGCGGCTCTCCTGCGAGTGCCAACAGGTAATTAGCCATTCCCACATGCCCTCACAGCTATACACTATTTGTTTAAGTAGCATGAGGCTTCCAATGAGCGAGTTTGGCGCCAAAATCGGCAGACTGTCCCCCTATATATACCTGCTGTATACCATGGCTGGAAAAAAATCTTTTTCTGGCGCTGAGGTGTGGTAGAGATGAGTGGATTTATAATTTCTTCTGATGAACAATGACCTCAGGAAAGGGAGAAAGAAAAAGACAAGACATGCAGGGGACCTGCAATAGTGTATTACCCAAGGGATAACCGGAAGTATACAAAGAAGGAGCAATTTATTATTAAAATACCTTGGTTAAAAACCATGGATGACAATTAATAAACATATAATAAACATTCATTGATATTAATAAAATAATTAATGAACTGGTGCCTAGGCACTATCCACACTGTAATGGTTAGGAACAATGTCCAGCAGTCCTGTTCTTTGCTCCGCCTGATCTAAAATTGGAAACCTACTCACCACAGGTAAGTAGTATAAAAGCAATGTATAAGCACTTGGTTCTGGTGGTCTTGGCCTCTGATGTCGCCGTCCGCCTTGTAATATGTCCGCATCTGCTGCCGGGGATCTGTTTCTGTGTTCCTGTGAGCGCTGCTTCCTGGAATACACCCGATCTCCTCGGCCTGATGACGTCACCTGTATTGGTCCTCGGCTACGGTGGCTCAGCGGTACCACCAGACCTTCCTACGCGTTTCGAAAGTACGAATGGCGTCTCTCTTCGTCAGGGATAAGTGCTGCTGGTAGCTTATCTTGTTAAATACCCCAGTCCTGATTGGAAGCGCTTAGTAATTGGCGCTTTCTTAATAGAGTAATTCAACTCATCTGTCCTTTACAAGTATTCTTATGGAAGCATAATTGATGATATTTAAATATTGGTATTTGTGGTATTGAATAACGTGATTTCTAGACAAAAGATACACAAGAATCTCTGTGATCTCCACAAGACTTATAAATTCAAAAGCTTTTTATAGTGGTATTGAATTACTGTAGTTATTAGTGCAGGTAATTCTTTATTTTAAGTGTCCTACTAATTGGATTGAAAATAAAAATAAACAGTCTTGTGTGATTTCAAAGATTTTTCTGCAATTTGGAAGCATGGGTACAATGACAATATCAATGGACTCTTATCTCATACTATCCTAATATATTAAATGGACTAGCTATGGAATATATTTATGAACTTAATAGTAATAATGCGATAGTAAATTAATGATTACAATATTTTAAAAATAAAAATAAACATAAACATTCAAATCGTATAAAGCAATGATATATAAATAATTAAAAATAACAAATTAAAAATTACAAATTACAAATAGAAAAGTTGAAAAATACCAACAGCATTTCGAAATGACTACAATTGCCTATAATGAAAGATCTTGCAGAAATGGTTTTTAAGCGGATATGAATTAATTGTACTTCAAACCTAATTTTAAATATGTTTTTATATATAATGTGTCAAAACTCGTGGGAAGGGAAAATCTGAGCAGACCGTGATTAAAGTGAAATATTCATAGTGATACTGTGCGAGACGTGTGACTATTATTAAACTAATGTTAATATGTGTATTCACCAGTTTTTTGAATATTTTGTTGTTACGTGAATTTAACAGTGAAGTAAATTATTGTGTGAATTAAAAAAGAAAGAAAAAGAATAAAATACCTAGTGTTTTTATATTGTGAACTTGTGTTAATAATATTAACGTGTATTATAAATATTCCTGTGTGATAAATAATTATTTAAGTGCACTTGTGTAAGTGGATGTTGCTTATAATAATAATAATGATCATAATAATGTCTTCATCAAGTCGGCAGACAAATAGACAATGGATAGAATTATCATGATTTCAAGAAAGCTGACAAATCAAATTCAATATTTAAACCTGATGGACTTAAAGTCTTTAACTCGAAAATCCAAAAGGACTCTCTTTTTGAAATGAAATTGATTTTGTCCCCACCTCTCCTACTGAAGTTTGGGCATTCGATGCCATGGCATTTTAGCCCTGTGGGATTTTGTGAATGAACTTTCTTAAAGTGAAGTTATTTTTAATTATTTATATATCATTGCTTTATACGATTTGAATGTTTATGTTTATTTTTATTTTTAAAATATTGTAATCATTAATTTACTATCACATTATTACTATTAAGTTCATAAATATATTCCATAGCTAGTCCATTTAATATATTAGGATAGTATGAGATAAGAGTCCATTGATATTGTCATTGTACCCATGCTTCCAAATTGCAGAAAAATCTTTGAAATCACACAAGACTGTTTATTTTTATTTTCAATCCAATTAGTAGGACACTTAAAATAAAGAATTACCTGCACTAATAACTAATTCAATACCACTATAAACAGCTTTTGAATTTATAAGTCTTGTGGAGATCACAGAGATTCTTGTGTATCTTTTGTCTAGAAATCACGTTATTCAATACCACAAATACCAATATTTAAATATCATCATTTATGCTTCCATAAGAATACTTGTAAAGGACAGATGAGTTGAATTACTCTATTAAGAAAGCGCCAATTACTATGCGCTTCCAATCAGGACTGGGGTATTTAACAAGATAAGCTACCAGCAGCACTTATCCCTGACGAAGAGAGACGCCATTCGTACTTTCGAAACGCGTAGGAAGGTCTGGTGGTACCGCTGAGCCACCGTAGCCGAGGACCAATACAGGTGACGTCATCAGGCCGAGGAGATCGGGTGTATTCCAGGAAGCAGCGCTCACAGGAACACAGAAACAGATCCCCGGCAGCAGATGCGGACATATTACAAGGCGGACGGCGACATCAGAGGCCAAGACCACCAGCACCAAGTGCTTATACATTGCTTTTATACTACTTACCTGTGGTGAGTAGGTTTCCAATTTTAGATCAGGCGGAGCAAAGAACAGGACTGCTGGACATTGTTCCTAACCATTACAGTGTGGATAGTGCCTAGGCACCAGTTCATTAATTATTTTATTAATATCAATGAATGTTTATTATATGTTTATTAATTGTCATCCATGGTTTTTAACCAAGGTATTTTAATAATAAATTGCTCCTTCTTTGTATACTTCCGGTTATCCCTTGGGTAATACACTATTGCAGGTCCCCTGCATGTCTTGTCTTTTTCTTTCTCCCTTTCCTGAGGTCATTGTTCATCAGAAGAAATTATAAATCCACTCATCTCTACCACACCTCAGCGCCAGAAAAAGATTTTTTTCCAGCCTTCACTCCATCTCTGGGTAGAAGATACCAGAAATATCTTTTAAAGGCAGCTCCAGGACTACCTATTGGACTCTTTATCAAAGGTTTTTAATATCCATTATTGTCATTGCACCAGCGCTGAGTACACACCTATTATTTTACCTACAAGTGTTTATCTTGGGTGTTAGCAGCTGTGTTATATTTCAATATGAGTAGTTTATTTGTGAATCGTAGTAATAGGGGTCTAGATATAGATCAAGTATTTTCAACAACAGATACCCCAGATACACCTATGATACAAGAAGAGACACAGGTAGAAGGCTTAGAGGCTACATACGACAGATTAGAGAAATTAATGATTCATGAATCTAGACAACTGTGGGATGCGGTAGCATTAGAGAAATATTTAGAACAAAAAATGATTCCCCGCGGTTTAAGGATTTTTAAAACACCAACTACCGATTTCAATAATGACCAATTTGTAACTGAGTGGAATAGACTGCTAGACAACTGCTCTTTTGAGTTAATGAGATTTCTCATCTCAAATAGAAGACAGTTGCTTCGCAGACTAGACAATGAAATCACAGAAATACAGGAATATTTAGAGTCAGTGAATAGTCAAGAAAAAACACTATATGAGGATAAAATAGACAAAAAGACAAAACAGGCAGAGAAAGATATCAAAGAAAATAAAAGAATAAAACATCAAAGGGACAAGCTGGATTATGCCCAAGGCAAATATAGAAATTGGAAAAAAACATCACTCCAGGAAAAACCCCAGAATGTCCATAAAGGACGTAATAGAAACAAAAAAACATATTATGAAAATAAATATAGAGTACCATCCAAAGATACACGTGACACATCTAAGGATAGAACACCATCTAGACATCAGAATAGAGACAACAAGAAGGAAAACAAAATAGAGAAATCTAATAATAGAAAGGAAGAAAGAATTGAGAATAAACATCACAAAGAAGATGATAATATACAGCCTAAATATCATATTAATTCCCCTTTCCATCAACTAAGAGGGCTACATATTGATCAAACCAACCAAAGGAAGAAAAGCCCCCCCCCCCCCAAATACCACATTAAAAAAGCAGGAGAGTCCAGAAAAAGGTCCTAAAATAACTAGCGGAGATAAAAACCTAGGAAACACACAAAAATCCAATCAGGAAAAGAAGACATTGTTTTCTTTTTTAGATTGGAAGAGAGAAAGGGACCAGGAGTTCCAGAGGAAACAACCAGAGAAAAAATGGGAATCTCCAAATTCAAGAAAAAGAAAAATAGAAAAAGAGGTAGAAGAGGGGGGAAAGAAAAGAATAGCCAGAGCAATAAGCGAATAAAGGAAGCTAAGGTTCTCAAAAAACAATCTAAACAACAATTGAATATATTTAATATTAGTAAATATGAACTTACTACATACGAAAAACAAGTATTAAGCAAGGGGCTAACTTTCGCTCCAACATGTGGCCCAAATCATTTTGGGGTACATGTGGATGTACAAAAATTAATTCGCAAGCTAGCATTAAAAAGATTCTTTGCGAAAAATACCAACAGATTAGATACGGTTCAAAATGATAGAACAGATAAAAAATTAACAAAATTTAAACCTAGTTCTACTTTCTACCCAAAATTTGCAAGGGGTAATCTAGTTGAAACATTTGCAGAAATGGTATCAGCGGATATAGAAAAATGTATCAATGCAAAAAAGAGAAGAAGGGAAAATCTGAGCAAACATGAGAAGGAAGCCATCACACAATTAGAAAATAATGAAAAGATAGTAATCAAGTCGGCAGACAAAGGGGGAGGCATCGTAATTATGGATGCCTCCTACTACAGTATATAGAGGAATCCAGACACATACTGGAGGATAAAGACACTTACAAAGTATTAGAGAACAATCCTACAGTTCATTACCAAGAAAAACTACACACTATATTAGAACAGGCAGTTATAGATGGAGCTATAGGAGAAAAAGAACAAGAATTTATTTATAACATTCACCCTAGAATACCTATATTCTATATGATCCCGAAGATCCACAAAGATCTGGCCAGACCACCGGGTCGCCCGATAATATCCGGGTTAGGATCTCTAACATCAGCTCTATCAGAGTTCATTGACCATCATTTACAACAGTATGTAGTGAAGTTGCGTTCTTACCTAAGGGACACCACCCATATTTTGCAAATATTAGGAGAAGTTCAGTGGCATGAGAACTTCATCATTGTAACGGCGGATGTAACTTCACTATATACTGTAATAACCCATGCAAAGGGATGTGAAGCTATATTGTCAAAGCTGGAACAAGATATCACTTTATCATCTAATTTAGCACAATTTTTAATGGTTTCTATAGACTTCATATTAAGACACAACTATTTTTTGTTTCAGGATCAATTTTATTTACAGATATGTGGCACCGCCATGGGAACCAAATTTGCCCCCAGCTATGCGAATATTTTCATGGGGAAATATGAGGATGATTACATCTGGTCCAATGCGGGGCTGGGGGAGAATTTGGTCCTGTGGCGGCGCTACATAGATGACGTTATTTTCATTTGGAGAGGCTCTATTTTAGAGTTAGATCAGTTTAAATCATATCTCAATAATAATGACAGGAACTTGAAGTTTACCTTCAAGGACAGCAAAGATAATGTTGAATTCTTAGATCTCCAATTATATGTAGAAAACACGATCCTACAAACCAAAACTTACTACAAACCAGTGCAAGCAAACAATTATCTCCTGGCCAGCAGCAACCACAATCCAAATTGGATAAAAAACATCCCGAAGGGAAAGCTGGTCAGGATCAAACGCAATTGTTCGGAAAATCATATGTTTGAATTGCAGGCACAAGATCTAAAAGAGAAGTTTTTAGACAGGGAGTACAATAAACATCAGCTAGAGCAGGCAGTGGAAACTGTAAGGAATATGACCAGATCAGAACTATTAAAATATAAACCTAAAGATCAAAATAATGATAACAACACAGTAGCGTTCATAACACAGTATAACACACTAGCACCAGAGATAAGAAAAATCTTTGCGAAATATTGGGGTTTACTAAGACAAGATGAAATTTTGAGTAAACATCTAACAGAGAAACCTGAAATTTATTTCAGGCAAGCTAACAATCTCAAAACATATTTATCTCCAAGTTGCCCTTTTAGTAAACATACCGCTTCTAAAACCAACATTAAAGGGTACTACCCATGTGCCAAATGTACAGCCTGCCAGTTTAGTATTAAAACAAAACAATTTTCATCTAAAGTTACACAAAAAGAGTACCCAATTAGGACTCTAATCAATTGCCACAGTCAATATGTTATATATCTCCTGGAATGCCCGTGTGGCCTCCAATATGTGGGCCGCACGGGGTAGAACACTACAGAGACGACTGGGAGAACATATTTATAATATAAAAAGGGGGTTTGAATTTCATAATGTGTCACTTCACTTTAAGAAAGTTCATTCACAAAATCCCACAGGGCTAAAATGCCATGGCATCGAATGCCCAAACTTCAGTAGGAGAGGTGGGGACAAAATCAATTTCATTTCAAAAAGAGAGTCCTTTTGGATTTTCGAGTTAAAGACTTTAAGTCCATCAGGTTTAAATATTGAATTTGATTTGTCAGCTTTCTTGAAATCATGATAATTCTATCCATTGTCTATTTGTCTGCCGACTTGATGAAGACATTATTATGATCATTATTATTATTATAAGCAACATCCACTTACACAAGTGCACTTAAATAATTGTTTATCACACAGGAATATTTATAATACACGTTAATATTATTAACACAAGTTCACAATATAAAAACACTAGGTATTTTATTCTTTTTCTTTCTTTTTTAATTCACACAATAATTTACTTCACTGTTAAATTCACGTAACAACAAAATATTCAAAAAACTGGTGAATACACATATTAACATTAGTTTAATAATAGTCACACGTCTCGCACAGTATCACTATGAATATTTCACTTTAATCACGGTCTGCTCAGATTTTCCCTTCCCACGAGTTTTGACACATTATATATAAAAACATATTTAAAATTAGGTTTGAAGTACAATTAATTCATATCCGCTTAAAAACCATTTCTGCAAGATCTTTCATTATAGGCAATTGTAGTCATTTCGAAATGCTGTTGGTATTTTTCAACTTTTCTATTTGTAATTTGTAATTTTTAATTTGTTATTTTTAATTATTTATATATCATTGCTTTATACGATTTGAATGTTTATGTTTATTTTTATTTTTAAAATATTGTAATCATTAATTTACTATCACATTATTACTATTAAGTTCATAAATATATTCCATAGCTAGTCCATTTAATATATTAGGATAGTATGAGATAAGAGTCCATTGATATTGTCATTGTACCCATGCTTCCAAATTGCAGAAAAATCTTTGAAATCACACAAGACTGTTTATTTTTATTTTCAATCCAATTAGTAGGACACTTAAAATAAAGAATTACCTGCACTAATAACTAATTCAATACCACTATAAACAGCTTTTGAATTTATAAGTCTTGTGGAGATCACAGAGATTCTTGTGTATCTTTTGTCTAGAAATCACGTTATTCAATACCACAAATACCAATATTTAAATATCATCATTTATGCTTCCATAAGAATACTTGTAAAGGACAGATGAGTTGAATTACTCTATTAAGAAAGCGCCAATTACTAAGCGCTTCCAATCAGGACTGGGGTATTTAACAAGATAAGCTACCAGCAGCACTTATCCCTGACGAAGAGAGACGCCATTCGTACTTTCGAAACGCGTAGGAAGGTCTGGTGGTACCGCTGAGCCACCGTAGCCGAGGACCAATACAGGTGACGTCATCAGGCCGAGGAGATCGGGTGTATTCCAGGAAGCAGCGCTCACAGGAACACAGAAACAGATCCCCGGCAGCAGATGCGGACATATTACAAGGCGGACGGCGACATCAGAGGCCAAGACCACCAGCACCAAGTGCTTATACATTGCTTTTATACTACTTACCTGTGGTGAGTAGGTTTCCAATTTTAGATCAGGCGGAGCAAAGAACAGGACTGCTGGACATTGTTCCTAACCATTACAGTGTGGATAGTGCCTAGGCACCAGTTCATTAATTATTTTATTAATATCAATGAATGTTTATTATATGTTTATTAATTGTCATCCATGGTTTTTAACCAAGGTATTTTAATAATAAATTGCTCCTTCTTTGTATACTTCCGGTTATCCCTTGGGTAATACACTATTGCAGGTCCCCTGCATGTCTTGTCTTTTTCTTTCTCCCTTTCCTGAGGTCATTGTTCATCAGAAGAAATTATAAATCCACTCATCTCTACCACACCTCAGCGTCAGAAAAAGATTTTTTTCCAGCCTTCACTCCATCTCTGGGTAGAAGATACCAGAAATATCTTTTAAAGGCAGCTCCAGGACTACCTATTGGACTCTTTATCAAAGGTTTTTAATATCCATTATTGTCATTGCACCAGCGCTGAGTACACACCTATTATTTTACCTACTGCTGTATACCATGTTGATACACTTCTTGATAAAGTGCAATTTGTCTGCACGAAACGCGTAGAAGGTTGCAGCCTTCTGTTTTTATGTCCACACAATAAAGAAACATTTTTGCCAGACCTGCCATCACCCCTTTTTTTTGCTGTGCGTTGCACCAACCCACATTGTGTGTGTGTGTGTGTGTGTGTGTGTGTGTGTCTGGCACTGGCACTGTGTGTGTCTGGCACTGTCAGTCTCTGTCTGTCTGTGTGTGTGTCACTGTCACTGTGTGTCTCACTGTCTGTGTGTGTGTGTGTGTGTGTGTGTCACTGTCTGTGTGTGTGTGTATGTGTGTGTCACTGTCTCTGTGTGTGTGTGTATGTGTGTGTCTCTGTGTATGTGTGTGTCTCTGTGTGTGTGTGTGTGTGTGTGTGTGTGTGTGTGTGTGTGTGTGTGTGTGTGTGTGTGTCACTGTCTCTGTGTGTGTATGTGTGTGTGTGTCACTGTCTCTGTGTGTGTGTGTTTGTGTGTCACTGTCTCTCTTTGTGTGTGTGTGTGTTTCACTGTCTCTGTGTGTGTGTGTGTGTGTGTGTGTGTGTGTGTGTGTGTGTGTGTGTGTGTGTGTGTGTGTGTGTGTGTGTGTCACTGTCGTCTGTGTATGTGTGTGTGTGTGTGTCTCACTGTCTTTCTCTGTGTGTGTGTGTGTGTCTCACTGTCTTTCTCTGTGTGTGTGTGTGTGTGTGTGTGTGTGTGTCTCACTGTCTCTGTGTGTGTGTGTGTGTGTGTGTGTCTCACTGTCTCTGTGTGTGTGTGTCTGTGTGTCTCACTGTCTCTGTGTGTCTCACTGTCTCTGTGTATCTCACTGTGTGTGTGTGTGTGTGTGTGTGTGTGTGTGTGTGTGTGTGTGTGTGTGTGTGTGTGTGTGTGTGTGTGTGTGTGTGTGTGTGTGTGTGTGTGTGTGTCACTGTCACTGTGTGTCACTGCCACTGTGTGTGTGTGTGTCTCACTGTCTGTGTGTGTGTGTGTGTCTGTGTGTGTGTGTCACTGTGAGTCACGGTACTGTGTTTGTGTGTCACTGTCTGTGTGTGGCAGCAGCCGCCTGAGGTGATTAAGGACCTGAATATCACCAGGGCGGCGCGGGTAAGCAGCGCTCTGGGGGGAGAGGGTATAAGAGGAGTGGGGGAAGGGGGGGGGGATAAGAGGCTTGGGGGATAGAAGAACGAGTCTGCGGTGGGAGAGACACCTCACTACCGCCTCTCCTCCTCCCCACACCGGGTAGCAGTTGCAGAGGAGGGCACCTGCTCCGATCCCACCTGCTCCGATCCCCCCTGCTCAGATTCCCCCCACCCCCTTGTGCACTTAAACGGTCCTCCTTCTCCCCACACTGAGCAGCAGTTGCGGAGGGCACCTGCTCCGATCCCCCCGATCAGATTTCCCTCCCCCTGTGTGTGTCTGAGAGAGAGAGAGTGTGTGTGTGTGTCTGAGAGAGAGTGTGTGTCTGAGAAAGAGAGTGTGTGTCAGAGAGAGAGTGTGTGTGTCTGAGAGTGGGTCTGTGAGTCTTGAGAGTGGGTCTGAGAGTCTTGAGAGTGGGTCTGAGAGTGGGTCTGAGAGTGGGTCTGAGAGTGGGTCTGACAGTCTGAGAGTGGGTCTGACAGTCTGAGAGTGGGTCTGACAGTCTGAGAGTGGGTCTGACAGTCTGAGAGTGGGTCTGACAGTCTGAGTGACAGTGGGTCTGAGAGTCTGAGTGACCGTGGGTCTTAGAATCTGAGTGACAGTGGGTCTGAGATTCTGAGTGACAGTGGGTCTGAGAGTCTGAGTGACAGTGGGTCTGAGAGTCTGAGTGACAGTGGGTCTGAGAGTCTGAGTGACAGTGGGTCTGAGAGTCTGAGTGACAGTGGGTCTGAGTGAAAGTGGGTCTGAGAGTCTGAGTGACAGTGGGTCTGAGAGTCTTTGAGTGGGTCTGAGAGAGAGTGGGTCTGGGGTCTGAGAGAGAGTGGGTCTGAGAGAGAGTGGGTCTGAGAGAGTGTGGGTCTGAGAGAGAGTGGGTCTGAGAGCCTGAGAGAGAGAGTGGGTCTGAGAGCCTGAGAGAGGGAGTGGGTCTGAGAGTCTGAGAGAGGGAGTGGGTCTGAGAGTCTGATTTCCCTCCCCCCTGCCCGATTTCTGTGTGTGTGTGCGCGTGTGCGTGTCCACGTGCGTGCGCACAGACACCATCCCACAGTCAGTCATAGTCACCAACCACCCAAGAGTCAGTCAGTCACCCAAAGAGAAGCAGTTCCAGCCATCACATTAGTGGTGAGTTCATTAAATGTTTGACCAAATATAGCAGGCTAATTTTTAAGTTGATCATTTTGGATGGCCCTCGAATGATTTTATAAATATCAAAATGGCCCTTGGCAGAAAAAAGGTTCCCCACCCCTGGTTTATGGTATCTATTTTATGTGTCTTTGTATCTGTATGCTTACTGATCCAGTAGATCAATCAAAAATGTTCATTGTGACACTTTTTTTAAGAGAGAGAAGGGAAGCAGGCACACGGTCTTATGCATACAAATTTATTGTGCCAAAAGACCAAACGTTGCGGCAGTATACAGCTGCTTTTTTCAAGAAGAGGGCTACTGAATAAGAACATTAATACAGATATTTATACCTAACAAGTACTCGCCCCACCACGCTCGAGGCAGTCAATCTCCTTGATGCCGACGCCCACATGATGACGTCAGAGCACCCGTCACAGAGGAGGCGGGCCCGAGGCAGCAGACCCCCCATGCAAGATGGCGATTGGCTAGCCGGTTGCCATGGGAACCTCCACCATGCTGGAGACAGCCATAGTCCTTGACGCCTACGCCCACGCGGTGACATCAGGCGTCCACAAGATGTGACGTGATGACATCAGATGTTGCTGAGGAGACAGCCAGCCAGTAGTCTCCCCGAGCAGAATAGTGATAGGCTAGCCGGTCGCCATGGGAACCCTGTGGAGCGTGGGGTGGGTGAGAGCCCTTACAAGAACATACAAGTGCAAGTAATTAAATAAACATTAACAAACATCAACCAGTCAACATGTGAGGTACCTTGGGATGTCTGGACCTCCCTGGACCCAGCTCACGAGCAGATAAGTACCCCCTCCAGCACCATATTTCTGAGTGCGTGTTCTCTCCACTAATATATGCTTTTTTTTTTTAAGAAACAGCAAGATCAAGAAAAAGTGATATAGTTGATAAAACTATTCATATGTAATGCCAGGTATTATATGAGTTGCATATGGAGCTGTTTTTCAAATTTCCGCATGTGTCAATTAACCACTGTTTTTTCTCACCAAGAAGTAACATATCTTTAAGTGGCTGTTGCTTTTTAATGGGAATTGCAGACTAAATCTGTGACTCTTGGGTCATGGAGCATGTCTGAATTAATTAGAATTTTATAACGACATTTTCGCTAGTGTTAAACTCATTTCAATTCACCCTGAATTTATTGAGCTTCATGAAGTAATTAATGATTATAATACAGTACCGTTAACAGTCTTTATGAAACATGACATTTTTTAAATGAAACTTCAATCTATAAAAATGTTTATATCCTTATTATTTTAATAATTAAATCAAAATATGTATTTGGAAGCCTCTAATTAAAAGAAAGTATATATGTATACATAGTGTTCAGAAAAAAAGGCCCCTTTAGTTTTTCATCATATTTAATATATTTCTCACTATATCCCAATGAAAATGTGCATAATTATAGGTCTGTTATGTATATTAATACTCAGAAGCACAATGTAGACAATCAACTGATGTTAACTCATTTTGTCACTGTATTATGTCTAGATACACTGTGGCACATTCATATGAATTAAACGAGAATTCAGAGTTTTTCTTTCCTGGCTCATAAATGTGTTAAACTGTTGTAATCTAATCTGAAAAATCAAAATACAGTGTAACAATAAAGTTTAAGATCCAAGTATGGCTCAAAATGTGTTTCTAAGTGTCCTTTTGCTGTAACTCCCCAAAAAAGAGAGCACAAATTTCTGATAGCATAATTGATAACACGTTGATCCAGCTGCTCCCACTACTGAATGATAACTTGTTTTACGAATCTACATTAGCAACCATCCCTTATCAGAAAACATTTTGCGTACCGTAAGTGTGTTGGACCATAATTCTTGCTCTGTCTGTAGCACTTTATAACGTGCTTATCTTTTTTGCATAATACGATTTTATAACTATGCATTTAAAGAGGTTATCATGCCGTCACCAATTCCAATAATTCTTAAATAATAGCAGTAATAATGTACTGTGACAGACCTATAATTGCTCACATTTTCATAAAAATTAAGTAATTTTTTTTTCTACAATATATATATATATATACAGTTGTGTGAAAAATAATGTACACCCTCTTTGAATTCTATGGTTATACATATCAGGACATAATAACAATCATCTGTTCCATAGCAGGTCTTAAAATTATGTAAATACAACCTCTAGATGAACAACAACACATGACATACTACAGTGTGTCATGATTTATTTAACACAAATAAAGCCAAAATGGAGAAGCTATGTGTGAAAAACTAAGTACACATTTCATTATTCCATAGGAATTAAGATGCTAAGTAGAAGACAGGTGCTGCTAATCAAATGCCCTTGATTAATTGATCCTCAGCAAGTGTGATCACCTCTACAAAAGCCGATGTTTTAGCAGTTTGCTGGTCTGGAGTATTCAGGTGTGTGTTAACACAATGCCAAGGAGGAAAGACATCAGCAATGATCTTAGAGAAGCAATTGTTGCTGTCCATCAATCTGGGAAGGGTTATATGGCCATTTCCAAACAATTTAAAGTCCATAATTCTACAGTGAGAAAGACTATTCAAAAGTGGAAAGCATTCAAGACAATTGCCAATCTTCCCAGTTGTGAACGTCCCAGCAAATTCACCCCAAGGTCAGACCGTGCAATGCTCAGAGAAATTGCAAAAAAAACAAGAGTTACATCTCAGACTCTACAGGCCTCAGTTAGCATGTTAAATGTTAAAGTTCATGACAGAACAATTAGAAAAAGACTGAACTTTTTTCTGTGAGTATGTACTGCTGCGGCACAGTTTATTCGAGCATTTGCCCGTTCTGTGCTGCAGCAGTAGCCTGGCGCGCGCCCGAGTGTGACGGGCGCACGCCGAAGCAGCGGAAGAGCGCCCTCCGATCGGGGCGCTCTCCCTACCGCTGCCGGGTCCGCCGGGTCCCCCGGAACCCCCTGCCGCTGTCCCGCGATCGCGGGACACCAGGGCTCCCTCGGGGAGCCCCTGGACACGCGTGCAGGGGGCGCACGCTCCCGATGACGCGTGACCGCGCGTCTATGACGCGCGGCACGCCGAGGGGCGGCCACTAGCAAGCCGGGAGATTTCCCGGCTTGCGGTACCGACCACACTTCAATAAAGTGTGTCGGTAGTGTATTGTCTCCCCTTTTAAGTTGAGTTATATGTGTCTGTTTGTCCATTTAAGTAGAGTCGGCTTGGACTATATAGTCCACACCAAAGTACCCGGAAGACCGGGTCCCGAAGCACAGCAGGGCCTCATTGTTACTTATATAATTGTTAAAATATTGTTTGCATACAAGACAAAAGTATTCTGTAATGTATTTTATGCTGTCTTGATTCAATAAAATTTAAGTTATAAAAAAGAAAAAGACTGAACAAGTATGGTTTGTTTGGAAGGGTTGCCAGGAGAAAGCCTCTTCTCTAAAAAGAACATGGCAGCACGGCTTAAGTTTGCAAAGTTGCATCTGAACAAACCACAAGACTTCTGGAACAATGTCCTTTGGATAGACGAGACCAAAGTGGAGATGTTTGGCCATAATGTACAGCGCCACGTTTGGCGAAAACCAAACACAGCATATCAGCACAAACACCTCATATCAACTGTCAAGCACGGTGGTGGAGGGGTGATGATTTGGGCTTGTTTTGCAGCCACAGGACCTGGGATCCTTGCCGTCATTGAGTCGACCATGAACTCCTCTTTATACCAAAGTATTCTAGAGTCAAATGTGAGGCCATCTGTCCGACAGCTATAGCTTGGCCAAAATTGGGTCATGTAACAGGACAATGATCCCAAGCACACCAGAAAATCTACAACAGAATGGCTGAAAAAGAAAAGAATCAAGGTGTTGCAATGGCCCATTCAAAGTATAGACTTGAACCCAATTGAAAAGCTGTGGCAGGACCTTAAGAGAGCTGTGCATAAACAAATGCTCACAAACCTCAATGAACTGAAGCAACGTTGTAAAGAAGAGTGGGCCAAAATTCCTCCACAACGATGTGAGAGACTGATAAAGTCATACAGAAAACTAAAAGTGGTTCTACAAGCTATTGCATCATAAGGTATACTTAGTTTTTCACACATGGCTTCTCCATTTTTGCTTTCTTTTTGTTAAATAAATAATGACACAGTGTAATATGTCATGTGTTGTTGTTCTTCTGAGGTTTTATTTACCTAATTTTAAGACCTGCCTTTGGAACAGATAATTGTTATTATTTCCTGATATGTAAAACCATAGAATTCAAAGAGGGTGTACTTTCTTTTCCACACCACTGTAGGTTGGGACTAAATCCAATCAATATGGGTATAGTGTAACTGGAGCCAAGGTAGACTCAGAATGATGTCAACTGACGGCGTATGGATGGTGACCAGTTGTATCCTCTCAGAATGGTCCTCGCCGACCTGTAAGGAGATTGATGTGGTTTGCAAGGATATAAAGGCGGGTTGCAGTGGGCGACCGTCTATAGCTTCGAGCCCCATGGGGTGATTCTTGTATATTAGGGGTTACCTTGTTCCTCTCAGCGATTGTCGATGATGTTTTCAACTGACCCGGAATCCAGAAAGGCCCATTTAGTGGTTCTGAATGTGTCTCCAATAGAACAATGGGAACAAAAAACCTGGCAGAGAGTTTGGGAGGAGGTGAAGGTAAGTTTCCCAGTGTGATCCTCCCGGCTCTCACTGGGCTTTGGCATTTCCCAACTTTAGTGGACAGACGACTACTAAGTATCCGGTATCACCACAACACAGACAAAGGCCCGCGCGACGTCTGTGCAGTTTTTCCACAGCTGATAAGTGGGTACCTCCCAACTGCATAGGTTCCTCTACGACCAAAGGAGAAGGATCCACAACTTCTGCAGGACGAGTAAGTAATGATTGCGTACCTTGTTGACATCTGCCTGTCTCAATCTTTCTCTCTTGATGTCGTTGGTCCATGTGTATGCATAGGGCCACGAGATCCTCTAATCCAGCGGGGCGCTCGAGCAGCCAATTCGTCCTTGAAGCCCATGGACAACCCTTGCCAGAATGCTGCAGTCAAGTCCTCGTCATTCCAGCCGGTCTCGGTGGTGATGGTGCAAAATTCAACCGCATAGTGGGCCACAGAACAGTTATGAGTGAACAGCTCTGCTCCTTTTTTGTTATGTCTCTAGTCACTCAATAAATTTGATTTTATTATCAATGGTGTGCCGTCTTCACATGCGTTCAACCCTGCCTGCAGTGCTCCGCTTTTTCCTCATATGAGGTTACCTCTTCCCACAGAACAGTTACCCTGCAAAATATTTAAGAGAGATGAGGCAGCGGTTACTTTGCGCCCTGGGGTATCGAAGACTCTCTGGAATTCCCTGGTAAAGGTTAATATTGCAGGTCAGATCTGATCTTTGCTCCCAGATAGCGTTGTCTGTCAATAGTGACACAATATATGCCACGTTAGAGCGTTGAGAAGGGAAGCGGGATGATAAAAGTTCAAAATGTATGGAACATTGATTCAGAAATCCCCGACAGCTCAAGGGGTCACCTCCATAAAAAATAGGGGTAGGTAACCGAGGCTCCAAAGCTGGGCTTAATGGGATGGGAGCAGGAGCTGCAGCTGCTTGTGGATTAGTGGGAGAAGAGAGACATTTGATCTGGTCACTAATGGTTTGTACTGAGTGTTGGAGCAGTTCCATTCGCTGGTCATTTTGTGCCAAAAAGGTCTCCACTTGTTTGAACATACCATCGTGCTCATACAATCGTCGACCCTCCTCAGTGGGGTCCATGTTTGTTGGGCTGAGCATATTGTAATGTGTGCTCACCACAGATGAGACTAGACCGCGAGGCTGAGGTGGGGATGTATATAACCACCACCCTACAACCGCGAGACCAGGTCCGATTGCAGAGTCGGGGTCATGTACTGTACCCAGGTCAGGGTAGGAGAGTTTGGGTAAGTCGTGATACTTGCCGTTGTCAAGGGTTGGAAAGAGGAGAGTAGTCGTAATCCATTGCCGTAGTCGAGGAGAGAGCGGGAGTCCAGGAGCGAGCCGTGGTCCAGGGTCATAGAAGAGAGAAGAGCAGGTATGAGCAGGGGTCACAACGAAAGGTCACAGTAACAGCAACGAAGAGCAAGCAGCAAGCATAGATACACAAACAAGAGTTTATGCTCAGCCAGTTTGTGGGAGGACTGGCTCAGTACTTAAAGTAACCCAAGTGATCTAGAACGGCGCTAAACAACAATGTGAAATAAGTGAATAAAAGTGAATATATAAAAATAAGTGTAAGGTGTATTAGAAAAATTCTCAACCTTCATAGGGAATTGTACTGTACAAGTTCCCTAATAGCAACAGTACATCCAGGGTAGGAAGGGAGCGATAAATCAGGAACACCCCAAAAAAGAATAAACATATAATGGTGCAGTAAAATCAAGAATATGGGCAAAAAGAAAAACTTGGCTCATAGGAATTACCTACTTACAAGAAGTAGGTGAAGAATCAACGTGTTAACAGGGAACAGGATTGCAGGAACTCAGGAGGGCTTACACTCTGGATCAACTCATGAGGAAACACAGCAGAAAAGAGACCATAGTGCAGACCAGCAAATAAGGTTTATATCGCAATAAAAGGTAAGGAATGTACTCACAATGTGTACAAGTAAAATAGGCACATAAAATAGTGAATCAGTAGATCTGACGCCCGAGAAGTGGTGACCAGACCGGATCGTCTCTCCAATACTCCCACAGTCAGACAGCGTTCGAGTGGCGTCTGATGTCACATCCGTTGAGGCTTGACAGCTCCGGTAATGCGGGGGAAGAAACAGGTATGCAGTACAGTGGTCTCCTCTCCTTTGGAACGGGGGTTACTGCGCAGGAAATGGAAGCTCTACGCGTTTTGCTGAACTGGCATCAGCTTCATCAGGAGAAGTATCAGTACTTAAAGGGCAGACAGCCAATGGTAAAGGCAGCACACAGCTGCAAGGTAACAAAAGGAAACAGCCACTCAGACATATTCAGTCCACTGATAGGCAGGGGAGGGGGAAAGTGCAGGTGAGGAATAATTGACAGCATTAACCTCTTGTGTACTTCTTGAAATGCGGCACCGCCGTGTATTGGAGACAGGAGCATCCTCCGTTGCGTCGCGTAAGATGGTGCGGGGGCGGAGCCTAGGTCTGGTGTTGGCAGGAGTATTGCGGCACTCGCACGAGAGACATCCCCCCCACGGGGCAGGGCCGAGGTCCAATCCTCACATTTAGAGAAACATCCCAGATTTTGAATATCATCTTCTGATAGATGAGCATTAAACCCAGATTGAGGATCTGAGAAAAAGTTAGATCATTCTAAATAAGAGTGCACAGTGTCAACTTAATTTTACTAAGTGATCTCTTGTTTCTCTCTAGAGTAGCTTATTAGAGATATTATTTACTTATTCTCTACTTATATGGCAATTTTTATGACCGTCTCAATATGTTTTCTGTTTATTGTAGCCTGAAATAATGAAATAAGACATGATGAGTGATGTGAACAATTCCAGTTAAGACAAAATTAAGATGTAATAAGCTATGGTAGCTGTAACTTGTGCCTAATCATTACCATGGAAAGGGAAAGGAGATTTCCTGCTCAGCTATAAATAATTACAATCTAGGGGGGTGCTATCAGGGACAATAACGTATGTATATAAATCGGAGAGGAAAGATCCCTTAGTGATGCACTCTACTCTACTAATCAAAATAATTCAAAATAAGTAAAAAAATCCTGAACGGGGTTACCGTAAAAACTGCATTAATAAGGCGTATAAACGTGCTAAACAGTCAGGCAGAAATACTTTGCTGTATGGTAAAAAAGATATAAATGAGAACCAGCTAAGTCCAATCAGAATCATTGGAACGTACAGCAAACAGTGGAGGGAAATTAAACGAGTGATCCAGAAGCACTGGCACATCCTCTTAGAAGATGAAACATATAGGAAAGTGCTTTCTGACACCCCCTCCATTACTTACAGAAGATCAAAAAATCTATCAGACTCTTTAGTTCACAGCCATTACAAAACACCAACAATTGCAACATGGCTGACAAACACCACAACAGGCACCTTTAAATGTGGGGCCTGTAAAGCTTGCAGCCTTATTAATCCCCAAAAATCTTTTCAAAATGTAAATGGTTCCAAAACATACACCATCAAAGATTTAATCAATTGTAAAACGTTTGGAGTTGTCTACGTAGCTACTTGCAAATGCGGCATGATGTATGTTGGCAAAACATCACGCTAACTGCGCCGCCGCATTTTAGAGCATAAAAGTACCATTAGGAACAATATGGATACACCTTTAGCATGACATATCAATTTGTCGCACCAAGGGGACATAACATATGTTCAATTTCAAGGTATTGAACATGTCACTTTAGGACTTCGCGGAGGTGACCTAGACAATGCCTTGCTAAGAAAGGAGGCAAGGTGGATCTTCAACCTGGGAACACAATCCCCAAATGGTTTGAATGAGGATTTTAATTATTCTGCATTCCTATAGCAACTTTTACAATGTTATTGTTTCATGATAATAGAACATTAATTCAATATATGGTGATACTGATCTACTATAGATTCCATAAAGATTAATGTGGTACTTTGGGTATATGCTGTACAATCATAGACTTCGCACTGACATTGTGCCATTACATTTGAACATTGGATAGCACACCAATATGTCATTATGCTGAGTACAGCAGTAGCTAGAAAGAATAACAACGCAAGTCATTCGCTTCTGTGGTATGTTTATTTTAATGTTATACTTACCTTATTTTTAGATTAGTAGGCTTTTCCCTGTCAGTAGGCAATATAAGCATCAATGTATTAATGTGGTGTACCGGATAGTATTGTATCGAGTGACAGGTTCACTCCCACTTGATGACGTCAAAATATCACCATGGCAACCACAGCCTTTAAGAAGCAGGCCTTCACAGGGAGCCTCCCACCCCCGAAGAAGTTCTGTCCCCTAGGAATGAAATGCGTGTCGGGATGACGTCACAGTGACGTCAGTTGCACGACAAATACATAGGTGTTTGGTATTTGTCTGCCATAGCACAGTTGTCTGAATAGATTTAACCAAGATGTGGGCCACAGATATGGATCCCACTAGCTAGAGATAGGTGTATGAGGGTTGCATGTGTCCTGCTGTGAATGCCAGCAATATCGAGTGAACGCAGGTCTGCAGATACAATATGGTACCGTGAGTAGATCCCGCATTGTATATCCCTACAAGGATCAATTGATATTAACTGTGATCCTTCACTGTTGGGACGTCACTGATAGCCCATGTATCCATGCTAGGGTGTCATTTATTGCACCCTGGTTCACTACTTAATATCTGGACCACTATTTGGGCTGCTGTATATCCAATATAAAGTAAATGATATTATACATCACGATTGAGCACAAATTGCTACATTCAGCAGGATCACCTTATTTCATACCTCAGCCCCATAGGGGTTTATCTCAGCGGCATTACATACACTGTACTAACGTTTGGGTGTAACTTTTACACCTTGCACTTACTGCAAGATACACCCAGCATATTTGGCTGTTTTGGGGTTAATATACCTATGCCATTTGACAAACAGAGAAACCTATATACTTGATTTCTCACAGCGCATCCCTTTAGGTTTTAATCACTTCTAGTGTTTACTTATTTTGAATAAAAAATGTATTATTTTGATTAGTAGAGTAGAGTGCATCACTAAGTGATCTTTCCTCTCCGATTTATATATATAATCATTACTATGCACATACAGTACTTCAGTTCTCTCTTGTATCAACATGAGAAGATGGTTTAGAAGTAGTACTGGTGGCAGTATGTAACAAATTTGGAGGATTCCAATGTTCACAATCTGTTCTATATGTTTACTAGTATACTGAAAATGTATCTGATATAACTTTCTCCACAACTAGTGATTTCCATATACTGTACTTATAGTATAGAAATCTTTCCTTTTCAATAGGTGAAATTGTGTTTCCTCTAACTTCAATGACTGAACTCATATTGATTATCGTTGTATTTTGCCTTGATTAATTTGAACATAATACTCAAACAGTATCTCCCCTTCTTCCAAAGTGCCAAAGGTAATCATAGTATTTTCGCACAAGTCAAATTATTCATTCTGTTTTTCAACTTGATGCCTCTTTTCTCCAACTTTTCTAGTTCTGTATTTTAATTATATTATGGTATCCAGAAACTGACTTTATGATCATGATGTACAATAATGAGTATAATTAAGATTTATAAATGGTAAAATAATGCTAAACCCCTTCCGTTCTTGTTATACAATATAACCTGAAAGGCCCAGAAAGCACTATTTAGTAAATTTGAGCCCACATGTTTTAGACAGGTTGGAAGCTTAGTAATAATGTGCCAATGTATTAACATTTATGTTTACTTATATTTATACATTAGTTGTGAATACTCTGAATTCCAAATACACAGGCTATATTAATGCATTCCAACATATTTTTAATAGGTTACATTTGATGGTAATGACACTGCAATTGACGATAACTAGTGTACAGTATTTAGGAGTGTTTTAAACTTAATAAATACTGTAGTCCAATTGCCATGCAAATTTCAGGAAACTTGGACTTTAAAACTTATTGCTACAGTTTAGTAAACCTGGCCCTGGTTCTGTTTAGATAGTTTTATGTTAGTATGGACCAAATCTGCAGATTAATTAATATATTTGTTGTAAGATTATAACAGATTGTCTAACGAATTCTTTGGAAATGTTACCATTTAAGGCATTAATCCTCACTAGGGATATGAAAAACATTTGTGCACACTCACAGATGTTTCTGGTATTGGACATTTGTGCATTACAAACATTGAGAAAATGTCAACTTTCAGAAAAACGTGCCAGGATCTCATTCACATAAAGCCGTTTTGGACTACAGATGTAACAGATGATATTGCACCCATTAATGCAATGTGTTGTGTTAATGCTGGCACATTATTTATCAGTAGGGCTTTGAAAAAAACAGTTAAGGAGATAGCACACATTATTGATATTTTACATGGTATTTTGTGAAATAATTTGCATTAACGCTGTAATAACGTCTGTTTGTTATCCAGATTCTATAAATAGGGCAGAACTGAGTGGCATGATTTTAGGTGAAGTTTGCAACTGCAAGGGCAACTTTCAACCATTAATAAATAGTTGGCATCTTTTCTTGGAATAGTTAGGCCTGATACATTATCCGAAATATAATTATGTCTTCTACTTCAAACGTACTTGACTCTTTCTTGAATGGTATTAAAATATATGTTTATTACCATTATGGCTCACACTTACATATTTTTCTATAGTTACAACTATTTATGACCATAGAAAAATGATCACACTTGCAGATAGAGCATTGTATTGTTTGAGAAAACTATTGTGCTCTCTAATTGCGATTTAGGTAACGGTGAAATCACTTGAGTTATCAGAGCATTTAAATCTGTGACCCAAGTCCATAACAAAAATATCAGTCTGAATAATATACTTTGAGATTTTATGCAGATATTGTAAGTAACAATGAAATAAAAACAGAATTATTTCTGAAAACAAACATGTATTTACTGTACTGTACATTTTGGTATTTTGTATGATTAGCTAACTCTAGAGAATTTATTCATACAGTATGTATGGTGTTACAAAGAACCTATTACATTTAAAGAAGAGAGAAGATTAATCAAGCCTATGACAACAAGTTGTGAGTGTGACTTTAACCATATCGTTTATGTAATGACAAATGTTTAAATTTGACAGCAATGCCTTTGGGCTAGGGCAGAAACTTTCAGCAGATGAAACTAAATCATACTTCTTAAATCAGTACATAAATCATACAGGTTAAGGCAAATTCATCTGAATGTTTCATTTGTATTCCAATATTATTCACATGCTTCAAAATGATTATTTAAGGGTATGGAACATGCCATTTTACACAGAAATATTCCAATTTATTTTTTGGCATTGGTGTAGTCAATAGTGTGAAGCAAAAAACAATGACTGCTGTTATTGAAAGTTTAGAAAAAATGACAACTTTATGTAAGCTTGACTATTATTGTATTGATGTGACCATTCATATAATCTTTGAAGTCATGCGAGGCATATGCAGTAATAGAATGGCAAACAAGTATTTTCTTTAACTAAATTAAATTACATATACACAATACAGACATTTGAATATTTCATGTCTATCTACAACTTTGTATTTACACAATTGTGTACAACCTTTAAGATGAAAAGTATTTAGTTTAAAGTTTATATCAGAATATTAGATATATCAATTTTCATGTCTTTAAGCTAATGAAAGAGACTAATGAGATGTCTGCAGTTTTGGATTTCATAGCTCAAAGACATTCTAGTTGTCCCTAGCTCAAACAGGGAGGGAGAGATGTTTCTATTTTCATTCCCATGCTTGCCAGATAGGTAGCCAGAATTTAGAGCATACTGTACGTATGTAAAACATCTCATTAGTATGAATGGGCACAACAAAAATACAGAATAACATTTATTAAAGTCTCACTGCTGCAAAACTGCTGCAATACTACTGATACAGAAACAGTACCAAGTTAAAGGGCAAAAAAATCACAATTTCTGTGTCTTCGTTAGTATTGGATTAGATGTGTAGCAAGGAAAATCACTTTATTGGGTAATTGTATGTTTGACGGATTAAACACAGACATAAACTAGGGGCAATATAGAACCATAACTTCCTTTATACTTTGGTAATAATCTGGCAACATAATTTCAGTGAACATTGATAAATTATTCATAAAAGCTCAAAGTACAATATTTCCTTGGATAGTATATATGTATGTATATATATATATATATATATATATATATATATATATATATATATATATATATATATATATATATTATATATATATATATATATATACAGTATATATATATATATATATATATATATATATATATATATATATATATATATATATATATATATATATATATACTGTATATATATATATATATATATATATATATATATATATATATATATATATATATATATATATATTTATATGAGAATTACAGCATCATATAGGTGGTAATACAATCCTGAGTAAGTGAACAGCTGCATGTAATAAAAAAAAGCCATCAACAATTTTGCACCAGAACATTAAAATAATCCTCTCTTTACTTTGCCAATGTGTGGAAGACAGAAAGATTAGAAGAGTAGAAGTCTACCTGTTTAAAACAAGTTTATAGAAATGTGATAGAGCTGCCAGTGCAATGGTGTCAAATGGAAGATTTGTCTTTGTTTCAAAAAGTAAGCAATCATTGAAATGTTTGCTGAAATGTCCACATTTAATTTGGACCAGGTTTTATTTCTTGCAGACTGTGGATAAAAAAGCTTTATTTATGGGGGATTTTTCTTCAGCTGCAGGATGGTTAATTTGAGGCAGGACCTGACCATGTTGAATGTATAGCATGAAAAACATGAAGAAAAAACAGAAGGAGCAACAACACTTTCTTGAATTAAAGAGAAAGTCACACTGATACAGATATAGCAAGACATAATGTCCTTGTTGCTGCTGAAAAAAATGCGGAAATCGGAGGCCCAAACGCAGCCCATCCACATCCACTAGGACAGCATGGTTTGCGGCCCAGAAGGATAAATGCTCCAGGCAGAGGTCAAGGCCAAAGCAAAGGATCAATTGTCGGGGTCACAGGCTGGGGACAGCACTAGGGAAGCCAAAGCAACAGGGTACTGCTGCGGCCAAGTTTATTCGAGCATTTGCCCGTTCTTGGCCGCAGCAGTATCCTGGCGCGCGCCGCAGGGTGACGGGCGCGCGCCGAAGCAGCGGAAGAGCGCCCTCCGATCGGGGCGCTCTCCCTACCGCTGCCGGGTCCGCTGGGTCCCCCGGAACCCCCTGCCGCCGTCCCGCGATCGCGGGACACCAGGGCTCCCTCGGGGAGCCCTGGACGCGCGTGCAGGGGGCGCTGGCACCCGATGATGCGTGACCGCGCATCGGTGATGCGCGGCACGCTGAGGGAGTGCGGCTCGCAAGCCGGGACATTTCCCGGCTTGCGGAATGAGCCGCACTCGGATAAACTGTGTCGGCAGTGTAGGCTTCAGCAACAGAGAAGGCTTCTGCAGCAAAGGCTTCAGTACAGGGAAGACCTCAGGAACAGAGACAGCTTCAGCAACAGGGGCTTCCGCACAGGGAAGCCTCAGGAACAGAGAAGGTTTCAGCAGCAGGGGCTTCAGCACAGGGAAGGCCTCAGGAACAGTATAGACCACAGGCCAGGCAAAGCAGATGTGCTTGTGACAAGCACTGGTTACAATGATTATGCTCAGCCTCTTCCTGGTGGAAGAGGCTTACCCTAAATAGCAAGTACTGTATAGTCAATAGGTGCAGAGCTGCACAGCAGGCAGCAACAAGGCAGACTGCAATTTAAGTACAGGACCAGCTGTAGCCAATTACTCAGCTCAGGGAGAGGTTTGACATGAACCAAGATGGCTACTACAGCCATGTATAGGCAAGTTCCAGCCAAATCTGGACTGGAAACCGTACACAGCTGTGCCCTAGTCTCCCTCCCTGCCTGGAGCCGTGTCTCACAGTGTTGGTAACATGCAGGGCTGTAATTCCTTCCCCCTGGATGACGTAAATGCCTGAACATGGGGTTGTTCACGGGGGGGAGTCCATATGGCCATATTTGGTCATCTAAATCATCAAGGGGGCTGGATAGGACACGTAACATGTTCAGCCCCCTTGATTATGTAGATGTCCAAATTTGGCCATATAGCCTCCCACTCATGGTGGGGAGCCATATATAAGGGTCTTACTAGCAGAGCAGGGACACAGCTCCTGGCAGAGAGAGTGTAAGGAATCCACTACTGGCTTTGACTATAGCCGTGCAGACCTGTGTAGTTGCAAGCTTCCTCTGGCAATCTATGGCACAGGTGCTGCCTCTCATTGCAGCTTCTGCCCGGTGCTACTTCATTGGAGGAATTCTCACACACCCTCCTCCTGTGATTGGATCTCCGCCCTTTATATTCTAGGCGTTGGCTCTGTACAAGCGCCGAGCATAACTATTCCTCCCTCTATGTTACTGTCTCTGCCTCTCTCCTAGCGTTCTTACCTTCCAAGTTCCTGAGTATCCAGAGGTCTGGTCCTGGACGTCTGTGCTGAAGCGTTGTTGCCAGCACTGGCCTGCTGCTATCTCCTTGCAGTGGCCTACCCTGGACGTCTGTGCTGAAGCGTTGATGCCAGCATTGGTAACTGCTGCATTCCGTCCTAGCAGTGGCTACCCTTCCTTTCCTGCGGCCTGCTTCGATCCTTTTGCAGTGGCCTGCCTTGGACTTCTGCGCTGAAGCGTTGGTTCTTCCCGACGCTGCCCTGCGGTGAACTTCGGCCAGCCTGCTGTCTCCTCCTGCTGATATCGGCATCATGGGCCGAGGCCGCTCCTCGCGCAGAAGCCACCCCCGCACTCACGCTCCTAAGCTGAAGCGGGGCACTCCTGATTTCCTGTTGCCGAACTCCTGCTTCATTAACGACGATGCTGCCTTCTCCAATCCTGACCCTGCGATGTACGACTAAGAACTGCGCACTCCGGATCAGTCTGCGTGGACTAAGGTCGGTGATTATATAACCCCACCTCAGCCCCGGGGTCCGGTCCCGGTTTGTGGCGAGCATCGGCGTAACAGAGAGTTGTACCAGATGAACTGGAGCATAGGGTAAAACTCTTATTTGTGGACAGACCAAAATCTGCAGAGTGAGTAAAAAGAGATTGGGACACACAGTAAATGTAAAAAGGACAGTAGACGATCCCAACCTCTGTTTGGTTACATTTCTGACAGGATCCATCCTTGACCTTCATCATTGGTTTCAGCCTTGCCTAGATAATGCAGTGGAGGTGAAAGTCTATATTAATACTATTATGTGTTAATGTGACCAATATTTTTATCCAGTATACATCCCTTTGTTGGAGACGTTTCTCCCTGTGACTGCAGGATTTATTAACACCCTCTATGACCTTAAACATTAACTGGCTCTCATTATGGCCTGCTGTTACAAAATGGTGTTTCACTGGAGCCTCTAGATCAGTGGTTCCCAGCTCCAGTCCACAAGGACTGCTAACAGTCCAGGTTTTAAGTATACCTCTACTTGAGCACAGGTTGTTCAGTCAAAATGATTGAACCACCCTTGATAACGAGATATCCTTAAAACCTGTCCTGTTAGTGATCCTCGAGGACTAGAGTTCGGAACTACTGCTCTGGATCATTCCTATGAATGCCTTATGCTGGCTGATCCTTCACCTCTTGTATGGTCTCTCCCACATAACCCATCTTGCATGGACATTTTATCAGGTACACCACATAATTATAAGTACAGGAGAAGTAATCTATAATGGTTAATATCTTTAAAGTCTCGGGATGGGTAAAGAACTCTTCTTGCTGTAAAGTATGCTCCCATATTGGGAACAGTTGCGACGGGGGAATGTGATGCTCTTGGGCATACCTAAAAATCTGGTTTGTGAGGTTTTGTTATTGCTAATATATGCCCTCACTAATTAATTTTTAAAGTTCTTATTCCTTCTATTAAAGAAAAGTAGAGGTATGTATGTATGTCTTTTTAATATAGCGCCATTAATGTACATAGCGCTTCACAGTAATAATACACGTGACAATCATATAAATACCAAATAATACAAATAACAGATCATGGGAATAAGTGCTTCCGACATAAAAGTAACATTTAGGAAAAGGAGTCCCTGCTTTGAAGAGCTTACAATCTAATTGGTAGGAGGAACATACAGACAGTAGGAGGGCATATTGATAAGTGTGTCTGCAAGAGGCCAAGTTTATGTATCTGGTGTATAGTGTTAGCCACGGAGCTACTCATATGCTTTGTTACGCAGGTGTGTTTTAAGGTGGGTCTTAAAGGTGGACAGAGAGGGTGCTAGTCGGGTATTTTGAGGTAAGGACAAGGTACAGTATCTTGCAGGGTCTTGTCGTAGTGGAAAAGAAACCAGTGCTTGTTTATAATTCCCCTAATCTGTTGACTGTAATGGTTACAGGTAGAGAAAAATGGAATCAAATATTTATACTCTTTGGTCTGTGGGGGTTCAATAGTGTTTTCCTAGGAATTTACTCAACCTGTTTGCACAAGTAATAGGTTCTCTGGAATCACCTTTAATGGAATTTTTGCTCCATATTAAAAAGGCTCTGCTCTAATCTAGATCCCTGGCTTGTAAGTATCTTCACACTGATGAACTGACTATAGGGCAGGCCCTGAATTGTGCCGGGAGGGTGGTTACTTTTGTAATGTAGTAAATTATTTTTGCCCATGTTTTTAGTGTAAATGTCTGTTTCCATGATGCCATCCTTCAACATTATGGTAGTAATAGAAAATTAATATTAGTGGAATTGTATGACATGGTGAAGAAGCTAATAGTTCAATGTGCCTGATTAATGTCTTTAGTGAACTTCAACAGTGAGGCGGTATGACTTCACATACAAATGCTGTGTTTTAGTGCATTTTAGATACAAATCATAAAGATTAACCCTAGAGTCTTCTGAATCTCTTGACATACAATTGTGTGTTGGGGGAATACTACTTATTACAGTATCTATGCTAAGAAGTACCCTATATTTTATACAAAATATGAAGGATTGAATAACGACTAACATTGTTAAATGAAATAACTCTGTATGATATATACCACATAGTTACAGTATATTAATCTATTTCTAGCCCTGCAGCAATTTCTGTGACCTGTATAGCATTTTGAGGTATTCAGTCAAACAAATCTTTTTGTTCCATTTTGCACTTACTTATTGTACATTAATACATTATTGTTTGTGTAATTATTCTGTTTTTTTGTTTTGTTTCATGACACATTCATTTTTTGGAATCTCTAAATGCAGCAGTGTGGGCTGTTTTTTTTATTTGGGGGGGGGAGGGGTTATAATAACTGTAGGGTGGCGTTTCTCTGAGAGACTTTATTGAGATACAGGCAGTTTTTCCACTGAGCAAAAATACTTGCCTGATGGACCCAACGTGCCCGTCGGGGTTAGCCTTGCTCTGGCATCCAATAGAAAAAACATTGGATGTTGCACCTTTCTATTATTGAACCCATAACAATATTTCTAGTTTTTGTGTCAATCACCGGCACAAAAACTCTTAGAAATCAGGGTTGTTGGGGGTCAGGGGACCATAGACAAAGCTCCCCTGTGCATGCACAATGAAAAAAAAATAACAGGGTCTGCTGATTGAAATATTTTCACTAATGTAACTTCGGCTTATAATCCTTTACACAGAATGGATTTTGGGTCTACATTTTAAAGTCTATTAAACCGCCAAAGTGATAGTGAAGATGCTAAGTGGCTTCTATTCCTTTATTACTGCCTCAATGTATGTTACTAGTTAGGACTAAATATATTTAAAATATAACATATAGATTGAGTCAATGCCCTCTCGTCTTGCCATTGCAGTCAAACTCAATAAAGATCCTCTTATAACCTTTCAGATGTAGCAAGACTCACTGTCCCCATGACTGCAAGGAGGTGCGACATTACAGCCACGTGGACACTTTGTTGTCCAAAGCTTGCCCACAGACGGTCCGCGACTCGGCTGCGGTCAGCCAGCATAATTATTTGTACAGCTATATATGGTATTGCAGTTCAGTATGTGTCTCTGTCAGGTTAGAAACTGAATATCTTTGCCTATCATACTTAGTAGCTGTAAGGGGGCCACAAGGGACCTGCAAATTGTGAATAAATGCTGTGGGATTCACACTCATTGTTTTGCAGCACTGAGAACTGTAAGTCTGGCTACATCTGTTTTCAGCCTCTTCCAGTGGATTATCAAGGTAAATTCAATTTTATAAACAACTGTCTTTCCCAAATTATCCGCATATGAGTTCCATAGAGCATGCATGTGCCTACATTACTACATTCAAAAACATGTGTATAGACAGGAGTGAGTACGCTGCACTTTAATCGTTTTGTTCTTCTTGTTTGATAATAAGTAACAATCTCACAATTAGTTAACAGAATGAAACTGGACAAGCGACAGCAAAAATAAGAATGTTTATCGATAGAAGTCTTTGTTTTTTATCTCCAAGTTGTAATTTACACTAATAACTAATAAAATTTTCCACTTTGTTTTACTATTATAACTTCCGTTACTTGAATATATCGTGCAAGTATAGGCAAAGTGACGTGTAATATTTTGAACTTTTTTTACTATATATACTGGAGTAGGCACATAGAGACATATATATATTATTTTAATTTTATACTAAGAGTTTTACTTAGATAAAAATGTTGTAACGGCAAAACATTATAACTACAATGGGCTGTATCTTGTGTAATATTTGCATGTATTGAATTCTGACATTAGTGACAATTTGCCTGCACTATCTACTGCATAGACAAGCCTGCACACAGTACCCCACTCCCTGCTTCTAAGTGTCTGGCCGCGAATGTTCCTATAAGCAAGACCAAGAATGTGTAGGAAAGGAGATTTCAACAGCAACACAGGAAAGGGTTCTTTACAGTAAGGGCAGTTAAAATGTGGAATTCATTACCCATGGAGATTGTGATGGCATATACAATAGCTGTGTTCAAAAAAAGGTTTGACATCTTTTTACAAAGGCAACGTATACAGTGATATACATCATAAGTAAACATGGGAAGGATGTTGATCCAGGGAGTAATCTGATTGCCAATTCTTGGAGTCAGGAAGGAATTTATTTTTCACCTTATGTGTATCATTGGAGGATATTTCACAGAGGTTTTTTATTTTGCCTTCCTCTGGATCAATATACTGTACTGTAAGTACGGATATAGGATAAAGTATCTGTTGTCTAAATTTTGCATACTGTAGTGCCGAAGATTATTCTAAAACAAACCTGGGGCAATCTCCAAAAAAACCCAGGTACATGCTGGGTACATGCTGGATATATGCTGGGTACATGCTGCAGCATTTCACACATTTCTGCAGACAGACTAATGGCCCACCGAATTAACAGCAGGGGTCCCTGGCAGTCTCATTCAAACTGCCAGGAACCCCTGCTGTGTTAATCTGATGGGCCATTAGCCTCTGCAGAAATGTCACTGAAATGTAACCAGCATAAACTCAATGTACGTTTTTGTCTTTTTTCAACCTCATCTACAATGTAACTATGTATTGTAACTATGTGTGCATTATGTCATGTCACATGTCATTTAACTGTGTATATGTGCTTTTCAAGTATAGATAGTCCAACTTACTAGAATTATACATGTATATTGTTGTGAACTGGAAAATTTAATCGACATCTCACAAATCAAAACTGTTCAACCTTGACTTTGTACATCCATTAACTTTCATTTATTACTTGGAAACTGAAGTGCAATAAAAATAGGTAGATAGTCCAAAAGATTGTAACTTTGCTTTTAAGTAATGCTAAAGATTTAAAACCTACTTGCAAACTTTATGCCCTTAATTATTTCCTACATGAGTGAGTAAGAAATTTAGATATCATTTGGAGACAGACTATAAATCATATTTTACTCACATGTGCCAACTTAATGTTATTCAAAATGGGAAATATTTCTCTGTTTTAATGTAGAGTATCTGTTCCTGCCCAAATATTGAGTCTGATGATACTGTAGGAGAGGCTTGTTTCATCCAAACCCATAATGTAACTATGAAACGAATTACATTTACTGTATGGATTCAAAATTATGTTATGATCCTTTCCGATCATTTCTCTCATCTTTCAACTGCTGCATTTTAGCAAAGGTTAATCTTTGAGTTGCAATTTAGAAGTGGTTTTCCCAATGCATCCCCTGCATTTGTTAATCAATATTACTAAAATGTAAATGGGATTTTTAACGACAGTGGGTATTTGATTAGAATACAATATACAATCAATATAATGTTGTGGATTATAATGCTAATAAAATATCACCACAGATTATGGTGCAATATATCAAGTTGCAAAGATATTTTAGCTTTAGTATCTAATATAAGAAATGTTTAATTACGTTTGTTATATTTGAAATAGCTCTATTAGCAAGAGACGTTTATTCAAACTCAAAGTTTTTAATGCATTGAAAAGGTACAAAGAATTTTAAGATGCAAAATTTGATACAGTTTATTGCATCATTCTGTAAATGTTTCTTCAACAAACTCAAGGGCACACCGGAGGTTAAACACATCTTTTACATCCCACATAGATAATGATGCATACATACATCAGCAAAGAAGCATTGCATATTGAACAAACGTGGCTAAACTGGGAACAACATCAATAAGAAGAAGGAAATTCAGGATATCACTAAATATATTGGGTGCCCCCTTTCCCCCAGCTGGCTCATTAAGGGGGATTTAAAAACCCAGGCAGCTCACACATACCTGGTTGTCTGGAACGCTAGAGGAAAACTGCTTGCAACAAGGTATTTTCCTGTGTTATGATTTTGCTTATTTGCTACTTATTTGCTACTCTGGACTTTAAATAGCCCTTGTGGGGAAAGGGCAAAGCCCTGCTCAGGATTTATTTTCTGTTTGTTTGCATATGCTGAAAAGAAGCTGTATGATTTTTGTATGCGATATTTTGAGGCTGAATAAATAAGCCCATTCTAAGAAACCAACGTGTTGTTGCATTGACCCTCCAACAATAATAAATAGTGATTGTGAGCTAATGAGTAAGATCAAGACTTATCCTATGATGGTACAGGTATATAAAAAGAATATCTGTGAGATTGAGGAAACCAAACTACTTTTGCAAAAGGAGAAGGCATCAAAACTTGATCATGTTTGCATAATGCGTGTGTAAGAGACATGTGCAGATGTACACCCAGGGAGACATATTTGTGAAAAATAAACCATGGCTTTTATTCAGCCCGTAGCTTTAAGCAATACTTTTAAGGAAGCACACAAATAAATAAACATCATATGACTTTGTAAGGCCTGGGTCCCGCTGCTTCCGACGGTGCGTGCGGCCGCGTGCGCGTCACTCACCGGACATGAGTTCCTCCAGAGCCGGCCCCAGTCCCCCCTCCCTGCAAGGCTCGCGGCGCACTGTAATGCGTCAGCCAGCAGGGGATACACGAGGATCGTGATCCCAAGCGGCGACACGTCACGTGGTGCGGCAGGGAGCCAATGAGGGGGCAAGGGGGAGGAGGGAAGCTGTCTAGAGCTCCGGTGCCTGTTTCAGGCTGCGAGTGCTGGGGAGGTTGCTGAGCTCGTCTTCTTCCCGGGGAGGAGAGGCGGCAGCAGCAGATTGGGGTGGGGGGGGGGGGTGTCTGTGCAATAGCATGACAGCTTCAGCTGGAATCCTGTCTGCTGCTGTTGTATTGTATTGTATGTCTTTATTTATATAGCGCCATTAATGTACATAGCGCTTCACAGTAGTAATACATGGGGTAATCAAATCAATAACAGATAATATAAATAACAGATCATGGGAATAAGTGCTTTAGACATAAAAGTAACATTTCGGAAGAGGAGTCCCTGCCCCGAGGAGCTTACAGTCTAATTGGTAGGTAGGTAGAACGTACAGAGACAGTAGGAGGGAGTTCTGGTAAGTGCGTCTGCAGGGGGCCAAGCTTTATGTATCGTGTTCAGAATATCCACAGTGCTATTCATATGCTTCTTTAAGCAAGTGTGTCTTAAGGTGGGTCTTAAAGGTGGATAGAGAGGGTGCTAGTCGGGTACTGAGGGGAAGGGCATTCCAGAGGTGTGGGGCAGAAAGTGTTTTGGCCGCACTCCCCCCGCAAAAGTAAGTATGGGGCTCTTTCTGTCAATCTCTGGGTTGTCAGTTGGGGGCTACCATCTGGCGGGTTCCAGGATCTGCTGTGCCCTGGATACAGAAATTGTGATTTCAGGGTGTCTTGCAGACAGAACAGTCCTTCTGTGCTCAAGAAAATATTTCTTTGTGTCTCTTGCTGGCAACACTGTGCTCAAGAGTTCTCTCCTGCAGTTCACGGAGGCTTTTCTACCTGTCTGATAAGCCAGGTCTAGACTGGTTAATTGTCTCTAGCTGCAATTTAGGCTAAGGCCCCGCTGCACGCGCCCACATGGCAAGCTTGCTTGCCGGCGGCGCGTGCAAGTGACTGCACCGCGATTTGCGGTCTGCAGTGAACTGTGTTGTGCACTGGGGGGACGTTGCCAAACGGGTCGGGTGGGCAGGGGCAATGACGAGGGGGGGGGCAATGACGAGGGGGGGGGGGGGCACGGCCATGTCGTGTGTCGGGAAGGAGGGGAATCTGGCTTATGTTCATTCCGCCCACAATACATACAGCTCCCAGCAAATACTATTTAGGGCATTGAAATAAATAATAAAGTTTGTTAACATATCCTGGACCTCTTGCTGAAGAACATCCATTTCCAGAAGCACGTTTTTAACACAAGCCAGGAGTGTGCCGGGAGTGTCCCGGGACCTATGACCGCCCGCCCCCCCCCCCCCACGCTGTGCATCCCCCCCCACACATACAACACACACAACACACACACTTCTCCCCCTACCTTTTGGAGGGAGGGGGGAGAGGGAGGGAGAGCCATGCACAGACTTCCCTCACAAGCCGCCTCCCTCCCGTAGCTTCTTCCTCCTCCCCTCATTCGCTGACGCATGCACCACGTGACACGTCAGCACTGCAAGGATAGGAGCATACAATACAAGGAGCAGGTAGCGCCGGCAGGCTGACGCGTCACAGCAGCGGAGACTCGGCCTAACAGATCACTGCTGGATTGATCAGACCAATATAGGCTTTCTATTGAAGCACTTTTAGACATAGGTTAAGGCCCTGTTACAGGGGATTTTAATTATCTGGATATAGACTGGAGCAATGATATTATCATTGCAATTAAAGGAAACAGGTTTTTGGGGGTTTCTTAAAGACAATTACATGACCAAAATTATCGAGGAGCCAACCAGGAAAGGGGCAATACTGGATTTGGTACTATCAAACAATGTAGAAGCAAAACAAATATTCAAGTCCAGGAACATTTGGGAAACAGTGATCATAACATGTTCAACAAAGATTTAACATTTTTGAAAGGCATATTTTAATAAAATTAAAGAATAATCTACAAGGAATAAATTGGGTAATGTTTTTGCAGGAGAAATGTGGAAGATAAATAGGCAGTTTTTATAACATTGTTACGAAAGCACACTTATCAATGTGTAACCTTTGGATAATAAATATAAAAGAAACATGTCTAAACCAATATGTCTAAATTAACAGGTAGAGGAGAAAATGAATAGATGAGACAGGAATTTAGATTCTATGGGGCTTATTCTAGTATCTTTGCTGCTATCTCTAATGATGTGTCATGTTCCCACTGAACGGTTTGTCATTTGTGTTATCACGGTATTCAGAAAGAATCTGAAACCATCTAAAAACGTGAGGTAGGAAACTGCCAATACCGCTTGGTGTGGCAGAAATGTGATCTCAGCTTTTTTCTAAATTCTCCCCCTGCGATCTTGCAATCTGAGCTGCACAGAGAGCCGTATCTCCCTGCACAGCTTTCACAGGTGATTGCAGTGTTTTTGTTTAAATTTTAATACTAGTGTGCAGGAGAAGGGGTTCTCCTGAGCTGAACCGCATTCATTTCAGGTCCGGGGGCCCCCTGCTTCCTGAGATACATGTCCCGGTCATGTGATGCAGGAGAATTAAACATTGCATGGGGATTTCAGCACCCCATACTGGACCTGTAAATCGGGAGGCAGGGGGTCCCCGAGGCTGAAATCAATGTGGTTCAGCTCAGGAAAGCCCCTGCTCCTTCACACTAGTATTAAAATTTAAATAAAAACAGCTTCATTACCTTAGCGGCTAGCCGCTAAGGCAATGAAGGGGTTAAGCCTGACTACCCTGTTTATTGGGGGCAGAAGAGGGGGATGAAGGGGGTAGTTGCCCCCAGGGTTTGTTGGTTAGGCATTAAGGTAATGAAGCTGACTGTAAATGTATTTTTATTGCATAGGATTGAAGCCAGGAGTCTCTGGAGTTAGTATTAATGTGTATCAATCCGATACAGGAAAAAAAAAACATTTTCTAAATCCCACTCTTAGGGCCTCATGCAGAGAGCAGCGCTATAGCAAATATCGCCATTTTTTGTTGAAATTCGCGCAGAAAACAGCAGAAAATGGCGAGGTAGGAAAAACGCGCCATTTTTTTTTTCTATTTATAAATCTCGCCGCGCGGCTGCCGAGAACCTACATCTCGGCAGCTGAAAAAATATCCGAATTCAGAAAGGCGCGATCGCCATCTAGTGGCTGTTCGCGCCATTAAAATGGAGAGAAATTTTACAATTTGCTCCGCCAAAAAAAGTTGGCAGGAAGCTGGAGCTCACCGGCGAGAGGGAAAAGAAGAAAAAAAAACGCGGTTTTTTTCAAACATGTTTCCCCAGCACGCATCTCGCCGGTTGAAACTCTCCATATTCACACATGATTTTAAATGCAGTTTTCCGGCCTTTCTGCATATGGAGATAAAATCACGCCATTACAGGTACATTTTATTAACATCTCCAATTTATTTTAGCGCTGCTCTCTGCATTGGGCCCTTAATCCCTTCTTGACTCCCTTGCGGTGGCAAGATGAGATCTGTGATAAACTCGCTATTTCAGAGCCCCAATGAGATTCTCGAGACTTCTAGAATAGCGTTATCTTATCGAAATGGCGCTATTTTTCTTTTTGAAGCTACCGCTCAATGTGTTTGGCCAGGTGCGAGAACGCTCGGGAAAATGCACTCCCCATACAAGTTTGGCAGGTTATCGAAGCTTTCTGAATAGAAAATCTGCTAAATTGTACGGGAAGCTAGATGAGTTGGTTATTGAAGCTACTAGAATAGGCCCCTTAAAGTCAGAAGAGACAGAGGCATCATATCAGAAATATGCAGAATGTAACAAAAGTTGCAAAAGAGCAATCAAATTAGCAAAAATTGAAAATGAAAAAAAAGGATTTGCCACTGAAAGTAAGATACACTCTAAAAAGTTCTTTAAGTACTTTAATAACAATAATAAAAAAAAAAGAACATATAGGACCCTTTCAGTGTGAGATTGGCAGGCAAATTATAGGAGATAAGGAATAAGCAGAGGTATTGTGCCTCAGAGTCATTTGCCTCTGTATTTACCAGGGAGGAATCAATTGCAAAAATAGTGCCACAGGAGGAAGCCACAACCTCTATATCAACAAACAATTGGTTAACTGTGGAAGAAGTGCCTAATGTAGGTGGCTTGAAAACATTAAAGTAAATAAAGCACATGGCCAAGATGGTACTGTCGTGGCCGAGTTTATTCTAACCTTTACCCGGTCTCGGCCGCGACAGATACCGGGCGCGCGCCAAGGTGTCCCGTGCGCGCGCCGGAGCCTCGGAGGATCGGTACTCCGATCGGGGCTTCCCCCTCCCCTCTCCGGGTCCGCCAGGTCCCCCGGAGCCCCGCACCGCCATCCACACATTGCAGCAACCCAGGGCTCCCTTGGGGAGCCCTGGGCACGCGCGCCATGCGCGCACGCTCCAGATGAAGCGTGACCGCAGATCGATGACGCGCAGCACGCTGAGGGAAAAAAACGAGCAAGCCGGGAAACCTCCCGGCTTGCGGCTCTAGCCAACTAAAAATAAAGTGTGAAGCCTCCGTATGCATCCAAGTGTTCTTAATGAGCTAAGTTCAATTATAGCCAAACTACTGAATTTAATATTCAGGACTTCATTTCCTGAGGCTCCATACCACAAGTTTGGCTTAAAGCATAAAGATGCAGCGGTCGTTATTTTACCAAATCTCAAAATGGAATATTGAGATATGCCAGAGATACTTGCGGGTTGTGCTGTGACAGACTAATGGCCCGCTGGAGTAACACAGCAGGGGTCCCTGCTGTGTGAGTCCTACCGCGATCTGCCTGCCTGTAATAGACATGCAGAAAGAGGCTGAATTAGTCACTCTAACTGCGCGCCTCTCACATGCAATCGCAGGGGTTTTATTAAAATTCTACAATTTGTCTCCGGAGCGGAACCGCATTGATTTCAGGTCCGGGGACCCCCTACTTTCCGAGATACAGGCCCCGTTATGGGGTGCCGGTATCCCCATGTTAAAATCCTGTGGGTCACGTGACTGTGGGAAATAAACAAAGCAGAGGGGATACCGGCACCCCATACCGGGGCCTGTATCTCGGTAAGTAGGGGGTCCCGAGGCTGAAATTAACTTTGTTTTTGTTCAACTAAGGAGACCCCCTGCTCCCTCACACTAGTATCAAACATCCCCTCCCCAATAAAAAATCATTACCTTAGCGGATAGCTGCTAAGGTAATGAAGCTGCTTACATTTTATTTTTATTCATAGTGTGCGTGAGCAGGGGGACTCCTGAGCTGAACAAAGTTGATTTCAGCCTCGTGGACTCCCTACTGCCCGAGTTACAGGCCCCGGTATGGGTGCTGGTATCTCCTCCATGTTGAAATCCACGTGGAATGTAAACAACGCAGACGGATAACGGCACCCCATACCTGTATCTCGGAAAGTAGGGTATCCCTGAGGCTGAAATAAACTTTGTTCAGCTCAGGAGACCCTCTGCTCACACACAATAAATAAACATAAAAATGTAAGCAGCTTCATTTCCTTAGCGGCCATTCAATGCCCACAAAGGCAATGAAGGGTTAAGGCACAGTAATGTAGCAGATTACAATATGTACTGTACTACTCACCCACTAAAACACAACCCACCCACCCCCTGTGTCCCCCCTTAAAACCATGATTTATTATTAGGCACATTGTCCCGGCAATATCTCCCCTTGAAAACGCAGGCGCAACTCACCACTAGGGCACCATTTCATCATAGCTCAGAAAGGTGAGTGGGGCATTGGGATAAAACATCTATTCCTATAGCTGAGGGAATACCTAGGTTAAGGGGGTACCCCAGATAGTGCCCAGGTAACCCAGAACCAGTATAGGGTTTGTGGGTGACCCAGCCATATATATGTGTAGCGCTATTTCCCCCCCTTTTTGGGTAATGTGGCATCTACAGAGTGTGTGGTGCTTTACCTGTGGCTCACAGGAGACCTGAACCTCCGCTGCTGGGAGCCCGGGGTGTACCTAATCCATGTGGTGACAGCGCTTCCATCTGTGAGGGATCCCGACAGCACCCCTTCACAGGACCCAATACAATCACACACTTGTATTTAATAACAGAAAACTAAACACAGGTAAAATTAGGTATATCACTAATCCACGTACAATATAGGCCTCGCACGGCCGTAGCTCCACCGTGCCCTCCAACCGTGGTGTCCACCCCTAATGGGATTACCTCAAAGTACTCAGGTGCACCTGGGCACCCAACCTCCCTGGTGTCCACAAGAGCCAACCCACCCAATGTGTGAGGCAGCGCTGCCCACAGTAACTGAAAGTGTTATAGTTGGTGCACGTTGTGAGGTACCTGCCTAGATGCTCCAGCACCCGGGTATGGCTGAAAAGCAAAACGGATCTACTGATCCAGTGACTTCGATGTCATCAAAGTCTCTTGGAGGGTCTCACCTTTGATAGTCTATGATAGTACGGTGGTGGTCCGGCCACAGACCAGTGCGCAAATCGCCGTGTGGCATCTTCAAATGGCAATATACACTAACTGTATACAGCTACAGGGGAAATGCCCTAGCTAGGGATTCCCTGTAGCAGCCACAATCTGATTAGGTGAGGGGGCCTATCTTGGACCTAAAGCGTTAATCTAGCCTAATTTGTGTAAAACCACCAAGCTATTATGCTGCAGAGTTAATAGTTTTGTGCCTAAAAGATTGGGCTAGTTAACCTGCAGGCTAACTGGGAGTTCGTGATGAATACATAAAGTGAACTCAATATATTTATTGACACCGTGGGACATCTCCTCTGAATTCTAATTTACACTGTCTAGGATCTTTTTATAGGCTGAGACCTGTGTCAATATGCATGTTTATATGTATTTATGTTAGTGAAGCATCACTTGGGAGTTTTACCCCTACCTTCTCTAATCTGGGTGCCACTGACACCCAGACCATACCTTCCCTTTCTCTGTCCTGGCTCCAACTGCCAGTCACACTAACTGCAAGTCCCTCTGACTGCAGAATTCAAAATGCCAGAATTCTAACTGCCATGCATGCCCTGTTGGCTGCCTGGCAACATGTGGTCTGCAGCCCCTGAGGCTGCTGGGACTTGTAGTTCCACTACTGTGCTATACTCCTAATGGCCGCCACTTGCACTTGCTACTGCACATCCCCCCTGCAATCTCCCCAGCCTCCGCTGCCTATGGAAAGGTAAGTGGACAAACAGGGGACCAGGGGGACCCAGGCTATACTAGGTTGAAGGGGGACTCTGAGAGTGCAGATTGACTCTAAGAGTCCGCACGGAGTCTCAGATAAAGTGTATAGAGAATAAGGGAGATAGAAAATAAAGTACAGCATTTTTCCTATTCAATCCCCTATACCCAGAGACTCAGGGAAATATATAAAAGTATATTTTATTAATGTACTGTAATGTGTTGTTACATTCGGAACCCAAGTCCAGTCAGGCTGCCCAGGCTAACCCATAGATGCCAGTAAGTCTGCTGGACATCAGAGTTCAAAGATGCCAGAGGTGAGAAAAGCATTTGGTTAGCAAGGAATAGCTGAGTACCCAGGTCAAGAGAACAATGGCAGTCATCGAGGATGCCACTTGCTCTGCCAGACCTGGAGAAGCCTTTTCCAGTGAGTGGCATTGAGATAGCCAGGGAGTGAGGTGCCAGGCTTGCGCATGTCTCCTGGCTATTTCATATTTCCCGCTGACCGGACATTTCTTACTGGCTTGGTTCCGTTTGGCTGCTGGGAATTTTCCCACGCGATGATTGGCTGCTGAGTTTCATGAATAAAACTCAGAATACTATTAAGAACCTGTGAGCCAATCAGATTGGAGTTCTCCAGTAGTAAGAGCACGGGCAGGTTTTTTTTTTTTTGTTTCAATTTCTTTTTATTAAAAGACAAAAGCCTCAGATACATAAGCATATAGACGCATTTCTTTAGCCATTTAACAGGGTATCCAAAAAAGGAACACATAGGATACTTGCCAAGGCAAGTGAAAGAACCCCTTTCGAACAAGCACTCGTAGGGTGAAAAAAAGTGTGTGAATAACTAAACCTTTAATAAATACTTAGGGTAACAGTGAACACAAAACTATTAAAAAGCAAATTAAACAGGTAACTTCCAGTCCTATGTCCTATGTATTCAACACCGCACTGGTAAGTGCTGACATCACGCCAAGGTGGAGGATGCACTTCCGTGAAGTCAGCACTTACCAGTGCGGTGTTGAATACAGCTCAGAGAGAACTCCTGCAAGGGTGAGCTGTATCTGCGCCTCTATACCCCCATTGAGACTTCCCCCCACCCGGCTAACTAATGTTCTGTGGTGTTCATTAATACACCACGCCGGGTGGCGTCTCTGCTACCTATACTGAGTACACATAGTAACATATATTATGCGTTTTTGTGCTTTGGGTATACCAATGAATTGGGCAGAGGTCTCAACACAGAACTAACGCGATTACTAGTAGAACTCAGTACATCTATCTGCATAGGGGGTCACGCGCCATTAACACCATCAGACTCTGTTCACAAATTGTTTCATGAACCTGACAGAGTGCTGATTATTGTATTCATACCATCCGGTGTGTTAATATGTTTGGTGGTGTTTATTAATACACCACACCGGACTGGAGCTGTTTATAGTAGATTATATAAACATCAAGAGGATTCAACTATCTGGAATATATGCTCGAGGCTCTGTCTGTTTACACACTAATTATCTAGTGAGTCCCAGGTTTGATTTTTAGGCAGACTCCAGATAATTTAGTCTGAGCACTATCCTGCATTAACCCCTTCCTTACCCGGCTAATTAAAGATACGGTGGTGTTCACAAATACACCACACCGGGTGGAAGGTAGATATAGCTCTACAGCATTATACCAAGCTTAACCTCTTCCTCACCCGGCTAACTAAATATTCGGTGGTGTTCATGAATACACCACACCGGGTGGGAGGTGCCTACTTTGAGTGCCACAGTATATATATCTGAGTCTTTAGATCTGATACATCATTGTATACCATGGGCACATGAATTCTATAACAACTGCACTATTTAGTGTTAACTACCTATACAACTTCGTCCTATCATATGGTGCAGTTTCCACGGAAGTTCGTGGGGAGTATCTCACTAGTTTAGAATCACCTCTGTGAGAACTCCTGAATACGCTAAAACATTGGATTATAAACAGATTATGTGTAAATGACATGTTGATACCTGAATTACACTATGTATCCAATCCTTAGCTCATTTCTAGCTACATAGTAGCCTTTTTAACTTATTCTTTACCTACGCGCCGTTTCTAGGGATTTTTTTACATATATCACGGTTGATTCATATATATTAAGCACTTCAATGTACTGGTATGCAAACACCCTTTGAATCAATTCAGTCAGTGTAGGTACATATCTATATGTTTGGTCCGGTTTTCCGTGATAGATATAGAATCATTGTTACAGCTATATATACCACACTGAGGCATCAAGCTAAACATCCATATTGCTGATGCCAGGAAATTATTATTCCCTAGATTCTATTGTCAACCAGCCTTGGTTCATAGGACTGGAAGTTACCTGTTTAATTTGCTTTTTAATAGTTTTGTGTTCACTGTTACCCTAAGTATTTATTAAAGGTTTAGTTATTCACACACTTTTTTCACCCTACGAGTGCTTGTTCGAAAGGGGTTCTTTCACTTGCCTTGGCAAGTATCCTATGTGTTACTTAGTTATACTAACCCCTGGCACCGTTTCTAGGACAGTAGCAAGAGCTCATTTCCCCACTCCCCCATTTCCCTCATTGCATATCCAAAAAAGGAAAAGAAAAATGGAGAATGCAGTGTAGGTTATACAGGGGGGCTTAGGGCAGCATGCAAATGGGAAGTGAGTTGTATGACTATTATAGTTACTAGAGGGGAGGAGAGATCAGGGTGTGCTACTACTGTCACTGTGTTTTTCTTGGAGTTTGGCTGTCTTATTCTGCGTCATTGTAGTTCATGTCTTTTTCTGGGTGGGGGTGGGTGGGAGGGAGGGGGAAGGGGAGGCGATACAAACAAGGGGGGAGGGGGCTGATCATAGCTAAGCGTGTTCCCTTGATTCTAGCCAGGGTTCCATACTTTTTGGAAGTGTTGGGAGCGCTGGTTAAGCATGGCTGAGAGTTTCTCCATGGTCATAACCGTGTTAATTCTTTTGATTACTGTACCCCTGGATGGAGGGTTGATTTGCTTCCATGCGGCCACGATGGAGCACCTTGCAATTGTTAGTATAGCTGCTATTAGTCTTGACGGGCAGGCTTTTGAAAGTTGCTCTTGCACGAATAGCAGAGCAACCAGCTACGATTTCATGCCAAAAAAGCCTGCCTACCAGATTCTAAGTCCGGATTTTAGAGGCCAAGTTCTCAAAACCAAACGTATCACGGCTGGGATTTGATGCCGATTTCAGTTCCAGAGGATTGGCAGTAACTTGCCGTCAAGAAAGTCCAAGTTCTCGGGAGAGAAGGAAGCGGCTGTGTGTTGAACTTCACGCCGATTTGGAAACTAGGAGATTACGGGCTAAATCCTGGTCAGGGTAAAACTCTTATTTAGAGTTCCCTGCACCTAGGAAAATCTAGTTTTCAATCCCAGACTCCCAGTAAGTTTGTCTCTTTGTCTGTATTTTGTGTTCCATTTTGTGTAAGCGAATTTGTGCAAATAAACTTCAATTTATTTCATTCCTTGTTTTGCTCAGTGAATGAACCTGGTAAAAAGGTGTAAATTGCCTAGTCTCCCATGACAACAATCCTGCAAAAAAAAAAAAAAATACCTTACTCAAATCCTGGTAATTCCACAAATGAGTGATCTCACTCAAACAGATATGTGCAAACCTGAGGACATTCAGTTTGCAGCAATTTTGATTGAACTTTTTAAAAGTTCATAAAATCTATGAGAAATTCAGTCTTGCTCAGGACAAGTGGGCACAGAGTCAGTAGTAGACAAGCCAGCACCAGAATCAACCCCACAATTGATGTAATCGGAGCCAGTCAAGGACAGCGCAAACCTGATGGATGATGCTGACAGGTGATCAGAGACCACTGGGTTGTCTAGGACTGCAAAGAACTGAGAGAGTGGGCCGACTATCCCTGAGGGAATCTCTATGAATCCAAGGCTTTCAGTTTGTGAGTGTTCTTAATCAGTGTTTTTAGTCTGTTGATACAAAAACGGTTTTGCACTACAGTATATATGTCCTCTTTATTTTCTGAGACATCTTGAAAAGGCTAGATTGAATACAAAAAGAACAGGAATAGTCTCTTTGATAAAGCGCCTCCCGTGCGAAACACGTTAGAGTGTTTTTAACCCATATGTTCCGATAAATGTAAGTTTTACTGCACTTACCTTGCCTGGTGGAGTTTTCTTCGGCTGTGCACCACCCTCTGTTCTTTCTGTGCTGCTGCTGCTGCTGCTGCTGCTGCTGCTGCTGCTGCTGCTGCTGCTGCTGCTGCTGCTGCTGTTTGGATTGGAGCACACCGTGCAGTTCAAGCCACCCTGCCTACAAGGAAGACAGTGAGTAATGTTACAAAGTTTATTATCACATTATCAGATGTGTCATGAGTTGATACTACTCACTCACTCACTCAGATTGCTATATTTCAATCAAGTTAATGTGACTTTTTAAACTCACTACATATATTCCATCAATTGTTGGGCAAGAGGAACTGCTGCTTTATATATTCAGTTTCTGCTTTACATTTCTATAGGACATTTACATGTGGTGAAGGTTTTGATGCACTGTTTGGGTTTTCTGCACAGTTTACCCTGGTAATCATCTTACTTTGAATACAAAGCATAAACGGACAAATACCATAAGGCTTGATTACCTACTTGATAACAGAAGGCTTGAATACCTACATTTTTTAGTACATTGGCAACTTTTCTAAAAGGAAAAAAAAAATGACAATGGGGCCTTATTTGAGTCTTCGTATGGCTATCCAGTCAGGGATTGCCGATCAGCAATCAGTGATTTGTGACTGGACTGAAGATAAACATACTTGTGTAATTAGCATAGGCATGATTAGCTGAGACCAAAGGAGTTAATTAACGCATCCAGGGGGGAAAGTGTATGTCCATTAATAGAGAGATAAATAGAGGTATAGGAGGAGTTAACAAAGGAGACACTAAAAGAGCAGTGAGGGTAGGAGGAAAATCAGGAGAGGGCAGTGACATTGATGCCAAGAGATTGATGCATGTGTAGGAGAAGTGGGTAGTCTACAGTATCGAAAGCAGAGGAAAGGGCAAGAATTAAGTAGTTTCCTTGATATTTGGCAACAAGCAGGTCATTTGCCACTTTGGTGAAGGCTGTTTCAGTCGAGTATGCTGTGTGGAAGAACAATTATAGAGGGTCCAGAAGTTGGAGAAAGACACAAGGTATTTCAGTTTAGAGACAAAAGGTTAACAACAAACCATGTAATTGTTAGAAGGGGAAGTATAATCAAGAGTTTTATACTTGAGAATAGCATGCTTAGAAAGAGACATAAAAGTATCAGAGCTAAATGATATGTTAAAGATATTAGTGAGGATGGAAACCAGGGTAGAAGCAATCGTTTTAAGGAGATGGGAGGGAATAGGATTGAGGCTGGAGGTAATGGAGTACCAGAGCAGCTGAGGCACCTCTTCTGAAACTAGAGAAAATAAGTTGTAGGTAAAAGGAGGATTTTGTAAAAAAAAATTCTTCCTAAATTCTTTTCAAAATCCCTCTGCCTTAAAACTGACATTAAAAAGATCTGCAACACAATACAAATTAACTTCAAGACACATTGCCAATCACTCAGGATGCGGGATGCATGTCTTAAAAGGTTACACAGTTACATAGTAGATGAGGTTTGTAGAGGGAGAGGGGGTTGACCCGGTATTAAAGGGATTGCACCCCATATGGCCACCCCCTGACCTCACCAGGGTGGCAAGGGGTCCAGGAATGTGGTTTGCAGCTTGTTATACCTTGAAAATGTATGTTCCCTTGTTCCCATGTTTCACCTTTAATGTTGTTTCCCAAGGCAGGGATAAAATCCTGCAGAGATTCCTTTGCACAAAGGGAAGCAGATGGTCAGAGGGGCGACCCAATGTCTAGAGACTAAGTATTAATCAACAAACTCTGCCACTCTAATTGTTACCTGAGGGTGGAGAATCATCAAACTGGAGTGGTTTGCAAGTGTTATGTCTACACCTACAAACAATGCAGATACTTCATTTGGTAGACTGGTCGTAGCCCCTGATTTAATTATGGGGCTACCCATAGAGTCCCAGTACACATGGGCTAATTAGCTGGGGGGCATGGGTTAATCTGTGTCTCCACGTTAGGGATTGGATACAGATAATTGTTCACCAATGGTCTGTATTCAATGTTAAGAATAGGGTTGCACAGGTATATAAACTGTGTCAACCCTACAGTTTTTAGTTCTTCTTCTGATACCATCTTGAATGTCACCGGATTGCTGGAGAATTGCTGGCTGATACTTCTCCATTCCCCAACCCTAAGTAAGTGTTACCTTGTTGTCTGTTAATTTTACTATATTGCTGTGTTCACCTTTTTAAGGAATAAATTATATTTTATTATATCTAAGCCTCGTTCAGTTCAACCCAGATATTTGGTGTTTATTATATCTTGTCATAAGCTACCGTGACAAGCTCTATAATTAACTGGAGGCAGCGGCGGGATTGAACTGAACCTATATTACAGTGTTCTGTGGGACCCTGTAATATAGTGGGAACTCGAAGGGAATTGCGAGTTCCTGGGACTAAAGATATTGAACACACAGTAGTGCAACAGTTAACACAAGTTGTAACACCACCTCACTGCTGCGACCGTGAACCATGAGCGAGGCTGAAGGCTCATCCAACATGAGGACCCGAGCTCAGCTGAAGGACAAGTGCCGTGAATATGGACTGCCCTATGAGAACCAGGAGGTCGCAGACATGGTTGACGCAATCGGTGACTATGAAGCCCGGCTTGCAAAGCCTCAGGATATGGCTCAGGTTGCCCTTTTACAGCCACCCGGAGATCAGGGAAGGAACCCAGTGCCGGGGCGGCGGAATCTCGGGAGGGAATGAGTGCACCTCCCGGGAGCAGTGCAACAGGAGGGGTACTGGTTGCTGTGGCTACCAGTCCGTTCACCCCTGAAATGTTGGCACCGATTAATGCGTGGGGAGACAGAGGGACACCGGAGGAGCGGCTGCAGTTTATCACTATGGCAGTGAACAGACCCGCTTATTGCCCCCCTGTCCAACCCAACAACGATGAACTCAAACTGGATCAGCACAGTCTCACCAAGTTCGTGGAATGTACTGATCAGATCGACAGTTTTCTAAAGAACTTTGAGACACAGTGTCGGCGGTACAAAGTGCTTCCCCAGCATAGGGTTGCACGTTTGGACCCCTTACTGTCCGGCTTGGCTAAGCAGACGATGATGGCGCTTCCAGATGAGTATGCTGATGACTATAACCACCTGAAAGAACTGTTATTGTTTCAGTACGGTTTTACCCCAGAAGCCTACCAGGGTAAATTCCAGCAGGAAGAGAGGCAGCCCCAGGAGTCCTATGTTACCTCTGTGACCCAAATGGCTTTGTATGGGATACGCTGGGTGGAGGGCTATGAGGCACGGACTTACCAACGCCTGCTGGACCTCATCTTTCAGGAGCAGCTCATGCAGCAGTGCCCACCGGCGGTGAGGGCTTGGGTGTACGACAAGAAGCCCAAGACTTACCAGGAGGCGGTGAGGCTTGCAGATGACTATGTGGCCAGCCGAGCCCTGATGACCGCCAAAGCAGTAGCCAAGGCGGCGGTGGTGGCGGCACTGGCCAGAAAGTCTGCCAATACCCCCCAATGGACTCAGAGGCCGCCTGTGGGCAGCAGTCCACGGAAGGCGGGGGAGCTCCGGCACGTGCGCCGGTGCTACAACTGCAACCACCCTGGTCACATCAGACCAGATTGCCCGCAACCCCTGCGTTCCGGCGGACCCCATCAGGGGCAACGCACCCCAGCTGCGACGCTGGTAGCCCGCGTGCGGGTGGCTTCCACCAAAGACTCCGGAACGGTCATGGAACCAACTCCCAGCGAGACGTCTCATGCAGCACCTGTCCAGGTTTCATCGGTGGTGTAAAAAGACCAGGCGCTTACCTTGAGTTATTAAACAATGATAGGCTTACAATGAAGCCGTCAAACCAATTGTGGCTCTCTAATTTTCTGAGCCAGCAACAGAATCCCTTCTGCTTCAACCCCAGAAAAAGGGTTAATCCAGAGCCCTTAAAGAGACGTAAAAACCAAACAGGCAATGGGGGAGCAAGGGATTAGATAGGCATATAAAATGACTTTGAAAAGTTGTTAGAAGTCTTGATTAGTTACATGCAGTGGTGGATTAATTAGATACACATAAATACTTACACGGCCATGTGTAAGTAAACACAATGATTGGTAACTTTCACAGGGCGAAATCTCTCTCTCCCAGCAGTAATGGATAATTGGTATGGTGAAAGGGGATATAAAAATATATATATGTGTATAATACTGTACTCACACGGCCCAGTGTGAGCAGTTGCAGGGATTTGGTTTCTTTTTAGGTTAACATTAAGCCATCCACATCTGGTGGTCAGCACAATGGGGGCTGTCCTCAGGTTCCAGATTGACACAGGACTCTCTTGTTGTCAGGTGGGCTCTCCCCCCCGGTGTTGTGATGTGTAAGTTATGTGGGAGGGGAAAACGAGTGAGGCACGGTTCACTTGTATATAGTAAATAAAATGAATTTATTAATAGTAACAACGGGACTCACATAGATTACAAGTAGACCCCTGCTTAATAACACCTGATCCTGGACCACGTGAGGAGGCCAGGGGTCTACTTGTAATCTATGTGAGTCCCGTTGTTACTATTAATAAATTCATTTTATTTACTATACAGTATACAAGTGAACCGTGCCTCACTCGTTTTCCCCTCCCACATAACTTACACATCACAACACCGGGGGGGAGAGCCCACCTGACAACAAGAGAGTCCTGTGTCAATCTGGAACCTGAGGACAGCCCCCATTGTGCTGACCACCAGATGTGGATGGGTTAATGTTAACCTAAAAAGAAACCAAATCCCTGCAACTGCTCACACTGGGCCGTGTGAGTACAGTATTATACACATATATATATTTTTATATCCCCTTTCACCATACCAATTATCCATTACTGCTGGGAGAGAGAGATTTCGCCCTGTGAAAGTTACCAATCATTGTTTTTACTTACACATGGCCGTGTAAGTATTTATGTGTATCTAATTAATCCACTACTGCATGTAACTAATCAAGACTTCTAACAACTTTTCAAAGTCATTTTATATGCCTATCTAATCCCTTGCTCCCCCTTTGCCTGTTTGTTTTCAGGTTTCATCGGTGCCCACAGCCAGGAGCGGAGGACATCTCAGCTCGGACCTGCAGCAGATGGATGGCAGGAGCAGACATCTCACCCCGGTCACAGTCGGTGACCGGAAAGCAGTTGCCTTGCTGGATTCAGGAGCTGCAGTGACTCTGGTCCAACCAGATATGGTCCGGACAGAGGAATTGATCCCAGGCCCTGGGATACAGATCACTGTGGCCGACAGAGAGCCACGTTTCATGCAAGTGGCCAGAATCTTTTTGGATTGGAGGGAGGGCCAGGGTGTGCGGGAGGTGGGGGTTTTACCCGGTTTGGATGCCGATGTTCTTCTTGGCAACGATCTGGGACCGATGACCTGCACCTACGACCGAGTGCCAAAACCCGCTGCAGTGGCGGCGGTTACCCAGAGCCAGACAGCGGCAATGGCGGCGGCGCCAGTCCCCCAGCCTTTGGGACCAATGTTAGCGGAGGGCGCAGAGGAGCCTGGGGAGGTAAGCCAGGATCAGTTGCAACCACAGACTGACTTACTGTTTCCCCTCACCCTTCCCCATTCTCCGGACAATGACATGACTGGGGGGTGGCCAGAATTAGGAGCCCAGTTTAGGGAGGCAGTGAAGACAGACCCTACCCTGGCCGGCGTGAGACTTCGGGCGTCCGAATCTCAGTCAGGGGAAGGCACTGAGCACTGCCTATGGTATAAGGGACTCCTGTATAGAGAAGAAGGGAACTCAGGGATAGATGAGGGATTGACCGGTAAGCGACAGCTAGTAGTGCCCCAGGGGTACCGACAGCAACTGTTACGGGGAGCTCACTCTATTCCGTTAGCGGGACATCAGGGGGTCAACAGAACGTGAGCCCAGTTATTACAGCGTTACTACTGCCGGGGGCATCTCGAGATGTGGGCAATTTCTGCCGCTCTTGTGATGCCTACCAGCGAGTGGGTAAGGCGGGCGACCGTGTGAAGGCACCCCTGAAACCCCTACCGATAATAGGGGAACCATTCCAGAAAGTAGCGATGGATCTTGTAGGACCCCTTATGATTCCTAGCAGGTCAGGGAAGCGCTACATCCTCACGGTGGTGGATTTTGCCACCCGATACCCTGAGGCGGTAGCGCTTGGCACCATAGATGTCAAGACAGTGGCTGCAGCTTTGCTGAACATTTTTTCTAGGGTAGATTTCCCTAGAGAGGTCCTAACCGATCACGGGTCCCAGTTCATGAGTGAACTGTTACATTGTCTCTGGGATGCATGCGGTGTACAGCACCCGCACACTACCCCTTACCATCCCCAGACAAACGGATTATGTGAGAGGTTTAACGGTACCCTGAAGCAGATGCTTCGGACCTTTATAGAGGCGGAGGGGAAAGACTGGGAGATTCATTTACAGCACTTGCTGTTTGCCTACCGAGAGGTACAGCAGGAATCTACAGGCTTCTCCCCCTTCGAGCTACTATATGGCCGCAGGGTACGTTCACCTCTGGACCTATTCCGTGAGGGATGGGAAGGGGAGGCTACTGCTACTGATGCTTCAGTGATCCAGTATGTAGTAGATCTCCGAGACCAGTTAGAGATGCTCATGAAGGTGGCCCAGGACCACCTCAGGGCCGCTCAGACCAGGCAGAAGCAATGGTATGACCGGAATGCCCGTAGCAGGGAATTCATCCCAGGACAGCAGGTGCTAGTTCTCAAACCCACTCGGGAGAACAAGTTGATGGCTGCCTGTTCAGGACCGTACCCGGTTATCCGAAAGGTGAATGAGTACAACTACATTGTACAGGTAGAGCTTGAGAGGCATAAGACATATCACGTCAATATGCTGAAAGAATACAGAGCACCGAGTATGGGAGCAGTAATGGCCATTTGTAGCCCACTGCTGGAGGATCCGGCGAGCAATGCTCTGCCTGATCTCCTAGGGGAGGCTAGGCAAGGAAACACTGTGGAGCAGGTAGAGATAGGGGCACAGTTGAGTGCTAGGCAGCAGGTAGGATCCAGGGACATGCTAGCTAAATTTAGGGCCCTCTTCACTGACATGCCAGGAACCACACATTGCTGTCTTTAGTAATTCCTGGGACTCCCACTTAGGACATGTAGCTGCGGTGCTGGATAGGATCAGGGAGGCTGGGCTTACTTTGAAACCCACTAAGTGTATGGTAGGGATGGCAAAGGTCCTGTACTTGGGGCACAGGGTGGGTGGAGGGCATCTCAAACAAGAGCCAGCTAAGGTAGCCATAGTTCAGTGGCCTGTTCCAAAAACCAAGAAACAGGTCATGGTATTTTTGGGCACCGCAGGGTGCTATAGGAAGTTTGTCCCACAGAACAGCGCCGTGGCCAAACCCCTGACTGATTTGACTAAGAAGCAACTGCCTGTTCTTATCACCTGGATTCCTGCCTGTGAAACTGCTTTCCAGGCACTGAAAATTGCGCTTGCTGGGGGTCCCCATACTGGCTGCCCCAGACTATACCAAACATTTCCTCATACAGACTGATGCCTCGGACTATGGCATTGGGGCTGTGTTGAGCCAAGTGGGGGACGACTGTAGAGAGCACCCTGTGGTGTACCTCAGCCGAAAACTACTCCCCAGAGAAGTGACCTATGCCACCATTGAGAAGGAGAGCTTGGCCATTGTGTGGGCACTCAAAAAACTCCAGCCCTATGTGTATGGAAGGGCTTTCACGGTCCTCACAGACCACAACCCCCTGAGTTGGCTGCAGAGGGCATCAGGGGAGAATGCCAAGTTGCTAAGGTGGAGCTTGGCCTTGCAAGAGTTTGAATTTACCATTCAGCACAAAAAGGGTAGTGAAAACAGCAATGCTGATGGACTTTCACATCAGGATTATCCCTCTGAGACTGAGTTCATTAATGGTGCCAGCAGTGCCCCACTCCTCGTTAGGACCAGTGGGCCACAGATCACCCATTAAGAAGGGGAGGTGTAGAGGGAGAGGGGGTTGACCCGGTATTAAAGGGGTTGCACCCCATATGGCCACCCCCTGACCTCACCAGGGAGGCAAGGGGTTAACTGGACTGCGGTCCAGGAATGTGGTTTGCAGCTTGTTATACCTTGAAAATGTATGTTCCCCTGTTCCCATGTTTCACCTTTAATGTTGTTTCCCAAGGCAGGGATAAAATCATGCAGAGATTCCTTTGCACAAAGGGAAGCAGATGGTCAGAGGGGCGACCCAATGTCTAGAGACTAAGTATTAATCAACAAACTCTGCCACTCTAATTGTTACCTGAGGGTGGAGAATCATCAAACTGGAGTGGTTTGCAAGTGTTATGTCTACACCTACAAACAATGCAGATACTTCATTTGGTAGACTGGTCGTAGCCCCTGATTTAATTATGGGGCTACCCATAGAGTCCCAGTACACATGGGCTAATTAGCTGGGGGGCATGGTTTAATCTGTGTCTCCACGTTAGGGATTGGATACAGATAATTGTTCACCAATGGTCTGTATTCAATGTTAAGAATAGGGTTGCACAGGTATATAAACTGTTTTTAGTTCTTCTTCTGATACCATCTTGAATGTCACCGGATTGCTGGAGAATTGCTAGCTGATACTTCTCCATCCCCCAACCCTAAGTAAGTGTTACCTTCTTGTCTGTTAATTGTACTATATTGCAGTGTTCAATATATTTAAGGAATAAATTATATTTTATTATATCTAAGCCTCGTTCAGTTCAACCCAGATATTTGGTTGAAAAAAGACGTTGGTCCATCAAGTTCAACCTATGCTAAAATTAGTCAACAGATATATTATCCTATATCTATAGTTACTTATTGATCCAAAGGAAGGCAAACAAAAAACCCCATTAAGGAGAAAAAATAATTCCTTCCTGACTCCAAGAATTGTCAATCGGATTAAACCCTGGATCAACATCCTTCCCATGTATACTTATTTGGTATATCCCTGTATACCTTTCCCATCTAAAAAGATGTCCCAACCTATTTTTGAACAAATCTATTGTATCTGCCATCACAGTCTCCATGGGTAATGAATTCCACATTTTAACTGGCATTACTGTAAAGAACCCTTTCCTTTGTTGCTGGTGACATTTCCTTTCCTCCAACCTTAAGGGATGGCCCCGAGTCCTTTGTACTGCCCATGGGATGAATAGCTCTTTTGAAAGCTCCTTGTATTGTCCCTGAATATATTTGTATATAGTTATCATATCCCCTCTTAGACACCTCTTTTCTAATGTAAATAAATCTAATTTAGCTAGCCTCTCCTCATAAGTTATAGAGGTGAAGTAGAGCAAAGGTGCACTGCAACTGGAAAAGTTCCTTGAAAAAATAATATCACGGGCAAACTTCAAGATAAAATAGAGGGTATTAATGAGTAAATTCACCTTGATAAAGTCTTGCGGAATGAAACGTGTTGGTGCATTTGTCATGTTCATCTATTTGTGAGTTTACTCATTAAATACCCTCTATTTTATCTTGGAGTTTGCCCGTGATATTATTTTTTCAAGGAACTTTTCCAGTTGCAGTGCACCTTTGCTCTACTTCACCTCTATTGCTTCTACACTCCAGGATTGCACCCAGAGGAACCACTATCCTGCTTTGGCGCTCCGGACCTCAGTATACCACCAGGGCAGGTAATGGGCATTAGCCCTTATCTTATTACCTTATTACCTTTGACCCCTATGGGGATGTTTATGCTTTAATTGGGGTGTGCATTCTTGACCATCTTTGCGGTAGTCAGGCAGACTGACCGTTAGGTCTTTATTTTTGCCCCCCCTTATATGATTATGGTATATATGTGAGCTTATGATTGAATACAGTGTTCCTACTTTTGGATTATTTTTCTCAACTATCAAGATGCATCGCTCTACTAACTTTCCTTCTCCTCATAAGATAGAATGTCCATCCCCTTTATTAATTTGGTGGCTCTTCTCTGCACTCTCTCTAGTTCCATAATGTCTTTTCTTAGGATTGGTGCCCAAAATTGTACTCCATATTCAATGTGTGGTCTTACTAATGCTTTGTGAAGGGGCATAATTATGTTTACTTCCCTTCCATCCATTGCCCGTTTGCTGCAAGATAAGATCTTGTTTGCCTTTTCAGCTACTGTATGACATTGGGCACTATTGCTAAGCCTGCTGTCTACAAGTACTCCTAAATCCTTCTCCATCAAGAATTCCCCCAATATATCTCCATTTAATTAGTAAGTCACCTTTTTATTCTTGCATCCCAAATGCATAACCTTACATTTATCTGTATTAAACCTCATCTGCCATTTACCTGCCCACGTTTCCAGTCTCTCCAAGTCCCTCTGAAGAGAAATTACATCCTGCTCTGATTCTATTACCTTATACAATTTAGTATCATCAGCAAAGATGGAGACTTTGCTCTCGATCCCAACCTCAAGGTCATTAATAAACAAGTTAAAAAGCAGGGGTCCCAGTACCGATCCCTGAGGAACTCCACTCACGACTTTAGCCCAACCTGAAAAAGTTCAATTTATGACAACCCTCTGTTGTCTGTCCTTTAACTAGTTTTCTATCCAGGGACATATATTATTAGTGAGTCCAATTATCTTTATTTTGTACACCAACCTCTTGTGTGAAACCGTATCAAAAACCTTTACAAAATCTAAGTAGACCACATCAACTGCATTACCCTGGTCTAAATTCCTACTTACCTCCTCAAAGAAACAAATAAGGTTAGTTTGGCAAGATCTATCCTTCATAAATCCATGCTTACTATTACTAATAATTTTGTTTTCCATTAGGTATTCCTGAATATTATCCTGTATTAAACCTTCAAGTAGTTTCCCTACTATTGAAGTCAGGCTTACAGGTCTGTAATTTCCCGGTTGTGATCTAGCTCCCTTTTTAAATATAGGCACCACATCTGCTTTACGCCAATCTTGTGGTACTGAGCCTGTGGGAATGGAGTCCTTGAATATTAATTATAATGGTTTTGCTATTACTGAGCTTAACTCCTTGAGAACTCTTGGATGTATGCCATCGGGGCCAGGTGCCTTATTTACTTTAATTTTTTCAAGTTGCTTATGAACTTCTTCCTCAGTTAACCAATTGTTCATTAATATGGATGTTGTGGCTTCCTCCTGCGGCACTACTATTGAACTTGATTATTCCCTGGTAAACACAGAGGCAAATAATTTGTTTAATACCTCAGCTTTTTCCTTATCTCCAATAATCTGCCTACCCAACTCACACTGAAAGGGTCCTATATTTTCTTTTCTCATTTTTTTGTTATTAAGGTACTTAAAGAACTTTTTAGGGTTGACCTTACTTTCTATTGCAATCCTTTTTTCATTATCCATTTTTGCTAATTTAATTGCCCCTTTGCAAATTTTGTTACATTCCTTATAATTCTGATACGATGTCTCTGTCCCTTCTGACTTAAAGAATCTAAACGCCTTCCTCTTCTTGTCCATTTCCTCCACTACCTGTTTATTTAGCCACATTGATTTTGACTTATTTCTTTTATATTTATTACCCAAGGGTATACACTGATAAGTGTGCTTTTCTAAAATGTTTTAAAGACTGCCCATTTATCTTCTACATTTTTCCCTGCAAAAACATCATCCCATTGTATTACTACTAGATTAGACCTCAGTTTATTAAAATATGCCTTTGTAAAGTTTAAGGTCTTTGTTGAACCCAAGTAATCTGTTTTTTGATAATTTATTTCAAATGAGACCATTTTATGATCACTGTTACCCAAATGTTCCAGGACTTGAATATGTGTTATTACTTCTACATTGTTTGATATGACCAAATCCAGAACTGCCCCTCTCCTGGTTGGTTCCTCAATAATTTGGGTCATATAATTGTCTTTAAGCACCCCCGAAAACTTTTTTCCTTTTGTTGTAACGCTAATCTCATTGCCCCAGTCTATGTCTGGATAATTAAAATCCCCCATTATGAAAACATGACCCAGTTTTGATACCTTCTCTATTTGCAAAAGTATTTTAGCTTCCTCAATCTCACAGATATTTGGTGGTTTATAGCATATTCCCACAAACATTTTCTTTATACTTTTACCTCCACTGCTAATTTCTGTCCACAACGTCTCTACATTTTCATCATTCCCTTCATAGACATCATCCCTTATAATAGGTTTTAGATCCGGTTTAACATATAAACATACTCCACCTCCCCTTCTATTTGTTCGATCCTTCTGAAAAAGAGAATAACCCTCTAAATTAACTGTCCAGTCATGAGTTTCATCCCACCATGTTTCAGTAATGCCTATGATATCATACTGCTCCCTTGCAGCTATTAATTAAAGCTCCCCCATTTTATCTGCCAGGCTTCTTGCATTAGCAAGCATACATTTAAGTTTTTTTTCAGCCTGTACTATTATCTTATCTGCTCCTTCCTTTCTGCTCCCACTTGGTTTAGTCATTAGAAGTTTTCTAGTATTGTCTGTATTTACTATGGGTATCTCACTGCTTGTCAAACTTGCACTTGCCCCCATTCTACCTCAATACCACCTTGTATCCTCATCTATTCCATTTAGTTCATTATCTGTTTCATTCTCCTCCCCCCTCAATCCTGGTTTAAAATCTCCTCCAACCTTTTTAGCATTCTCCCCCCTAGCACAGAAGATCCCTCTTCATTGAGGTGCAATCCGTCCCTAGAATATAGATGGCACCTCTCAGAAAAGGAGTCCCAGTGCTCTAAAAACCAAACCCCTCCTTTCTGCACCACTTTCTTAGCCATGCATTAACCTCCCTGATCTCTGACTGTCTCCCTGCGGTAGCGCATGGCACTGGTAGTATTTCAGAAAATTCTACCTTGGAGGTCCTTGCCTTAAGCTTTTGGCCTAGATCCCTGTAATCATTTTTAGGACCCTCCATCTTTTTCTAACTTTGTCATTGGTGCCAACGTGTACCAAGACCGTCGGGTCAATCCCAGCACCCCCCCAACAATCTGTCTACCCGATCCGCAATGTGCCGTACCCGAGCCCCCCGGGAGACAACAAACTGTTCGGTTCATGCGGTCCCGGCAACAGATTGCCCTATCTACCTTCCTAATAATGGAGTCCCCTACCACCACAATCTTTCTTTGTATCTGAGCATCCTGAGTCCCCACTGTGCTGGAGGAACTATTCCCCTTGCTGCTAGAGGAATTAGTCTCCCCCAGCCTTGCCATTTCTGCCCCAACATTCCCATTATCTTCACTCAACATGGCAAATCTATTGGGATGTGTCAGCTCAGAAACAACCTGCCTCTCCCTATTGCCCCTGCTTCACCTTCTGTCACCCAGCTACCTACCTGCTCCTCACTAACAGCAACCAAGCTACCTACCTGCTCTTCACTAACAGCACCACCATCTGCACCACTAGTCGAAGCAAGGGCCTGCTCAGTGAGCTCGAATTCCCTTTCAAGATTGCCAATGTCCCTCAATATTGCAAGTTGCCTCTTCAGATCAGCAATCTCTGATTCTAAAGAGACGACCCGCTCACACCTCTCACAGCAGTATGCTCCTTGGAACAGCTGCTCCAAGTGCACATACAGGTGGCAAGATGTGCATTGAGTGACATTTTCAATCCTGCTCATTCTAGCAACTATGAAGTTTATAAGTACTAACAGTAATCTGTACTTCAATAAACTATAACTTGTTTAACCGCTTCCTTGTTCATACTGCTTCTGGTTCTAACTGCACACACTTTAAACAACCAGCACTTACTGCTTCTGGTTCTAACTGCACACACTTTAAACAACCAGCACTTCAAATCAACCACACAGATGAGTCAGTACACGCAAGGTGTCTAGGGAAATAGTAAATTGGGAAAAGTTTCAAATTATCTACCTGGCATAATACAAAATATTATTTCCACACCTTAATCTCAATTTAATTTAGTATCATATTTAGAAGAAAATACTAGTGTTAACTATACAGTAGGTTAAACAACGAAGATTCAAGATTACAAATGTACACATTGTCAGAGAGGTCCATGTGGGATGTGATTAGCTTGTTTACAGAAAAAGAGATGACATCAAGTCTAATAAAATGTCACAGTAGGGTGGAAAATTTCCTATTCAAAATAACTCTTTGCGGAGGTCTTTTACAGTGAAATGATAGCCCAAAATACACAATGAACGTGTGATTCCAGCAGCTATGCAAGTGCTAAGAAATGAAACTCTTTATTAAACAGTGCTCTGGTGAGAACAAAGACTTGAAGTATGTCTATGAGTTAAGGAGGAGCTAATTCCTAAAGCTGCATGAGGTTTGTTTATTAGGAAATAGCTGCCTGTTAGATTCTTATTGCTGCTGGTTGCTTAAGAAACCAAGCGGTGAAAAATACTGGTAGTTAAAGATTAGCAGTGCCTGGGACAGTGATAATATAGTGTAACAAAAAGCTGCCATAGTTATCTGAAAGACTGCTTTCTAAGGCACATAGATACAAAGCTCTGCAAACAGAAAAGATTTATTTCCCACTCATTATGCCTTGAAATTGGTTCTGTGTGATAGCAGTGGCTTTATTAAATTGAACAAGCCATTTACTGAAATACAGTACTATTAATAACACGTTATTTGGTACCTCACTGTCTCTATTGAACAAAGTGAGCTTTTTGGTTGGTGGTAGTTATCAATTAAAACCTAATGAAAGTTTTATAATGGACATGCATTGTAAGGGACTTTGGGCAAATACATTGTACCCAGGAGGAAGCAGTGGAATTCTGTTGAACATGGCAAGACAGTGTTGGTTCTGGTATGGGACCAGAATATTTCTGGAGACTAACAAAGTTTAAACATCACAACACTAGAAATCACTTCCCTGTACTGAAGCCTATATGAGTTTAACTCATAAATCAATGTTGGTATCTTGCCCCCTGAGCATGTTCTGCTCTTTAAAACAAGAAAAATGTTTTCTAGTGTTTAAACACATGATTTTCCTCATCTCCAGCTTCTGGGGTTACCATGGTAACATTTTTACTGCCAAAAATAGGCTTTCAGCATGTACTGCTGCTTTAATATCTGGAATTAAAGATATATGTGCCTATTCGGTAAGTGACTTATCGACAGTTTTGAGCACTTTTCGAGTGAGTTTGCCTGTGTAGGTATTCAGAGAGCTCAGATAACATGCCAAACTAGATAGAAAACTGCTGCTTTCTGCTCTGTAGTACTACCGCTAAGAGAACCCGAACGGTAGCTCAAACTCGCATTTTTTGAGAAATCAAGCTATTCAGGTACCTCTGAGATGCACCTCACGGCTGCAACTCGCACGTTCTGATCTCACCACCAGAAGGCTGGCAAGATGAGATCCGCGATGTGCATATGAAGGAGAAAAATGTACAGTATTCTTACTGCATTGGATTGAACCCGGGGATTTTCGGAACTGACCTGCATTAATATATGTGCCCGGTTTGCTGGTAGTAGAGGGGGTGGGTGAAGCTTGGTTTCCCCAGGCTGGGTAGGTGGGTAGAGGGCATGGTTTAACCCCTTACCATAGAAGTTAAGCACCGCTACAGTAATGAAGGGGTTACTGGCCAGTAGTTAGTTTTTTTTATTTTACTTTTGCTGTCCACTGACGGCTCAGAGAACAAGGATGACTCGGAGACTGAAGATGATGATGGCCTTCATCCTGGCAGGGGCGTAAGTGTATTGCACTGTAATGGTTATTTGAATGGGCAAAAGCACTATTAACCATCTTTGGTTAATAGCACTTTTGCCCATTCCTGTGTAGTGTTAGTGTTGGAGGGGGTAGTCGCCCCGGGGAGGGTAGTTAGGCCTCACGATGTGGGTTAACCACTTCATTACCTTAGGTAAGGATTGGTAATCCCTCCCAGGAGGCCTATTCTCCCCTCCCTAGGGCAACGCCAATCTTCAGCAACCCCCTCTACCGCCAACAAACAGGGAAGTGGCAGTCAGCCACTTCATTACCTTAGCGGTTTACCGCTAAGGTAATGAAGCACTGTTTTTATTTTGCTTTTAATTTTATTTTTATTTTACTATTACTGAATCAGGTGATCTCTGGACCAGAACCCCATTAATTTCAGGTCTGGGGACCCACTTCTTCCCAAGTTACAGGCCCTGGGATAGGGTGCTAGTATATCCAGCAAATAAAAATGTCCTGCGTCAAGTATCCGGAACTCAAGAGCGTACTTAGCGACTGGCCGGAGACCTTGAGAGATATGAAAGAGAGAGGATGCCGCCGTGATCTTGCGACCCGAGGTGTCAAATACCTGCTTAAATTATTTTATAAAGCAAGAGTAGTCCTGTGTAACCTCTGGTGTTTGTTCCCAAATGGGGGATGCCAAAGCCAGGGTGTCACCGGTCAGCAGGGCGATGATATAGGCTACTTTCGACCTTGCAGAGGGAAAATGAGAAGGGGTTAATTCGAACTGAATTCCACATTGGAAGAAAACCTCTGCATTTGTGGGGGTCACCAGCATAGCGGTTAGGAGTAGGAATACGCGGTTCAGCAAACATGGTTAGTTCCGAAGAGGGTGAGAAATTCGCTGCCGGTCTCATAGGTCTATTTTGCTGCTGCTGACAAAAGTTTGCAAAATCCTGGTTTAGAGAGTTAACCTGCACCTCTAACTGATAGAGACAGTCTAGATGGCTTGCTTGGCCCACCTCAGTGGGGCCCACGTTAGTTCGGTTGAGCATACTGTAACACTTGTGCTCCCCACGAACAAGGCAGGACCCCGGTACTGAGGTGGGAAAGTATAGAACTGCGCACCCACAGCAGCGGAGGCACGCCTGGAGGGTGGATAGTCAAGATCGCCGGGTCTGGGTTGGAGAGAGTGGGTTAGACTTAATACATGCCAAGGTTGTAGATAGGTGTCTAGGAGAGTAGTCAGAGTCCGAGGTGCCGTGTTCATGGGTTGGAGACAGTAGAGAAGTAGATTGTCTGTTTGATGTGGCCAAGGATGGAGAAGGTCGGAAGGTCTGAGGCAAGCCAATTCGATAATCCAGAGCAGGGTCCAAAGCTAGCCGGGTCGGTACATAGGGTGGCAAGCAGCAACAAGTTAATTAATGCAGAGAGAACAAGACAGAGACGTGGGAACACAATGCTACCAATAACTGTGCTCAGCCAAAGAGGAAGTGACAGAGCTGAGCATATGTAGTAACAGGAGTCAAATGAGAGAAGGGGGTGGAGCGGAGGAGCGGCCTCTGCCGAGGCAGGGATAGGCTGTGAGTAGCAGGAGACAGGTGAGGAAGATATTAGTGTTGACGCGCAGCTGGGGAGCGGTGCCATATGGGGCGGCTGCGTGTCTCAAACGGAGGGGCAGAGCCAAGCTCAGTGGGAACCTTGAAAGACCTCTGTGGGTGCACATGCTCTATAAGGTGTGCGGGAGACTGTAGGAGGCAAATTGGAAGCGCGCCATGAGGGACGCGCTCTCTGACCGCTTGCAGCGGAATGCTGTGCAGCAGGAGGTTAGGAGGGAACATGTCGCAGGGCTGTTTTCCCTGATTCCTTACACACACAAATTTAAATTATATGTTAAAGGGCGCTGCTCAAACTGATGCGTTGAAAACTTAAAATTGATTTTATATCATTACATATGTGCATCAATACTGACAATTGATTAGAAACGTTGCAGATCTACAATTTATTATGTACTCGTTCTATTGTTCGGGTTATTAAAATATTTTACTGCAAAGCATTGTGAGACATTTAAATAATATGACTGGTCAGTTACTAGATAAATTAGTACCCTGCTAGAGAGAGGCCAGGGATGAAAAGGACAAACCAATTAGAAGAGGAAGGGAATGTAACTTTGATAATGCTTTATACATTATAAACATTGTCAAATTACATTCAAAATGTATGGCATGCTTATTTTTCTAAAAAACAAGAAAGACGGTGCAAAACAGCGCTATAAATGGTCATAAAATAACCCCTAATGGGAACATGTGAAAGATAAAATATAACAACACTGGCAGCCAGACAAATACTGACAGTACAGTCAGTCAAAAGGCATAAGAAAAAAGAAAAATGTCGGCGCCAAAAATAATTCTCAATAGTAAGAAGTCCAAACCATGTGATGAGAAGTCCAATTGTAGTCCTTAGATGAACAAATGGTGTTTAAACGGACTGTTGATTCTCACCAAGAGACAGTGCAATATGTGAAGAAAGAAAAGAAACAAATTATGGTGCAGTATGCCAGTCAATGCAGGCTTAAAAACATATACACACTAACAACACAGAACAAACATGACAGACTAACGATAACACAAGCCAGGCTAAAAAATAAAATAAAAGCTATTTATTAACAACTAATGCAGGGTACTGGAGGTTAGCTAGCAAACACCAATCCGGGGGGGGGTAAAATCGTAACCCTACTCACAAGATGCAAGATATTTGATAGCAGTAGGACTGGAGTCACACTTGGTAGTTTGAAGATGGCGACCGGAGCTCTCTCACTGGCGTCCCCACGTGAGGTGGATGTTGGATAGAGCCACACGAGTTACAGGAACTGCGGGACTTCCGGGCGGATATGACGTCACGCCCTGCATCCTCCCAATACCAGTGTCCTCACACGTTTCTCGTCCCCCACGGCTCAAAAGGCTATTATGCGACCTCCTCCACGAACCAAAACTTCACTTCTAAAACAATGAAAGTCTTCCCAACGCGTTTCGTGCGCATGCGCATCCCTTGAAGAAGTGCGCGCGTAAGAAGTTACTTTCTTAACCCATTCTCAGCTGTTCCAGCTGGTGGAGGTTAGTGGCTCCTCCTTCCCAGGTTTTAAGCCCGCCCCTCCCCACTTCCCTAGTTTGCAAGTGCCTCATTCTGCTGGATATAGACCCACTGTGGTCTTTCTCCCTCCTAATGGACTTAAATGAGAATTTTAATCCTAATAGAGGTATATTAGTATTTTATCTGGTAGTGTTAGGACTTGCGAACAGGTGTCTGCCTTGACGTGGCTCGCAAGCTTACAACGCTTTGGCCAAAGGGTTAAACTAAATGACCCTACTTCAAGAGAATATATAAGTATTTTACTGTGTATTTCTGTCATGTTGGATGTAGCATTGGGCTTCTCTGTCGTCTGTTGTATACATATGCCACGCTCAATAGCACTCCATTTTGACACATATACATATATATATATATTGTGGGGGCTCAGGGGTTCCCAAAAAGAGCTTACTGGGGTTCTGTGTTTTCTGAAGAAATTAGCATAGGAAAGAAGGAATCCGGCGCTACAGCATGTAACAAACTCCAGGGCACTTCCGGGTTAGAACAAAAACTTTATTGGACCTCACGAACACACAGATACACCACAGTCTCCCTCTCAACGCGTTTCACGCTCGAATCAGCGTTTCATCTTGGAGTCAAGTTCGTGAGGTCCAATAAAGTTTTTGTTCTAACCCGGAAGTGCCCTGGAGTTTGTTACATGCTGTAGCGCCGGATTCCTTCCTTAACATGTTTGATATTGTCTGAACTGTACCTTTAAGAGTTTACGATAGGACTATCCTGCAACCCCGCTGAATTGAAAGATTCATGCACCGGGTATATAATCATAACATCAACAAGTCAAATCTTAACACATAAATAACGTATGCAGTGACTCTATTAGGTCAATAAGGTAAACGCTTATATTTATTACAAATCGTTCTATTAAAGACCACGGAATCCCAAATACAAAGTAATATGTCTCAGCTCCATAGACTCTGTGCTTAAAACATGTGTTTACAAAAATGCATTCTTTTTTCTAAGTCCCGTCTCGCCGCTTATCGGCAGCTTCTCACCACATTCTTGCCACCTTTTCTTGGCAAGGCAATTTGGAGAGGAAATCTCAATTATAGAGCGGCGATCAGCATCGATAGGCTGATCGGGGCTACTAGAAATGTACGAGTTTGAGAAACTGGCAATAAGTGGCGATAAGTGGCTTATCGCCGTGCCTTTGGCGATTAATTTTTTTCTCTGCAAAAAAACGGCAATTTTTCTCTTACTGCCGGCTTATCGCGGTTTACTGAATCGCTGTTGGCTTTTTTGGCGATAAGTGGCTTAGCGCTGTTTATAACATGAGGCCCTTCCTCGTTTAATCAATTAAAAACTATCTAATTACTCAGGTAACATGTTTATCACAAATCATTTTTTTTTAAATGGCCTGCGCGTAATAAATATCCTACACAGCGGTATTCATGTTTTACGCTTTTGACTTCATATAACTAATTTATCTATACCATGTTTTTTCTTTAATCCTGCATTGTGTTTGTAATTATATTTTAAACTATAGCCATAAATACTTCCCTGACAATCTTTAATTTGCTTATGTTTGTTTTCTCAGCTCAAATTAAGACTGCCCTGATTTTTATAAAGAATTTACCAGGTATCCTCTCTTTTGTGATAAAATAATAGTTGCCCCAGGGAGGGTGGTTAGGACCCTAGGGGTGGTGAAAGGGGTTAACTACTGGTTTGCCTTAGCAGTTTATAAAGGATTGCATGCAATGCTTTACTAACAAAGACAAAAAAAGAAGACAAGCACGACCTTCTTTAGGAAATTGCAAAATGTATATTTGGGCCACAAGCCCCCAATTCTCACGTACATATTAGATATTAAAAAGTTCAGAATCAGAGGGTAAACAAGGATAAGGTTCTCATAATCACCGCCGTAGTACACGGCTTTCCACCGCAGTCGATATGGCGACAGCCCATTGGATCTGATGCCTGTGGAGCACTGCAGCCAGCTGTGATTGCAGAGCTCCTGGTGTTCGTATTTGCGCCCACACTTCCGGGTTCTCATGCACACATCTAGCATCTGACATAAGAACGTCTCTGATGGTCACTTGCCAAAAAAAACCTCGTGGATCCGTGTACTACGCCACGGCCCACAGGCATCCGATCAAACGGGTTGCCTCTCATGGACTGGCACTGTGGCGGAAGGTCGTGTACTACGGCGGTGATTATGAGAACCTTATCCTTGTATATTTTACAATTTCCTAAAGAAGGTCGTGCTTGTCTTCTTTTTTTGTCTTTGCATGTAATTGGAGGTCGCCTGGTAGGACCTTGAAGAGCCGAGGAACCCGGCCTTAAGAAGACAAACATTTTATACCTTTTTCAGTATACTACAATTGGGACTATAAGTAGGGCATCGGTACTTTATTTGTTTGTATGGCAATGCCCTAGCCACTTACCGAGGGATATGAGGTAGGTAGAGTAGTTTAACTAATATTAACCCCTTTTGGGCCTCTGGTAGTCACAGGTATCATAGGGGTTAAGATATTTTCTACCATAGGTTATGAAATAATTTATATTACATAACCCTATTTTAGAAATATTACATTACTCTCCCACAGTTGATTGCAATCCTGTAATTAAAGCATATTATGTGGGCTATGCACTAAGCAGCGCGTTTTTGTGCCCGATTGGAAAAATGTTTACTTGGCAGATAAAAAGTGAAGCCAAAAGCGGGATTCACTAACAAGTTCAGAGCATTTTGTTTCCGGACGAGCAAAAATCTGCCCTATCACGCAATCTGTTTCCCCACCCTCCTGCTATCACGCTTAAACTTGTAAAGCGTGATAGCTGATAGAAAAAAAACAGCATGTAAGAACTGCATGGAGATGCTGCGTCTCCATGCACGGATCTTACAGGCGATCATACTGTATACATATAAATTATTATAAGAGTCTACATGTGTAGGGGGTCTCCTGAGCTGAACCGCATTAGTTTCAGCCTCACAGACCTCCTACTTCATGAGATACAGGCCCCGTTATAGGGTGCCGGTATCCTCTGTGCTTTTAAAGCTCCCACGTCACGAGACCGGGGGGATTTAAATGCTGCAAAGGGGATACTGGCACCCCATAACGGGGCCTGTATCTCATGAAGTAGGAGGTCCGTGAGGCAGAAACCAATGTGGTTCAGCTCAGGAGACCCCCTGCTCATGTACACTAATATCAAAACACACATAACAATAAAAAATAATTCATTACCGTAGCAGCTTTCCGCTATGGTAATAAAGCTGCATTAAAATAATTTTTATTAAAATTGTGCGGGAGCAGGGGGTCTCCTGAGCTGAACCGCATTGATTTCAGCCTCGGAGAACCCCTGCTTCCCGTGTTACAGGCCCAGATATGGGGTGCTGGTATCTCCTCCATTATTTACATGTCGCACGTGACATGGACAATTTTAAAATGGGGGTGACACTGGCATCCGATGCCCCAAACCTGGGCCTGTAACTAGGGAAGGAGGGGGTCCCTGTACCAGAAATCAAATCAGTTCAGCTGAGGCTATCTGCTAAGGCAATGAAGGGGTTAAGGCACAATAGCATGTTTATTGGGGACAATTGTCCCCTATAAACATAGCAATACACAAAACACCCATCCCTTGTGCCCCCAACAACCCCTAAACCCACCTAACATATGTAGCCCTGTTTCCCCCAGAACACAGGAAGCTACCGAGGACGCTCCTCCTGTCGGCTCCAGGAGCCTGAGCCTCTGCCATGGAGAGCCTGGGGTGTGTACTTACTCTGTTGCAGCACCTCCACCTGTGAGGGATCCCAGCAGAGCGGTAGCAGCCCCTCACAGGACACAATAATAAACACACACAGTTTGAAAATAACGGAACCTTTACTATAACAGTGATTTGCATATGAATAGGATGACTCTCCCTTAAGGTAAAGTAATAGGTGTACAACTGCCCCACGCCTTGCAGGGCCTTTCTCCCCAGAACTGTGTCCAACACCGTGTCCACAATAATGCGTAGTCCCTTAGTCACTAAACCCACAGTGTCCCCAAAGAACCCACCCTTATAGGCGTGATCAGTGCCTGTGTTTGTACCAGTTTGTTGGTGCACTTGTTGACTATACCTGCCGGGCACGCCAGCACCCAGTCCGATGAAACTTCACAAAGGATCCGCCAATCCACTCTCCTCCACGAAGTTGTCAGGGTGATCCCACCTGGGTAATGTCTCTTTAGTCTCTTTGGTGAGGCCTGTCCCAGACCTCTCCTCAGGGAGTTCAGCGTCCGCTGTGTCCCTAACTATATTCAGGTACTAAAGGGACCCATTCCCTATGCTAGGGCCTGTCCCTATAGCAGCCACAAGCTATACACTGACTCAGGGCCTGTCTTAGGCCTAGGGGTTTTTGCTGGCCTAGTGCAGAGGCTACTTGCCTCCTCTGTCCCCTACCTCTGCCTGTCACACTCTACCAACATGCTCCCTGTGACACACTTCCTTATCCTGCCTCTCAGGATCTCCCCAGCCCATAATAGCTCCCTGGCGTCAGGTGGGACGCTCCTAAGGCTCATGAAACGTGTTGTTCCTTCCAAGAGCCTTCCCTGATTGGCCAGCCTTTGCGCGCTTTCTCACTGCGCATGCGCTAAATGTAATGGCTGCTGCCGCTCCTCTGCGTAGCCGCGAGTGCCCACAAAATCGCGGCTCTCTCAGCAACCACCGGAGCCCCCAATGATGCGATCGCTGTCCCGGCGCACGCCTGCATCCGCACACCCCCTCCCACAGAGCTCCTGAAGGCATGTGCACACGCACCCGCAACCAGCCACAACTCTCCCAACCGCACATACTGCTGCGGCCGAGTTTATTCGAGCATTTGCCCGTTCTCGGCCGCAGCAGTAACCTGGCGCGCGCCGGAGGGTGCCGGGCGCGCGCCGAAGCAGCGGAAGAGCGCCCAACGATCGGGGCGCTCTCCCTCCCGCTGCCGGGTCCGCCGGGTCCCCCGGAACCCCCTGCCGCCATCCCATAGATCACGGCACACCAGGGCTCCCTCAGGGAGCCCTGGGCATGCGCGCAGAGGGCAAAGGCACCCGATGAAGCGTGACCGCGCATCGGTGACGCGCGGCACGCCGAGGGAGTGGGGCTAGCAAGCCGGGGCATCCCCCGGCTTGCGGAACTAGCCCTGCTCGAATAAATCGTGTCGGTAGTGTAGGGGAGTACAAACCTCAGAGTTGGACCTTGCTACATCCTCCCCCTGGTAAAAACCACACACCCCCACTTTGGAATGCAGACACATAATTATATAATGGAAAATGCAGTACATAACTATGATACACATCTCACTTCACTTAGACAATGTTGTACAATTAATTGAACATGTTAATCACGGAGAACAGCTTAGCTTTAGTCTGCTGCTGAGACTCATAGTAGGGTGCCCCTAATTGATCATACAACACTCTAGTAGGTCTAGTAGGTGGGTGCCTCACTCTCTGACTCCGACGAGTCTCAGTCTCATCTTCGTCACACACAAATGGTTCGTTGGCTTGAGGCCCCATTTCTCCAGCAAGAGGTGAATTAGATAGCATACAGTCTCTATTAGGCACAAAGCTAGGACTTCAAGGATTGAGAGGACGATGGTTGGAAGTTGCTTGAGACCGGTCTTGGGGTGCCAAACCTTTACCCTGCCATCTTGATCCCGTATGCGATATACAGGGAGGCCAGGCATCTGAGACTCCACTTCAAAGTGTCCTTCTCTCTATCGATCCGCCAGCTTATGCTTGCCAGGGATCCCCAAATATCGCAGGAGTATAGCGTCTCCAGGCCGAAGTTCTCGATAGCGAATCTTATGATCGTATCTCCTCTTATTATTAGCATTCACTTGGGCTGCAGCTCTTTCGGCGAGCTGATAGGCACGATGTGGGACCTGCAGTAAACTGACGAGGACGCCCTTCATATTGGCAGGGGTAAATAGAACTGTTTTTATTTACTTTATTTATGCTGGCTAATGTTGTTTTTAATAATGGGCAAAAAATCTATTATCAATATCTGGATAATAGTTATTTTGACCATTACTGTACTGTATGTGTTTGGTGTGGAGGGGGAGTATTTATTTAAATGTAGGACATGTTTATTTTTTTTAAATACAGGATTGGTACCGCAGGCACCCACGGGTACCACCCTAGGACTCCCAGACACCCACGGGTACCACCTAAAGATCCACAGGGGACACCCGCAGGGAAAAAACAACGTGGGCCCCACAGCTGTGGGGGCCCGAGGACCCACAGGGACCACCTGTGGGCCCCCCAGACCTCTGTGGGAACCACCTGAGGGTCCCCAGATCCCACTGGGAAGCACCTGGGGGCCCCCAGACACCCATGGGGATGACCCAGGTACCCCCAGGCACCTGCGGGACCACCCGTGGACTCTATTGTGGCCCGCGGGGCCCACCCGGAGGCCATGGAGCCTATCAGGGAACACCCGGAGGCCCCGGACACCGTCAGGACCACTCGGGGACCCCTGCCGGCCTGGGGTATTAACCCTGTGTGTAAAATAAATAAATAATGGTTTTATGTACGGGCACAGGGTTATGTTCTGTACTGTTTATTAATTATTCTAATGCTTTATTGGGGGCCTAGGAGGTGAGTAGTGGGGCTGTTGTGTTTGTTAGTTTTTATTGTGGATAGCGTGGGTGGGTGAAGAGGGGTATTGTCCCCAAGGATGGGAGGTTAGGCCTATTGGGTGGGTATTTGGGGAGGGGTAGTGGGGGAGGGTGGATTAACCCCTTAATTACTATAGCGTTACTAACCGCTAAGGTTATTATGGGGTTAGGGACAATAGATTGTCTTTTTTATTCTTCTGTATTGTTTGTAGCAATGGAGGACATGGACCGTGATGAGGATGAGGAAGGCCTTCATCGTGGCAGCTTGGCAAGGCTGAATGCAAGATTTACTTACTATATTTATGCTGCTTAATGTTTTATTTTAAATGGGCAAATGCACTATTATCCATATCTGGATAATAGTAATGTTGCCCATTACTGTACTGTATGTGTTAGGGGGCGAGGGGGGGGTGTATTTATTTTAAAGTATAGTTTATGTTTTTGGGGCACACCATTGGTACCGCAGGCAAACGGGAACCCCCGGACTCCCTCGGGGATCACCCGGGGACACCCGTCGGCCTGTTGTTTGAATGGTGGGCCTGAAAAAAGGTAAACAAAGCTTTTTTTCTATCTCCATCTTCTTTTGCGCCTGCCTTAAGCTGGCGCGTTTTCCTGGCGTGCTTTTAAAGCACGATTCAGTTATCTCTGCTTAGAGAATCCCGCTGACTAGCAAAAAATGGTGTGTTTGCCTTTTTTTGCCTGATCGGATGTATTTTACTCACAGGGCTGAAAAAATGCCTTTTAAGGCAGATAAAGCGCTGTTATCACTGCTTAGTGAATCGCGCAGCAGGCTCTATCGGCCTTCAAAGCCACTTTGCGTTCTTAAAAGCAGCAATCACTGCTTAGTGCATCGCCCCCTAAGAGTCTTGTTAATTACCACTGTAACCCCCCCCCCGGTCGCAGACTGGACCCCTGGGGTGTAGTGAGGGCTGGCTACGTGTCTTTTGGTGGTGCGTACCTGTCAGGAACAGGAGGGCCTGTGTCTCCCGCGATGGTATAGGGGACAACAGGGACAGGCTTCTGGGGTATATGCCTTCATCTTTCTCAGCAACAGTGCAGCGCCTCCATCTCTGGTAAGCCCTTAGGATGTAGGGTGAAATCCTTCCAGAGAGCCCTTTGCCTCAGGGCGAGAGATTTCAGTCTCACACACAAGTCTTTTGTAAAAGCAGCAATGTCTCTTTATTCTCCAGCAGCAGCACACAGCAGCACTCAGATACAGTGTACAGGGTCTTGTCGTTCTCTCCTTCTCCTCCAGGCTGTACCCCTGCAGGATGGGCTGTATGGATCTCCAATACTCCCGACACCCACCCCAAGGAGTATACCCTTTGGGTGAGGCTAGCTTCCCCCCCTCACCCCCTGAGCAGGTTGAGGGGCATTGGTCTACCGCACTATAGTGCTATCAGCTCTAATCAGGCTGGGCCTTAGTTTCTCCTCCTAGCACAGGTATCACTCTAATCCTGACTGTCCAGTCAGGCACTCCAACACCAACTCCCCCCCTCTGGCAGGAGCAGGCAAATAAATTTAGTCAGCCCCACCCCTCATGATGTCAGCAGGACCCTCCCCTGTATCTCATGCCTTCCACACAGAGTCAGGGGGCCTACCTCCACCAATCAAGGCAGGGCTTGAAGCGGGGGAAACCCATGATAACTACTGGCGGCCTGCCCTTAGCAGGACTTACACCAGTAGGAGAAAGATATATAGCCCAAAATCTTACCAGGGCTACACCACAATTACCAAGGAAATTTGACAGCAATCTTCATGACTTTGGACATAGAATTGTTGTAAAAGCACCCAGTATTTTTTTCCTTGGGGTCTGGTCATGATAAAAATTAAGTTTTAACTGCGTTTGATTACACTAGGCCCACGTGTCAACGGCAGGCCTAATGAAAGGTCTTATTAGGGAAAGGTCTTATTTTGAAAGTCTTATTTTTTTTCTGAAAATGTCCATAAGCAGCTCCAAATAATAAGGTCAGTCATGTATATTATGTCTGATTTGTTTTTTATTTAGGGGCATATTCTAATAGCTGCGAGCAGGGCCGCCGACAGGGGGGACAGTCGGGACTGCTATCCTGGGCCCGGTCAGTCAAGCCCCCCACCTTCCCCACGATGCTAGAGTTTATTGCCTGCAGACTAGAAGGGGCCTCTTCTTCCCCAAGACCCCCTGCAGGGCCCTCCCCTTTGCTGTCCGACAACCACCAGGAAAGAGGGATTCACCAGGCTCTCATTCTGCGGGCCCCCACCAGGCCTAGAGGCCCACCAAAGGGCCTTCACTGGGCCTGCTGGCCCATCTGAGGCCCCCAGGTAAGCCCACTATGCTCCCATACCCAGTATTCCCCCCCCCCAGGTGCAGTACCCCCCTTTTACCTCAGGCCAAGTATCCCCTCCCTAGGCCCAGTACCCTCTCCCCTGCCTATTACCCCCTTTTAACAGAGGCTCAGTACCTCCTTATAACCCCAGCACCCCTACATCTGCCCTCCCAGGCACAGTCCCCTTTAAACCCCCTCCCAAGGCTAGTACTCACTATATGCCTAATACCCCCTTATAACCCGCTCCCCAGGCCCAGTAACCTTTCCTTTCCCTCAGAACCTCCTCCCCCAAAGAATCCCCTTATACCTTCCCCCAATGACCTCCTGATATCCCCCCTACCCTGACCCATTACCTCCCCATAGCTCCCCCAGTTCATTACCTCCTTACATCCCCCTGATCCATTATGTCCTTTTAATCCCCAGGCCCGCTACCTCTTTATAATACCCACTGTGGATCCATGACTTCCTTATAATCCTCCACCCCAGGTCCATAACCCTCTTATAATACCCCCATTCCCAGGTATATTACCTCCTTGTAATCACCCCCAGTTCAATTTACCTTTTATAATCCCCCCCTCTGTATATAACCTCTTTATAATGTCTCCCCCAAATCCATTACCTCTGTATAATCCTCCCAGGTCCATTACCTCACAATAAAGTCGATTATCTCCTTATAATATCCCCCATGTCTATTACCTCCTTATAATACCCCCTTTGGTCCATTACCTCATTATAATACCCCCTCTGGTCCATTACCTCCTTATAATACCCCCCTTCTACACATACCCATCCCCACCAGTGCGTGGGGAGAGGAGGGGCTGCTTCACATGTTTGTCCTGTGCCCAATGATTTCCCTGTCTGCAAGTTTGTCCTTGCAAAACCGCACAGAATCAATTTTGCCAACTAGCCGTGTTCTGCAACGCAGATTGCATCATTTAAACCGTGTCTATAAAAAGTCACAAACCGCACGATTAAACAGCCAATCCACCTGGATTGTACTTACTTGCTCTCTCTCTCTCTCTTCCCCTCCCTCTCTCCCTCCCAGCAAACCCCATATTTAAAGCTGTGGGGGGATCTCACAACACCATCTCCTTGAGGTGGCAAGAGAAAAAATGCAAGTCGTTTAAGGTGGTTTAGCCTTTTGCAATTAATGGAGTTACTAGAATTCCAGTGAGTTTGCAAAAAATGCGAGTTTCAGCCTTTTTGGTCATTCCAGTCGGATTTGCACAGCCAGAATTAAACCACTTCTAACAAATCCTTTTGCTCACAGTTTGGACATGCGAGAAGGGCTTACACAATTGCAAAACATGCAAATCTGATGAGATAGGGCACTTTCTGCACCAATATGCACAACTCGCATCTACTAGAATATGCCCCTTAGGCTTTTAGGTCTAAATTGAAAAACGATTAAACATTATGAAACATTTGTTACAATCCTGTGAAGCGCTTACACTTTTTTCAATCGCAATATAAATTGCTAAATTGGATTACACCGTTAAGATTCGTGTGCCTGTCATACACTATTTGCAGCCAATGTATTTATTATCTAGAAATCATTCCCCTACATGGTGATTTCAGTTGCCATTATTCTCTGTTTTTCTCTGTATGCTTGTGAACAATACTTTTAGTAATTAATTCTATATTTTCAGAAAAGGCTTTGACAATAAAAAATGCCTTTCATTATCTAGAGAACCTGAGAGCACACCAATTCATTAATTAAATAACACTTATTATTGTCCAAGTGTAAACATCTGCCATAAGCTAGCCAACAATGAACTGCTTTGCTCTTTATAAAATGTTGTGTAATCTCAGTTATTGCAGATTTTAATATGCTGAAGTTTGTTTCCTCGGAGCATATATGAAAATGACTTAAACGTTTTTATTGTTTGCAAATAGGGTCCACTTTAAGCTGACTGAAGCAGAAACCAGGGAGTCATCTAAACAGCCAGGGATGTTTGCGGAGATAAAAAAAAAAAAAAAAAAACTACATACAATTGTTGTATACAGAAGAATATACATAGATTTAGCTACCTTTCAAAGTGCTGCTACTGACATACAGTACAATGAAACTGCTGAAGTGAATTTTCCCAAGCTTATTTTGAGTTGTAATAAACAAGATTTTCCTATTAACTTGTTTCTTTACTAACCTTGCGGAATCATGTGAACTATGTACAAAACGTGTAAATCTTTAAATGCTGGGACACTTCCATGACAGATTTATCGGTCTTATGTAAAGGCAGAGGTTTTAATGTTTCTATATAAACCTTAATTGAATACAAAGATATATATTTATTAGATAATAAAATAACACCACGATTACCAGTAAATAAAAAACATCCATATCCATATGGCAATATTCAGTATAATGATATACATTGAAAATATGTTGAAATATATGCACGGCTATCAGTCGTATTTCCAAAGTCTCCATATCCTTTATGCATTGTGCAGTATGCAAAGTAAATATTTAGCAACTACAATATTGTATGCAGTAAGCCACATTTGGAATAGAATAATTGCATGCACTAATGGCTTGCACAAACACCAGGCATATAATACGTTTTATACATTCTTGAGGTTTTATATTTAGATGCATTCACTGTAGTCGTTGGCACCTTCTAAATTATACTAACAGCGGAGTTATATGATGATTGCAAAACTACTGCAGTTCATGGTGTTTTCAACCCCCATGAGGTTTATAGGCTTCCTCTGTGGATACTAGAGGTGGATGAAACTTTTGTCCATGCTTCTAAACATGGCCATTTTATTTTATTCACAAATGTCTTTAAAAGAAACCTAGAAATGTAATGCTTGCAGGTCTCATGTGGTTACAGTGATAGTATATTAACCTACAAATAGGCAACATTTATTCATTAAAATGAGCTGTAATAAAATAATACATATTAAGAAAAATGCTTTGGAACTTGTTTTCACAAATATTTGCAGGTTTTAGAGTTTCCACATATTTTAATCTTGCAGACATCCACACAGTTCTAAATATCTAGCGGTTGTGGTAAGGAAAGGTTAATCAGAAAAGGTGAAGGGAAACACAAAATGGATGTGCCCCCTAAAAGAATTCACTTAAATGCACACCATAACAGTGTAAAAATTAGCTTTTAATAAATTTACTTAAAACATATATTACCAAAGTAATGTGTAATGTGAATTAAAAATATATTAAATCAACGCTATCAGGCAACCTTGTCGTCAGTAATAAGTTCATACTATCCCAGTTAACCACTTAATAATGGTGGGATATGGAGGACACAGATTGCTAGAAGTCAGGGTGTTAACCCCTCTTCAGCAACGGTGAGACCCAATAATGGAAATGTATAGATGTACACAAGTGAGTGGCCAATGGGTTAAATGTCCAGCTACCTTGCTAGATCAGCCAGCACTGCGCACTATAATGGAGACTTTAGTGTGTTAAAATAAGAGTGCTAGAGTGATAAAGCTGGCAAATGCAGTGATAATGGTAGTACATACAGTACACTGCAGCATAGACCTGCCAGACACGGCAGTGCTGTGCAAGGAAAGCAGGCACACTCACTATAAAATTAAAGGATTAAATAAATAAATAACTAATGGGATCAACACAGTTGGAGCCAGGAGACTGCTGACACTACATTAAAACAGCTCCAAGTAGGAGACTGACAACATTGCGCGTCCAACGCGCGTTTCCCTCCAGCAAAGGAGCTTCCTCAGGGACAAACGCGCGTTGGACGCGCAATGTTGTCAGTCTCCTACTTGGAGCTGTTTTAATTTAGTGTCAGCAGTCTCCTGGCTCTAACTGTATTGATCCCATTAGTTAGTTATTTATTTAATCCTTTAATTTTATAGTGAGTGTGCCTGCTTTCCTTGCACAGCACTGCCGTGTCTGGCAGGTCTATGCTGCAGTGTATGTACTAACATTATCACTGCATTTGCCAGCTTTATCACTCTAGCACTCTTATTTTAAAACACTAAAGTCTCCATTATAGTGCGCAGTGCTGGCTGATCTAGCAAGGTAGCTGGACATTTAACCCATTGGCCACTCACTTGTGTACATCTATACACTTCCATTATTGGGTCTCACCGTTGCTCCAGAGGGGTTAACACCCTGACTCCTAGCAATCTGTGTCCTCCATATCCCACCATTATTAAGTGGTTAACTGGGATAGTATGAACTTATAACTGACGACAAGGTTGCCTGATAGCGTTGATTTAATATAGTTTTAATTCACATTATACATTACTTTGGTAATATATGTGTAGCGGTCATGTAAAATGGCTACAGTCATCTCTCCTGCTGACAGTAAGGCCTGGTAAGTTGTGGGCATGCCAGCAGTAATTATGGAGGTTTGCCCTCACACCCTGGTGGGGTGCCCTGTGTATGGGTGGGAGTGGTCACATGCTCTGACTCCATGGTTAGTGATGTCAGAGGTGTGTCAGCTTCCAGAGTGTACATAAGGCACAGCACTGTGTCAAAAAGTAGTGCTAGTACAAGTTCAGCTAAGAGGAGGAGGAGTTCAAGTTCTAGTCCTAGCCTGAGTTACTGGTTATGTTATAGTAACTGCAAGAGACTGTGTCCAGGGACCTGGCACAGGGTAAAGATATCCCGGCTGGGATAGGGAATCCCTATTAAAGGAGAGCTCACCCTTCAAAGGGAAGCATTGACTCAAGATGAGTGGCTAAAGATTCTACTGCGTGGGGCAGCTAGCCCACATCAATCAATAAAGATGCTCTTATTCGAACACCCTCTCGTGTACATGTGTGGAGTGAATGTACAGAGAGGAGCACCACGGAGGAGTTCCTCAACAGGACCATCCCCATGCGGACGCAGGGACCCTGATGAGGTGGAGGCGCTGCACTGGAACTAGGTAGGACTCAGCACACTACCTCAGCTGCCTGTCTGGACGGGTCCTCCCCACACACCATCATGCGGGAGACACAGGAGTCCTGTTGCCAACAGGTGCACCACCAGACACTACCACACTGTAATGGGGCCGGTTAGACCACAGGGGCCAATGTGAGATTGGGTGGGTCAGGCCGGTTCAGAAATACCGTTACATATGTTTTAAGTAAATTTATTAAAAGCTAATTTTTACACTGTTATGGTGTGCATTTAAGTGAATTCTTTTAGGGGGCACATCCATTTTGTGTTTCCCTTCACCTTTTCTGATTCACTTTTCAGTTCACAGTTTGCACCCATTACTTGATTACCGCATTTATGTATTTGACTACTTCATTCAATTAGTATGGTTCTGTGATCACTCCCTATCCCTTTGTTGTTTCTTTAAGGAAAGGTTAAACTGAATAAATGCTTCTTGAGTTGGTCTGGGATTTAGCATTGCAAATATCATAACACCTGTTTCAATGTATATGCACTAATTATAATTTACATCTGTAAACGACAGATACATTGGTATTTGGGTGAAAAACGTTCATGTTCCAATGATGGTCAACAATACAGTATTTCCCCTGCTTTACCACCGCATTTCTGTAGTATCAAAATATTGTCCAGTAGTATGTGTCTTCCTTTATTATACTTACTGTATATTTGACTTCTTTATGAATAAAAACAGGGGTAAAACTCACAAAACAGAGTCAGTCCATTGAAATTTGGAGCTAGCTCAAGAGGATTTCCTTCCCTCCGGTGGCTACGACCGTCCTTGCCGGCGTCTGATGTAATTTCCGGTATTTTGGGTGTCACACTCTTTCTGGTCCACCGTCACCTTTATTTGTTTATTCATAAATAAGTTATTTTTGTACCTTTGCCAAGCAGCTGTATTACTCCTTATACATCCATCTTGCATGAAGAAAAAAGCAGACATGGAAAAGATACATATAAGTGCCTGTGGTCAGACACGGATATGTAAGTGCATATCTCCCCACCACTGTTGAATGAGCTCTGTTTTTAAACTTATTTCACTATATTTTTATTTTTATTGTTTTTATATTCTGAGGTGCGCTGATTTATCCTGGAAGCATCTGCATTGGAACGGGGAGCAGTTATTTTTTCGCACCTTGATAATGTCCTGTTGGACGAAACGTGTAGGTGCGTTCCCTACATCACCATTGTTAGCTGATTATGTATTAAACACACTTTTTTAATGTCATTTGGAGTTGACCTGGAATTTTTGTTCTTCTTGTATTTTGCCTGTGCTCCTGCTTTCTAACACATCTATGATGTCTACCCATGAGGACGGCACGCCTGGAGTTATTGCCCTGTCTGGAATTACCACTGTCAGGTAATGGGTATAAGCCATTCTACATTTACCTTAACAGTGTCCACTTTGTAATTTGTTCACCCTATGGGAAGATATAATATAAAGAGACCAATTTTTGTGGTTGCCAGGTGGGCACCACTAGGTCTGTCCAGGGCCATCTTAACAACATTAGGGGCCCCCGGACAAAGCCAAAGACGGGGCCCTGTCTACACTGTCGCTCCCTGCCTCCAACACCCTTACTAGCAGCAACAGGCACCGGAAGTGCTGCACTGCTAGGCTGCGAGCAGTTGTGACGCGAGCCGGGGTGCCGGGCGGGTGGAGAGCGAGCTGAGCCGGGGTGCCGGGCAAGGGGAGAGCGAGCGGAGCCGGGGAGCCGGGCGGGGGAGAGCGAGCGGAGCCATGGTGCTGGGCGGGGGGAGAGTGAGTAGGGTTGCCAGGTGGCTTGTCCAAAAACACTGGACACAATGGTGAAAGGAGTGACGCACTCGAGAATCGTTGGTGGGGAAGAATGTTATTTATAAATGAAATGACTGTTATATCATTTGTTCTAAATTTCACTCCAAGTATTCACCAATTGGCACCAATTTATATTCTATTTCGTAAAAAATCTGGGGAGGAGTCTTGGGAGGGAGCACTCTTCCGAGGATTGTTTTAGGAAATAGAATATGAAATAATGCAAACTGGTGCATGCTTGGAGTGAAATTTAGAACAAATGACCTAATGGTCAGATCATTTATAAATAACTGACCTGCAGTCATACTGTACATGGCGAGCAATACAGATCTTACTGTTCCTCCCACAAATTCCAAGATTGTTGCACCCCTTTCCTCATCCTCTTTCTCTCTCTCCCCCTTGTCCTCTCACCCTCCCACACCCATTTGTCCTCTCACCCTCCCACCCCAATTTGTCCTCTCACCCTCCCACCCCCCTTTGTCCTCTCAACCTCCCACCCCCCTTTGTCCTCTCACCCCCTCCCTTCATCCTTTCTCATCCCCCTCCCTTCATCCTCTCTCACCCCCAATCCCTTCATCCTCTCAACCCTCCCCCCTCCCTGTCATTATCAGTACAGTAGCTTTCAAATTTAGACTTCAAAATCCAGCTTTAAATTGCATATTGAATCATGCCATAGAATAAGTAACCTGTTCTGCCTTCTTGGGGATTATCAGTAAGTAAGAGTGCTTCAGAGATTGCAATGCTGCTGTGATGAGAGCTGAGTTATGGAGCCTTTCTGAGAATTTACAATGGTGGTTATTTTTAATAGATCTTCAAAATGGGAAGACTGTTAGTATAGTAAAAGAAAAGTAAGGATGAGTGAGCAATTAAACAAAGTTGCCAGTACTGTATGTACTGTCACACACACACACACACACACACACACACACACACACACACACACACACACACACACACACACACACACACACACACACACACACACACTGAGGCACAAACACACTCACACACCCCCCAGGCTCCTGCCATCTCCCGATTGGCTGAATTACACAGCAGCAACCAATCAGAACAATCAGAAACTGCACAGCCCCCTAGCAGCAGCAGCCCTGCTCTATCCCATGTCCGGTATTATCTCACATATTTTACCGGACAGGGGAACCAAATACCGGATACCTGGCAACCCTATGAGCGAGACGGGGTGCCGGGCGGGGGGAGAGCATTGGTGGGCACGCATGGACCCTATGCTGTGGGGCTCTTGGGCAACTGCTTGCGTGCCCATACGTTAAGACGGCCCTGGGTCTGTCTCCCTAGGATTGTTCCTGATATAGATTCAGTTATTATGGACATCTGGACAGCACTCTCAATATAATCACTGAGTTTGTCTATTAGCCACAGAGCATTCATCTACATGTGAAGCACCATTCACCAATTACCTATCCTTTTTCATGCAACACTTACGTACAGTATATAGTTTAGACCATCTCATCTCTGGGTAGCGCTTCCGATTGTATAAATGTGATAGGGTAGTGCAGGGGCGCTCAACTACAGTCCTCAAGCACTCCCAACAGATCAGGTTTTTAGGATATCCCAGCTTCAGCACAGGTTTCTCAATCAGAGAACACCTGTGCTAAAGTTGGGATATCTTAAAAACCTGACTTGTTGGGGGGCTTGACGATTGGAGTTGAGCACCCCTGTGGTAGAGCAACCCATGTACAGTATGTGGGAAACAGGCAGCAGGAATTGCAAACAAATAACCCAATCAATGTCTGGGAAACCAGATTGGAGGATATCTGTTGCCTATTGTGATGATTGCAGCTGTTTGCAGTAGAAATGTGCAACTGTCTTCAAGAGTGCTTCACAATATTTTTCTAAAATGTATCTTAAATTTGTGTGTTTTTGCTATTTTTCTCTCCAAAGTTAAAATGTCTCATAAATTCACACTGTAAATACACTTAGGTACCCTACATCTTTTCCTGTCTCTCTCCATCCAAATCTTTTTTCCACCTTATAGGTTAAAAGCCATATTCTACATACACTTAAGTGACACATTCTTGCTTCATTTAATATCGTTAGAAGAATAGAGAAGAATCCCCTTAAGCAGAGCAAAAATGCCATTGAAAGTACTGGGGGTTTGCACTTCAGCTCTGACTATGGTTTTTTTCTTTAAAATTCCAAAAGACACAAGGTACATATTGAAATAAAATATATACATGGCATAATTCAAAAAACAAATGATTAACCCTTTATGATCCATACTAGGCTAATAGGGCATTCGGCTAATATCAGCATAGATATACACAAGCCAAGCAAGCTTAACCCCAGACCCACAATATTATTTATATATATATATATATAGCAAATGGAAATATTACTGTATGTTCATTTGCATGTCTTTGACAGGTCTGCAACCCTGCCTTTCACCATTATCACCCAGTGCAGAGTGCTTCCACTGCAGGAAGGGATTCTGGGAAATGACATGCAAATGAGCACACAATGCCACCTTTTGCGTCAAAACATATAAAATGGTCCCCTAAAAGCTATAATGGTGAAAGGCAGGGTTGCAGACCTGTCTAAGACATGCAAATGAGCATACAGTAATATTTCCATTTGCTATATACTTTACTGTGGAGGTTTTTTTTACCCACCATAACTTAACTATATATAGAGTCACGCGCGTGCGCCGCGCACAGAAGATGTGCGCCGTGATCTGAGGGCGGGGACTCCCGCTGTGGCCTTTGCCCGGGTGCACCCCCATGAGGGCACTGTCCGGCGTGAGGAAAAGCCATGCGCAAGTGCAGGGGGGCGGGAGCGTGAGGGCCCGCGAGTCCGGGAACTCTGCAGCGCGCGCTGGAGCAGGTAGGAGAGCTGTGCGCCTGCGTGTGGCGGCACGCAGCATCTGGCTCCTGACAGTCCCCCCCCCCTTCAGGAGCGACCTCTGGGCGACTCCGGTAAAGCTTGGGAAACTTCAGATGGAACCTTTTGAGGAGATCAGGAGCATGGATATGATGGTGAGGGATCCAGGATCGTTCCTCAGATCTGTATCCCCTCCAGGGAACCAGGTATTGTAGAGTCCTCCTAGAAATTCTTCAGTCAAGAATGGTCTGGATTTCGTACTCTTGTTGTCCTTGTATGAGTCGAGGGGATGGAGGAGAAATAGAAGGATCTGGGAAACGAGTTCTCCAGAATTCAGGTTTTAGGAGTGATACGTGGAAGACGGAAGGAATCTTCATTGCAGGAGGAAGTTGTAGGCGAAAAGCCACCAGGTTGATTTTTTCCAGAATGAGATAAGGCCTCAGGTATCTAGGTGCTAATTTGAGAGTGGGTACTTTGAGTCGAATGTTCTTTGATGAAAGCCATACCCTGTCTCCCGGTTTAAACTCAGGAGTCCCGCGACGATGACGATCGGCTTGGAATTTCTGTCTAGAGATAGCCGTCTGAAGGTTCTCCTGTATTCCTCTCAATTATTTTTGTAAGGACAGGATCCGTTCGTCTGCAGCTGGGACACCGGAGGGTGAGGTGTTGATAGGAAGTCAGGATGGATGGAAACCAAAGTTGACAAAAAAAGTTTAATTTTGAGTGGATTCATTCCGTAGGGATTTGTGGGCGAATTCAGCCCAGGGGAGAAGGTCCAACCAATCATCCTGTGTATCCGAGATAAAACAGCGTAAGTACTTGTAACAGGGGAGTTATTCCTGTTCAGGTAATGTGCCTCTAATCCATCAGTGTGGTGGTTAACTGGTGGTAGTCAATTAACAAACACCACCTACCTGATTAGATGGCTTAGAAAAGCCTGTCTTTTGAGACAGGAAGAGAGACTCCTTAGCTCACACCTGAGCTGAACTTGGAGACAAACAGTCTTGACCCCTGCCAGAAGAAACAGCAGAGCTGCTTTCAAGACACAGGGGAAACTTCTAAACCTGAATGCTGACACACCCTGAGGAAAAGGGAGCTGAACCAGGGACAGAGAAGATTTTCCCTCCAAACCACTACAAACAGATAAGACTTTCATATACAAGACGTTATATATATATGTTCATCTCATGCTATATGTTTGGAGCTGGGAGACATGCTTATCTAAGGGAGTTGTGAACTGCATAGTAATTCACTAGAAATACTCCCAAGTGAATAGAAGCTTTGTTTACCCCTTGTTTGGATGGTTTCCTGATGTTAAGGAAACAGGCGCAATAAAAGGCTTATTTAATTTCACTATAATCAGTCTCCCTTGCATACCTCTGTGAGCGTCCGCCTACATATGGTGTCCGAAGTGGTACGAGAGGTGGTCTTTGAAGTTAGAAATGACCGGAGATTTGTTCTGTGAAATTTTTTTTATGCTTTTTACCTACAAACAGTCTGAGCACTTAAAAAAAAAAAAAAATCTCATGCAGCAGAGATCAGAGATAAAGTGATACACACCACTGCACTGAAACTTACAAAACCACAGATGGACTCTTTTCCCCAATCCCAAGAGGAGAGAGAGAGAGACTGCTGAAGCAGGTAAAACCTTATTTGCCTATCACAATAAAGTGTAATATGGTCATTGAAATAGGGGGTTTGCCTTCCAGCCATAGTCAGGGTTCAAGAAGTGAGTTAGCCCTTGAAAGGGATAGTCGTTTGTTATTTTCAAATGTTTAGCTGAAGCAGTGAATACAGATGGTGACCCATCAGCGGTACTGATTCTGCAAGTAAAGGCTGCCACACCGCATAGGACTACCAGTTGTGAATGGAGTATATGCAGAAAAATGTGAAAATTGATGCAAGACTGTGCTGAAGCAGGGGAATTTTCAGTAAACAAGTGCTGAGGGTAAAATTGCCTACTTGAAAAAAAGGAATTGCTGAACTGTGTAGAAGGTATCCCAAAGTGTGAAGAGTGAATGTCATAATACCCAAAGTTGAGACTGAACTCAGAAAATGAACAGAAAATCACATTATTTGGCTGAAGCAGAGAGATTGCACCTAGAAAGTAAATGGTGTAAAGCAAACAGAAGTTTTTACCTAGCAACTGCACATCTTGTATACCTGATAAGAGAAAATACATGCACAGTACTGCTGATATTGTAAAACTTACCCAAGAAAGAAAAAGTCTACAGAGATGCCTGTGAGAGCTACGACCTCTACAAGCAAAATATGCCCACTTGTAGGACTACCACAATTGGGGGTTCTAGCAAATACAGTGGCAACAGCTGCAATAGCGCCTCCTGAGGTCAGGAAGAAAATTACACTTGCTAGCCTAAAAATGTAGGACAAGATGCAGCATTCCTGTAATGAACCTTACCCCACGGAAGAGTGTCCCTTCCAGTCCAATAACGAGGAAGACATCTCTTACGGGGAACCCGAACCGAGTCACACCCACAAAACACCCCAAGAATGGCGGGGGTGCCTGAACTCATCACGAACCAAAAAGACCGTTCCCTTTGATGACGAATATGATCAGCAGGAGAAAGAGCGGGAGAAGTGGATCACCGAATATTTCCGTCAGCTATTACAGTTGCAAGAAAAGCTGGGTGGATCCAGTGACGCTGCTAAAATTTAAATGAAGATGGAGACCCCAGTATTCCTGAAGGGACGGTGTCATCCAAATTAAAAAGGCGGAAAAAGAAAAGCGGTTCTTCACTTACCGTGGAAGGAACAGACACGGCTTTAGATCCTGTGGAGGAAAAGGGGGGCCGAGTTGCCCTGCAGCCTAGAGAAAATGGAGAATTAGTCCCACGGTTAACCGAATATCCAGAGGGCCCAAGGCAGAAGTCGTGTACCCCAAAGAAGTGTCTGTCCGGTGCCAACAGTGAGGAACCCTCAACCAACCATCCCAGGGAAGCGGAGCCGGAACCAGTGAGTGTCGGTCCCTTGACCAGCCCTGAGAATGCCCTGAAAAATGCCAGGCGTGACTGTGATATACTCCGTGAACAATTGAAACAAAAGAAAGATGGTTACGCGGAGCTACTGAAAAATAACGTGAAGCTACAGGAACATGTGCTCGCAATGTACTCTGCAGCCAGGACAGAATTGGACGATCTCAAGACTGAGCTAGATACTGCAAATGCTACTATTTCCGCCATGGATGAAAAGCAGAGCCAATCTGATAAAATGATAACTAAGCTGAAGCGGAAGTATGAGGAGGCACTAATGCAGATGACAGTCTTTCAGCAAGAGGTTTACACTCTTCGCTTAGAGCTGAATGCCTCACAACAGGAGGTCAACAATGTCCGGACAGAGGTGGACGTATCTCAGAAAGAGTTTCAGACACTCTGCAGAGCACTGGATGCCTCACATCATGAGACCAACGGCTGCCGCACAGATCTGGAAGTTTCCAGAAAGGAACTACACAGTCTCACTGAGGAGCTGGACATATCTAAAGAAACTATTGTCAATCTTGATACAGATCTCAAAGTCTCTCAAAAGGAGCTTCAGACCCTCAACCTAGAGAAGGAAGTCTTACGCCAGGAGACTGTCATTCTCAAAGCCGATGTGCGTAAATGGAAGGACCACTGCAAAGAGGCCCTGAATAGTACAGAGATTGAAAAAGGAGAAAATTCAAGATTAAAAAAAGAAAACTTAAAACTGAAAGATGAAAATTTTCAGTTGACAGACGAAGTCAAGGAAAAGAATGAAAAGCTACACGAGCTTAAGGAAATAAATAGACTTTTGAAAGGTGAGAAGTTTGAAGCAGAACACCGACTGCAGAACCAACTGCAAGGTCTGCATACGCACCTCGAGAAGGCTGAGGAGAAGCAGCGAACTCTGCAGGAAGAAAATCTGCAGGCTGTTAAAGAAATTCAAGTGCTGCAGGAACGTCTGATGACCCAGTATGTCCCCGCAAAGCAGCATGAGAAACTGAAGGCTACCCTGAGCATCACCAAAGCATTGCTAGAGGCCAAGCTTAGAACCCAGGTGACCCGGCACAAAAGGGAGCACAAGAAGGTCCAGAAACTAAAACAAGTAACTGTGGCCCGAGCAAAGAAATTCATAGTGCTTCACAATGCAATAAAAATGTGGAAGCAAGCTCAGAGAAAGCAAAGCGTGCAGATAAATTCCCTGAAACGAGACTTGCAAGACGTACTCAAAAAACAGGGATCTCTCGCGGATTAGATTACAGTCCTACAAGGACAAGTATTGACCCTGACTAAGCGTCAGTATCCCACAGCCTCAAAAACCCATGAAGACAAGGGTACAGTGAGAGCTGGGAATACCGCTCATCTGAAAGACAAGGTTGCAAAATTTGAACCACCTAAACAAGCACTAGCAAAACCTTCAGCCACCCAACAGGCAACAAAAGAAGGTACACGTGCTGAATCAAAACCAGAAGAATCCTTAGCTGATGAAGCTGAAAATATGGGACATTCTCTGGAAGTGGGTGTGGAATTGCAACTTAACCCCAAAGAGGCTGAACTAGAAAACCCATTGAGTGGGAAAAAGGCAGAGACAGCTTCAAGAGCGGAAAACTCAAAGGGCTGTTTTGAAACGCTCTGCAACTGCTGCCATACAGTATGCCTACAATAAGATGAGCCCCTGACGTGTGGGAAATCTCATGACCGCGCACATAGCAAAAAGACTATACTTAGAAAAATTCCTCCTCGAGCGACTGAGGAGTGCTGATCTCAAGCACCTCCAGGAGGAGACACGAATAAACTGGAGAAAGGGCTCCAATCCCAGCAGGACTGAGGGTTCTCTCATTCAAGTCACAGAGATATCTAGAATGAGAGTGGAAGGATGGGCTTTGGCCGTGGCAAGCCAGAGCTTCCCACAAACAGGGGAGGTATGTAACAGGGGAGTTATCCCTGTTCAGGTAATGTGCCTCTAATCCAGCAGTGTGGTGGTTAACTGCTGGTAGTCAATTAACAAACACCACCTGCCTGATTAGATGGCTTAGAAAAGCCTGTCTTTTGAGACAGGAAGAGAGACTCCTTAGCTCACACCTGAGCTGAACTTGGAGACAAACAGTCTTGAGCCCTACCAGAAGAAACAGCAGAGCTGCTTTCAAGACACAGGGGAAACTTCTAAACCTGAATGTTGACACACCCTGAGGAAAAGGGAGCTGAACCAGGGATAGAGAAGATTTTTCCTCCAAACCACTACAAACAGATAAGACTTTCATATACACGACTTTTTATATCTGTTCATCTCATGCTATATGTTTGGGGCTGGGAGACATGCTTATCTAAGGGAGTTGTGAACTGCATAGTAATTCACTAGAAATACTCCCAAGTGAATAGAAGCTTTGTTTACCCCTTGTTTGGATGGTTTCCTGATGTTAAGGAAACAGGCGCAATAAAAGGCTTATTTAATGTCACTATAATCAGTCTCCCTTGCATACCTCTCTGAGTGTCTGCCTACATACTGCTCCAGCGTTTGGTTGGATCTCTCCGTCTGACCGTTGGTCTGTGGGTGGTACTCAGAGGAAAAATGTAGAGAGATGCCTAGCCTTTGGGGAAAAGTACGCCAGCATTTGGCAATAAATTGGGCACCCCGATCGGACACGATGGTTAATGGAACTCCATGAAGGCGAAAGACCTCTTTGACGAAAATATCAGCTAGGAAAGAAGAGTTCGGTAAGCCTTTGAGAGGAACGAAATGAGTCTGCTTAGAAAAATGGTCGATGATCACAAGAATGGTATTCATACGCTTGGACACAGGTAATTCGACAATAAAGTCCATGGCCAAGTGGTTCTAGGGGCGATCGGGGACAGGAAGGGGGTGTAGAAATCATTGACGAATTTTTTCACTTCAGAATAAATCCTGGGCCACCAGAACGTTCGAGTTAAAAGGTCGGATGTTCTCTTGGCACCTGGGTGTCCGGCGGATTTGGCAGAGTGACCTCATTCCATAATCTTTTTGCGAAAGCAAGGTGCAGCGAAGAGACGACCGCCGGGAACCTCTGGACACTCCGGGATGTTGACCAGCACATCAAATGTGTTAGCAGCAAGAATGTATTTGGCTGGAAGAATGGTCTCCAATTTAACCTCCGGCTTATCCTCAACAATGCAGAAAAAGTTGTCGGAATGGCGGTCACTGCTTGATAAAGTCTCCTCCACAGAGACAAAATGCATCAGAGTGGGATCTCTACATGTTCTTTTGGATGAATAAATAAATTATTTTATTTTTACTGCGCTTGGTTGCATCCTGATTTGACAAACAGTGACCGCCATTCCGACAACTTTTTCTGCATTACCATACCGGCTGGAGCACACAGTTGTCGGCATCTATGGGTAAACTTTGGAAATAATCAGCAACAAGAGGCGGACACGGTCAGAATACTGTGAGTACCGCCCAGCTGATCGTGAAGTGTGGACACAGGGTGCAGTGAGGGAAGCAATTGAAGATTCTGTGAGTACTTCTGTGACGCTTGCTATAGCGTTTTCACAGATACCAGAGACGGTATACTGCTTACTAGCCCCCCACCCTGGCTGAGTCATATTTAACACACTTGGGACATTGAAGCCAGTTATCATTATTTACTCCTACACGCTAATATTAATTGAAGGATCCAGGAGTTTGTGGAATATATGCTTTGTTTATTGTATCATTGCTGGTTTTTGAGCACCAACTTCAGAGGTTTATTTCTCATTTTTTTCTTATCCTCTACAATGAACAGGTGGGAAAGGGCGTCAGCCTTCAAATTTTTTGGTATGAACGAAATTATATAATTAAAGCGGGGAAAAAAAAGTGACCATCTGGCTTGGCGAACTCCTAGACGCTGGGCAGTCTCAATATATAGAAGGTTTTTATGGTCTGTAAGGATGGTAATTGGAATCTCTGTACATTCAAGCAAGTGTCTCCACTCCTCCAGAGCGAGCTTGATGGCTAGTAACTCACGGTTACCGACGTCATAGTTCTGTTGGGCCGTGGAAAATTTCTTGGAAAAGAATGCGCAGGGGTGAAGTCTGGACTGGGGAGACTTCCTCTGGGATAAGATGGCTCCAGCTCCAATGTCCGAGGCATCCGCTTCGAGGGTGAATGGTTGACTGGTGTCTGGATGAGTCAGGATGGTTGCCGAGACGAAGGCCTCCTTAAGAAGTTTGAAAGACCGAGTGGCTGTGGAAGACCAAGTGGTAGCATCTGCCCCCTTTTTCGTTAGGGCAATAATGGGAGCGACAATGGACGAGAAGTTCCTGATAAATCTCCTGTAATAGTTGGCAAAGCCCAGGAATTTTTTAATGGCCTTTAGGGAAGTAGGAAGGGGCCAATCCAAGACCGCTTTAAGTTTTGGTGGGGTCCATGGAAAAACCGGAGTCCGAGACAATGTAACCGAGGAATGATGTGGAGGTTCGGTGAAATTGGCATTTCTCCAATTTGGCATACAAGTGGTTCTCGCGGATGCATACTAGTACCTGCTTGACATGGTTGATGTGCTCCGAGAGCGATTTGGAAAAGATTAGAATATCGTCGAGATATACGATCAGGAAGTGGTTGAGAAAGTCTCTGAAAATCTCGTTCATGAAATCTTGAAAAAACGTTGGAGCATTGCAGAGGCCGAACGGCATGACCAGGTACTCGTAGTGACCGTCTCGTGTGTTAAATGCTGTTTTCCACTCATCGCCCAGACGGATCCTCACCAAGTTATAGGTGCCCCGTAGATCTAGTTTGGTGAATATCGTCGCTCCCTGTAGGCGGTCGAAAAGTTCCGAGATTAGTGGCAGTGGGTACCGATTCTTCAGGGTAATTTTGTTCAAGCCTCTATAGTCGATGCAAGGGCGGAGGGTCCCATCCTTCTTTTTTACAATAAAGAATCCCGCTCTGGCAGGGGAAGAAGACTTGCATATAAACCCTCTTTTTAGATTCTCCTGTATGTAGTCTGTCATGGCTCTAGTCTCCGGGAGTGGAAGCGGATAGGATCTCCCTCTGGACACTTTATCACTTTTTATAGGCGTTATATTGACGACCTTATTTTTATTTGGAATGGGGATGAGCACTCTCTTATTTTATTCACTGAATATCTTAATAATAATGATCTTAATTTAAAATTTACCACAAATTACAATTTTTATCACATTCACTTTTTAGATTTATTACTTTCTATTGATATGCACAAGAATATTATTACCACGGTGTATCGCAAAACAAATTCACGAAACACATTTTTGCGAGCTGACAGCTGCCACCCAAAATCCTTGATCAAAGGTATACCAAAAAGCCAACTCATTAGATTGAGAAGAATATGTACAAATGAAGATGATTTTATTAATCAATCAAAAAATCTGATGGAACGATTTGAGGCCAGGGGTTAACTGAGAAGGGACCTTAATAAATCATTCACGGAAGTTCTAAACATGGATAGATCTGTCTTATTAGACAGAGTTTATAAAAAATCTAACACGCACTCTCACTCCCCGTTTTTCGTTATTCAACACAATAACCAAGCTAATCAAATTAGAGAAATAGTTAAGAAACATTGGGGAGTGTTAGCAGCAGACCCTATTTTACATTCCGTTTATGAGGAGGGACCAAAAATAGTCTTCAGAAGAGCAAAGACAATTGCTAATCATGTCTCCAGTAGTTTATTTTCATCTACCAAGGCTCCTTTAATGAAGTTACCTAAGGGTAGTTTTGTCTGCTCAAAGTGTAAAATATGCAAACATATGGAAAGTAAGGCAGAGTTTTTCTCCAATAGAACAGGGAAAAAATATTACATAAATTCATTCATTAATTGCGACACCACTCACGTGGTGTATTTGCTAAGTTGCGGTTGGGGAAAACAATATATAGGAAGGACTATTAGAAATTTAAAAGTTCGTATACTCGAACATTTAAGGTTGATTATTAAAAAAGATTAATCACCCTGTATTCCAACATTTCAGTAATTGCAGCATGGGCGATTCAAAAAATATGTAATTTTTGGGTATTGAACATGTACCTAGTCCCATTAGAGGAGGCAATAGATTAAGTATTTTAAATAGAAGAGTACTATATTGGATATTTACCCTACAAACTTGTATCCCTTATGGTCTAAATTCAGACTGGGATATAGGGTCTCTTCTATTTGATACTTAATCCTATTTGAATTTTATATAATTATGTTTCTCCATATGGCAATTTCACAGATTGTTTGATAATAACTCATTGGTTAATGTTTTCATTTGGAATGAGTTAATTAACTCTTAATATGCATGTTTAGTGCTTCCATTTCCAAATAGACTAACTCATTCATTAATTATTCATGTTTTAGACTTAAATTTATCAAACACTGTATTCCAGTCTCTGTTCATCATTTTCTTTGGGTTTGGAACTAATTTATATTATGTTATAGGTTTTACTTTAAAACTACACTTATTTAGTATATAATTAAGTTCCATAAATACCCTTACAAATACTATACAATTCGCAATGAAGATTTATGGATATCCTATTCTTGAGGTTGTCATTCAATTGTTAAATAATTGTTTTTAACTTTGTTTTAATTAATTTATTCTTCCTTTTTTTTGTATCCATGTAGTCAATCATTGGGAGTGCTTTTGCTTAGTCTTAATAAAGTTTTTTTGTATTGATTTATCTTTACCCCGACCTGCAAGGGGTCATGTTGCCTAGCAGCACTATGCATCGTGCCGTTTTGGTCATGTACCAATCGACGTGATGACGTCATGCGCTATTTACTACCAAGGACTTAGATGTGTCAGCATTGGCAGTTAGTGTGTTTTGTTTGGCACACAAGCCATGCCTCTCTGGCCCTTCTGCACAGTGACGTCGCTCGCCGTTATTGGCCATGCATTACGGCTGCGGTCACCGACGGGATTGCGTCACAGGTCATGGGTCACGCACCCGCGTCATGTGACGTACCGGAAGTCACCGCAACTGGTCTTTGCGGTTTCGGGGGAGTATAAATTGCACTCCACATGTAACTTGTGTATTCACCTTGATAAAGGACTGTCTAAGTCCGAAACGCATTGGTGTGTTTTGTATTATATATTTTTGATCCATTAAATAGCTTTATTTTTATGGGAACGTACGCCTGTTGGTTTCATTGCTGTTTCAACAGCACTGGATATAGTGCTTCGTTTTTTTCTCCCTTTTTCTCTCTGAAGATCACTTACAAACGGAGGCACATTCAACCCTGGGGCACTGGACATAGTGGACTTGCTGCTTATCGTGGACAAAGAATCCCAAGTGAGTCTATTCCAGTTTGACCCCATTCATTTTGTCCAGAAGTAAAGGATGTTTCATTTACTGGTCACCGGCAGGTGTTTTTGATTTTATCCTTACCTCCTTGCCATGTGGGATAATTTTCAACCAGGTTGCATCCTGTGGGACATTTAAGTATTATAGGGTTGTTTTTCTGTATATATCTACAATTGTTATTCTACTCTCACTACGGCTTTGTCTTTAGAGCACCACACATTTTTTTCTATTTTTTTTCTATTCTCCTGTATGTAGTCTGTCATGGCTCTAGTCTCCGGGAGTGGAAGCGGATAGGATCTCCCTCTGGAAAGGACGGAACCAGGCAGTAGGTCGATGGGACAATCAAAGGATCGATGTGGGGATAAAACCTCAGATTTGGCATTGTCAAAGACGTCACGGAAATTCAGGTAGACCTCAGGTAAGGAGGACTGCTCCTCTACGGGTGTCTTCAAGCTGCAAATTTGTTGCACCGGGAAAGCACAGGACGTGGCACACTTGGTGTTCCAAGTGATGGATCTCTCGTTAGTCCAGTCGATGAGAGGATTATGGCGTTTAAGCCACGGAAGCCCCAGGATAACTTCTACGGAGGGTGTGTGGATGACGTAGAGTGAAATCCTCTCCATGTGGGTGGCATCAACCAAGAGGGACAGCTCGATGGTCTGAAGGACAATGAAAGCCGGTTGGAGTGGCCGTCCATCGATGGCCTCTAACCCCACGGGGTTCATCCTCTTGATGAGGGCAATGTTGTTCTTCTTGGCGAATTCTTGGTCTATAAAGTTGCCTCCAGACCCGGAGTCAATGAAGGCCAAGGCTGGGATTCAAGAGGTCTCGGTACTAAGGGAGACGGGAATCAAAATCTTACTATTGAGGATTTTTTCTTTATTAATGGGGGAGAGAGAGAGTGTTCCCAATGAGACGCCCCCGGGTCTCATTGGGAGCTGGCATTTCCCAACTTGAGGGGACAGCGAAGGGCCTGGTGACCGGGTTTGCCGTGTAGAGGCAGAGTCTGGCGGAGCGACGGCGCTGTTTCTCGGAAGTTGATAACTTATTGCCTCCTAGTTGCATGGGTTCCGGAGCATCAGAGGCAAGGGGTTCTGGAGAGGAGAGATGGAAGGCATGAGGTCTGGTAGGAGGCTGTCGGTTATGTGAACATTCTGCTCTTCGCTCCTGGAGATGCTGATCAACGCGAATGCAAAGCGCAATGAGCTCCTCCAACACGGACGGTCGTTCTTGAGCAGCAAGTTCATCCTTGAGCAGTTCCGAAAGGCCTTGCCAAAGACGGAGGACAGAGCCTCCTTATTCCAGCCCATCTCAGAGGCAATGGTGAGAAATTCCAGAGCATACCTGGCCACTGGGTGGTTCCCTTGGGTGATGTGAAAGAGGAAGAGGCAGCCATCACTCTACGCCCAGGGGTGTCAAAGACACGACAAAATTCTTTAGCGAATCGTCCGATATCCTGTCTGAAGTCGGTCCTCTGCTCCCAGATGGGGGAGGCCCACGCCAAGGCATCACCTGTAAGTAGGGAGACAATGAATGCAATCTTGGATCTTGAAGAAGGGAAGCGAGAGGGTGTCATCTCGAATTGGATGAAGCATTGGTTTCAGAAACCGCGACATTCCAAGGGATCTCCAGAATATTGGATGGGTGCCGGGAGTCGGGGTTCCAAAGACGAAGCTCCTACTAATGGCTCAGTAGGAGGGGTCAAGGGAGTAGGAGCGGAGATGTTTTGCACCTGCACAGTAAGGGATCGGAGATGCTGCTGTAAGGAATCCATGCGGCGGCAGGACTAATCCAGGAATTTCTCCAGTTTGGAAAACATGGTGGTATGCGATGCCAAGATGTTTCTCACCTCAGAGGGGTCTATGTTTGTGGGGCTGAGCATACTGTCACGCTGTGCCCACCACAAATTAGACGAGACCCTCTGTACTGAGGTGGGAGTAGGGATAACACCACCGACAGGCACGTGTGTCCGATCAGGAGTGCGGATAGTTGATCTCGCCGGGTCAGAAGTGGAGAAGGTAGAGTCGTCGTAATACTTGCCAAAGGTGAGGGTAGGAGAAGTCCGGAACGTAGGAGGTACTAGTCGCTAGGGTCGTGCAGGAGAAGGTAGAACGGTCGAGGTCTGAGAGCCGAATTCAGGGTAGGAGAGTTGCGGAGGGTCGAGGATAGCCAAGGTCAGAGTTCCAGAGAAGCAGTGGTCCAAAGGCAAGATAAGGTCGGTACATGGGAGATCAATCAAGACAAGGCAGGATATTAGGAGACAGGAGAGGTAAGCAGAGGAACAGGAAGCTTATGCTCAGCTGATGTGCCAATAGCACTGCTGAGCCTAAATAGGTGAAGCAGCCCAATCCAAGGAGGAGGCAGAACCGGGGAGTGCCAGTGTGGAGCCTGCCATAGGCTAAGGTAAGGAAGCCAGGTGGGTGTGATTGGGGCAATCAGGCTCTGTTGCCACAGAAGATGCGCACCGTGATCCGAAGGCGGGGACTCCCGCTGTGGCCTTTGCCTGGGTGCGCCCGGGTGAGGACGCTGTCCGGCGTGAGAAAGAGCCGTACACAAGGTGGCATGAGGGCGCACGAGTCCGGGAACTCAATACTCAACCATAATTACAAATAATTACAAATAATTAACCAAAAAAATAAACCACAGATGTATGGCCCAAATAAACAAAAATTATTCGATAATCAATTTTTTTTTTTTAAATCCCTGGGATATTTTTCACTAATGGCCAGATGGCCTGTTAGTAATACAAGATCATTCATGGCCTTGCAGCGAGGTATCCTCAACCTATTGACGCTTTTGAGCCTCAGTTGCTTGAAGGGTTTTCTTCTGTAAGCATATATCTTTTTTTCTGGATGTGTTTTATAGTATCTTCCATCATTGGATATGGCCTCTCCCTTAAATTCCTGTGCTCTGTAAGGGTCCTGTATTTTATAGAAACTGGTGCTATTGCACAAAACATGGCAATATATTATGTTTTGTTTCAGCATGGAGCACTCCCAATAACTCAATAACATCTAACATTTGTCACGGATGTACAGCTTCCTGCTGAAAGAGGGGGTCACATGAAGAAACCTAGAAAAGCAAATGGCAATCCAGTGGACTTGCGAAAAAAAATTGTGAACATTTATTGAAGAATTTTCAATAAATCTTCAAAAATGTTTTCACAAGTCCACTGGAGTGCCGTCTCCTTTTCTAGATTTCTTCATGACATCACGTACAACCGATCAGAGCAGTTGCTCTAGCATGTGAACAGTGCTATTATTAATGGCAACAGCTTTGTACCCTGGAGTAGTCTAAAATAAATCACATTAATTTCTTAGCTCAAATCACAGTGGAGTCTATATAATATAGAGTTGAGATTTATTTTACCGAAGCAGGTCACTTTCACTGGAGCTTTGGCATTTCAGGCCTGCTTTAGGTATCTCCACCCTATATAGAATACCCAAAAGAGGGCTTTCACAGTTTTTAATTTTTTTATGTTTGAAATAATGTCAAAAGCTGCCTTCCCAATTTCCTTTCCACCTACCCTTCCTCTTCTAGCCCCTCTCTGCTTTTCACCATGGTCTTCTTGCCCCGCCTCACCAGCTGTTTATCCTTTGGACTCATCTGTGTGGGTTTGATTACTTACAGTACTTTACACATTATGAAGCCAGACATAACAAGATTAAGGTCGGTGAAGAAGGGCCAAATTCATGGGGAAAAAAGATATGTGAATGCCCTAATCAATATTTTCTGTCTTGACAATGAGAAGTGGAATGTTTTGTCCCACTCACAATTTAGTATGTGTCAAATTTGTTTTTAATTACAGTAAGTAAGGTATTTAGAATGAAAGTCTATAGAGGATTAGCAGCATGGAGGTCAGATTATACATCACTGACCTGTCTGTCTGTTAAGGTGTTTGTGTATTATAGCAATGAAGTTGATGTGTGTTTATTTGTAGAATAACATAGGATATGTTTGATTTATAGACACTACCGGCATCGTGATGTCCACGAAAAGAGACACAAAAGGTAGTGATAGAAAAGATGACAGGAGAGATAATATACAATAGATGAGAGATTGAATAATTCACAGAAGATGGAAACAACAATATAGTATTAGGAATAGTGTGTCTCCCAATGACGTCCACCCCAACTAACTTTCTAAATGCCATGTAAATCATTGCTTTATTCATCCAGTTCTCTTCTCCACCAGCCTTTTTCTGGAGAATATTTTTATGTGAGGAAATGTTAAGATTTCTCAATAAGTACTGTGAGTGACGTTAAAAAAAATGCATTAAGTATACTCGGATTTCAATGCAATCTACTTACTGTACTCACATACCTTGTTAGTTTCCTGGAGATGAAGGTGGTGTATTGTAATAAGTTTACTTAGAGGACTAAAAGCCTACTGTAGGTTAACATTCCATGAGCCAATAGCATAATAATTGCAGAAATTCGTCATAAATGTTACATTATGCTGTACAAAAAAAGTGCCTACAACTGTATATGATTAGCTTACATCTTTTATCACATCCATAACTTTCAAATGCATTTAACCCTTTGGTTTATACTTATTTCTAAGTGGAATGTGATATTATTTAAACCATATCTTTCAGAACATTTTATCTTCCCTGGTAGTGTATCAAAATATTGTAATAAGGCTGATTCTATTTAATAATCACTGCCATTAATTCATCTAAGGTAGTTTCAGGAAGTGTTTCATTCATGACAGCCAGAAAAGTGTTGCACAAGACCACAGTAAATTACAAATCACTTAGCATTTACTAATACACTATTTGCCTCAAAGACACTTTAGGTTTTTAATGAACATGAAATATGTTCTCGTCACGTCACCATTTCTATACAATACAAATCATCAAGTGGTTTGAGATAAAAGTACAAATGATCAAATATGGATAAGTGTATCTAAGTAACTGTGAACAATTGGGTAAGTTTAGATATTATACAAATTTCAGTTGCTGATCATCATCATTAGAGTGCCCAGTTGTATCAGTTCATGCTTCCAACTCCAGAATACACACTACTCTAGTACTTATATGGGGAGACACAGCTACTTGTCTCATAAATAGAGGCGTTGTCATACAGTAGCCAGAGAGCTATGGGTATATTCCCTAGCACGGAGTAAAGGTGCAGTCATTTAATATAATAGGGACCACCAGCGTTAACTATTAATGATCGGCATAACGCACAGTTTCATTGTTACATGTGCTAGAAATTTCTGCCAAGTATAAGTTAGAGCAAACCTAATTTATTTGTCAAATATATAAACCTAAATATTGCATTTTGTACATTTGATGTAGCCGCAGTGCAAGAAGAAAACATTTGCTATTTGGTAGTTTTATACATATGTAACGGTCAGACCCCCACCCAATCTCATATTGGCCCCTGTGGGTGTAATCTGCTCCCAATTACATGTATGTGTGTTGTGGTGCACCTGCTGGCAACAGGACTCCTGATTCTCCCACTGGTTGGTAATGGGGATTATCACCATGACAGGCGTCTGAGGTAGTGTTCAGAGTCCTACTCACATTTGGTACAGCGCCTCCACCCGATCAGGATCCCTGCGGCAGCAGGGCGGAGTATCTGACGGGGAACTCCTATGTGCATCTTCCTGTGGAATAACTCCCGACTCCTACAGGAGGGGTGTCTTGAACCATGGCATCTTTAATTGCATGTCTCTTGGCAGACTGCCCATCACAGCGGCCGACACTTAGCTGCACATTTTGTAGAGGTACTCCATGCAGAAGGTTCCTCCTATCTCTTTAATTGAGTTGTCCTTCCACCTCTGTGCCACCTCTGAGACCACCAGCTGTGCCAGGTCCCTGGACACAGTGGGTAATAGATTGTCCCTGACAGACAGGCTTGAACTGCTGCAGACCTTGAACTCCAACTCTGAACCAGCAGAGCTTAACCTTGAACATCACACAACCTAACTTTTGGGTGTGCTGTGCCATATATAGGCTCCAGAAAAGACCCACCTCTGTGTCACTAACAGTGGACACAAAGCATGCTGTCACTTCCTTTGCTACATATGACACATCACAGGGATTTGAGGGCAAACCTCCATGATCACTACTGGCAACCCTGCCCTATTACCAGGATTACTGTCAGCAAGAGAGAGATCTGTACACCAATTTTACACATGGCTACACATAGTACCAAATCTTTCCTACAAAATCCTATATTATGAGTTTAATTAGTTACTAGAACCCTTTATTTTGTCTTGGACAACATGGGTAAATGCATATCCAATTAGCATATTTCCCAGGTATCACTGTCTCTCCAACAAAACCCATATTCCAGGTTCTGGGCAAATCGAATGTGGGAATAGTGGCCACCGGCAGAATTGCAAACAATTTTGCACATTTTTTAACAAAAACTTTGCAGGTGAAGCGAATATTGCCAGAAATTTGGCAACATATTTGTGGGAAGAATTTTGATATATATTCACCCATCTCTACCAGTTACAAATATTGTTTTTTTTTTCTCTCTCTTACTAATTTATGGCACTCCTCATTCTGGCACTTTAGGCTACAGATTAGATATGTGTGGGTCTTTAAATGTGGTTCACCAAATGTATTCACAAAGTTCCTTTTTTTTAAAGAAAGCTTTGAAAAAGTTTGTTACGTTTTTCAGCCCCAAAAAGTGCCAATTTTACCTGGTTCACAAATTTAAGGACAAAATTCACACATCTCTAGTCCAGATGATTATACTTGATTGAATCATATATACAAATTTATTTTGAATAAAGAAATCATGTTAAGGGCTTATCAAATGATGTCATTGGTAAGGCCAGAGACATATTAGTATTGTTAGTAAATACATTACTGAATTACAAATACAGTATGTGGATTTTGAACATTTGTAATATAAGACAACACTGTTCGGTTTGTTATTATTTTCCTCAGAAACAAGACCAGAACATCCCATTTCTTTTTAATATACTGTAGGTCAAATATTTAGTGTTAATATGCTTCTCCCTTGTGTACCAAATTCGGTATATTAAGATATCAATGACAAAAAAAAGCACTTTGCCCTACTATCCTTTATATATAATTTTGCAATGCAATGTCAATAACTGAATAGTGTATTCCATCAGATGCAATATTTTAATTGTCTCAGCATGTCTCATGTATTTCATACCATTAGCAAAATGCATAGAAAAAGAAAATTCTAATTTTGGACTATGTATGGACTATTACTTTAAATTAATCTTTGTAAGAGCAATACTACCGTTGTTTGTAAGAGCAATACATTATATCTGACTCTTGACAAATACAGGTAGAGGAAAACTTTTCATGCTGTTTTCCTTTTGGAACATGTATTTTAATTCAAAAATCTGATGATAATTACCTTTGCCAATGCAAACTATTGTGGTAAATATGTGGCATTTAATTAGGTAAATTGGTTCTAAGGTAGTATCAAACCACATACTGTAGCAAACCAATTGTTTAATATTTAAAAGACCAAACTCTATAGGGGTCTAGATGCATTAAGCTCAGATAAAAAGAAAAAGCAGTGTTATCAACATAAATATGTATTTATTTTTAACTTTAATTAGTAACTTTTTACTGCATTAGCATTAAAATTAGCTAATAACAATTATTTACTCACTAAATATTACAAAAACACCACAAAAGTAAAAAAGTAATCCATGGTGCAATGTCCTAAATCTATTAAAAAAGCATGCCCTCAAAACAATGAGTAAAAGTAACATAATTCAATGGCCTTGATCAGGGCTGTCAAACATAAGGCCTGCAGACCAGAATCCGATGGTAGCGAGACATGAGGGAGTGCTGGTGTGAGGGAGGGGTCTGTGCTGCCTCTTCCATGCTGCTACCGCACTTGACTTTAGCAGGCACTCTCGCTAGACCTGCTGGGCAAATAGTAGTGCCCGGTTAGTTTTGCATGGGATCCTGCTGCAGTCAATTGCGACAGCAGTATGGAAGAGGCAGCACAGGCCCCTCCCCATGACTGGTCTCTCCTCATGCTGCCTCGCCCGGTTCTGTAATCTGCCTTCTCTGGTCTGGATCCCGACTCACCCGGTAAGATTGCGAGTGTGGATATTAATAGAGTGAGAGGGGTAATATTAAGGGTGTGAGGGGGGGAGGGTATTAAGAGTGTAAGGAGAGAGATACTAAGGGTGTGAAGAGGGGATATTAAGAGCGTAGGGATGATATTAATTGTTTGAGGGGGTATTAAGAGTGTGGAGGGTGGATACACCTGTGGAAGGGGGATACGACTCCTAACTTTTTCCTTGAAAGCCTTTTTTCAGGGTCTGGATGGGAGTAAAGTTATGACATACTTAACGTCACTGGAAAATAACACAAAGTTGCACTACAATAAAATGACGTTAAGCCTGTCTGGATATGCGTCAACTTTAGGGAATGCAAGGTTACTGATTTAGATGATATTATGATGCCTGACTTACTTAAGTACTATGGATTTCTCTACCCCTCTCCCCTCTCCCTCTCTCCCTGTCGCCCCCTCTCCCCATCTCCCACCCTCCCCTCTCTTCCTCTCAGCAAAAGGCCTATTTCAGTGTCTGAAACCAGGATATAAATACAGTAACGCCCCTTAAGGTATGACTAACTAACTAACGTAACGTTAAGTCCATGCATTATCTTAACAAACCTTTGTAGATAGGCCATTACGGGGAAATGTTCTACATATAATTATTACTAATGGCCATTATAGTAAACATGACAATGTTAAATGATTGGCTTTTGAAAATATACATTAAGGCATAATGTGGCGTAAACTTAGGTTCAGCTCTGTGGATCTGACCCCTACTCTTGATACAAGTTTCACGCAACAACTACTGGTATCTTGTATTCATCCACTCGCTAAGAAAAGTTTGGTGTTGATCTCTGAGTGTGTGAACTGGCTTTCAGTTGACTGAATCTGAGTCTACACTTTAATGTATTTAATATTTGTTATCAGCTACATCACAACAATAAAGTATTTGGGTTAAGATGCATTTTTATCCTACACAGTGGTTTATTTTAGTTTGCATCTTAGTATGTGTTTCCTTACACTTCCCAATTATCAAATTAAGCACTCCTTATCATTTTAGACACTTATGCACTGAGGGAATAGAAATATTTCCATGCATCATACAGATTCCAAATTGCCTCATTCTGATTTGAAGAAATAAAAACAAAATAATGAAAAGGCAGTGATAGATTAATTCCGATAAGTCACTCATCGCCACCTTTTTACCAAAAAAGCCTACTGCTATTCAATAAGCCCCGAGAAATTGGCGATAAGAGATTTTTTCGCCAAATTATTTTGGCGCTCAAAAAATGCGCCTAACACACGTTGCAAAGCCACTTTTCGACACTTCCCGCCAGCTTTTCAAAATCGTGCTATTCTAGTAGTCCAGATTAGCCTATCGAGGCTATATGCCAGTCTAGAATTGAGATATCCTCTCAAAATCATCCTGCCAGGAAAAGTTGGCAAGAAGGTGGTGAGAAGCTGCCTAGAAGCGGCGAGACGGGACTTACAAAAAAGGCCTTTTTTTTTACATATGTTTTAAGCATGGACTCATTGGAGCTGTCATGTATAGCTTTGTATTTGTGATGCCGTGTATTTGAAAACTAGGAGTTGTAATAAATATAACAGTTTTTCCTTTCGGACCTTATTGTGTCACAGCTTAGGTTCTGAATGGGTTAATGTATGGCTTGTTCATGTTAGAGTTATATAAGGGGTGCATGAAGTGTTATATTCAGCAGGGTCGCAGGCTAGTCCTATCTGAACGTCTTCAACTGATCAATGTGAAACATAGCTCATGATCATATTGTATTCATGCACATATTTAATGTGCAAAACTGAAAAATGTATTTACAGTACAAAACATCACACTGATCTACAGATTTAACATATGTTAAGAAGTATAGTGACTATGTTTACATTGGTGTCATTGGTTAAATACGTTTAAACATTTTACAATAATGGAAAATATATTGAAAAGCTTTTTAATTATGTCATTGATGAACAATGTTGGAATAAATATGGTAAATACCATAACTCTTTAGCATTTTATCAATATAATAGTTATATATATTTTATTTTACTTTAAATGTTTCTTTTATGTAACACATTTTCATATTTGTGTTAATTTAAATGTGAAAAGGCTGCATATAATTTATAACAATACTCCGTAACTGACAATTACTACTACAATTTATGACTTTTGGATACGTGTCATATCATGGCATTACAAACATCAGTTTTTCATAGTCAAAGCAAGGTATACGGATATGTATGTCACATCTGATTTAAATATTATCTAACGAATCAGGCATGCTAATGAACACATATTAATTGATTAGAAACACACATGTAGGGTATTTCAACTACTTATGTTAATTAATAGTATTACTTAATTTAAGTCACATGTCTTCATGACATAGCTACTTAAACTCATCTAATCTCACACTTACTTCGAGGTAGAGATGGAGTTAGAGTTGAGACAGATTATGATGAGAAAGAGAAGATTGGCTTTTGAGGAGAGACAGAGAAGAGAGAGGATAGGATGGAGAGGAGAGGATAGGGTGGAGAGGAGAGGATAGTGTGGAGAGGAGAAGATAGGGTGGAAAGGAGAGTAGAGAGGAGACAGGTAGTGACTCGGCAATGTTTATACCGAGAAAGTACTGTTTTGGAGGGGCTTAATGAGGAGGAAATTATTAGCAGTTATCGATTGAGTTCAGCAGCAATCTTAGCTCTTTATGCAGAGTTAAGAGATGATTTCAATTTCAAAACAGGCAGAGGTCATGCAGTCCCTGGCCTTGTTAAAATGCTGTGCTCATTACATTTTCTTGCTTCTCAGTCTTTTCAGACAACTGTGGGCATAGCAGGTGGGGTCTCACAGTCAGCATTCTCGCGGGCCTCTAGAAAGTTTATTTGTGCACTTACTAGATGTGCTAGGATGTATATAGATTTTCCTAGAGAGCAGATAGAGTGGCTGGAACTCAGGAATGGATTTTATAACATCGCCGGCTACCATGCGTGATGGGTGCAATAGATTGCACACATGTTACGCTGACCTTGCCGACTGTAGATGAGCATGTGTACCGTAACAGGAAACATTTTCACTCCATCAATGTGCAGGTCGTATGCGATGCCAACATGAAAATTCTGAATGTGGTATCCAGATAGGCGGGTTCCAGCTACAATTCCTCTATTCTAAGAAACACATCAGTCTTCCATGCATTTGAAACGGGCTATTTTGAGCATGGTTGGCTGGTGGGTAAATACATATAATATAATGAAGCGTTAATATCTCCTTTGTTTGATGTGTATGTCTGTGATACATAATATTCATATTACTATTACATTGCTACATTTTTATATACTCTGGTGTATATTAAAAAATAGTTATACCTACATGTTATAATGCTTCACACTTTGTTTAAAATACAAAGGTACATGTTAATACAGTTTGTCACATATATAGAGACACACACACCTTTTGAAGAAAATACATGTGTTCGGTCATTCAGAAAATTCCTCTTATTTGAAGCCAACATATATTACATGATATCAAGCCAATTATGACAGCCTATACTATGGATGTGTAATTAGGACAAATAACAATCAGAAATAATGTCTCAAGCACACATCTTCATGTTGCAAAATCAAATAAGATATGGCTAAACACCTCTCATCTGATACTACATAGTTCTTTTGAACCTATTGAATTTTTCAGGCAATGAACCAAACACATTTGTGTACATACTAATTTTGTGAAATCTTTTCATCATATTGTAACTCGCTGTATTCTAGGTGATTCAGGATACGGGATCCGACCATGGCTCCTAACCCAACTGGCTAACCCTGTAACCCTTGAAGAGGAGAGATATATAATGTGGCGCATATAGCCACTCGAGCGGTTATTGAGCAGACATTTGGACTGTTGATAAGGTGGTTCAGGTGTCTTGATAGATCTGGCGGTGCCCTACCTAAACTGAGAAGGTTTCTGACATAGTGATATGTTGCTGCATTCTGCAAAATATTGCACTACGTCACAAACTTCCAGTCACCCTTCGGGAGGGTCTCGAGAAGGATCCTCCTGTTCATGATGCAGGGGATCAGGAGCAGGCAGGCAGTGGGGTGGAGACACGACGGAATGTAATCGCCACCTATTTCTCGGGTAAGCAACAATCTATTTATTAAGAATAATCTATACTGTCCTTCGTGTTTATTTAGATTCAAACTAAAAACATTTCTCATACTAGGATAGTGATGACTGAGCATATCTTGTGTGTACAAATTCATCAGTGTGTACATGCTCATCTGATTATGGATGTGAAGCTCAAACACCTTTGTAAGAACTATGTAAACCAATATGAATCATGTGTGCTTGATGAGTGAATGCTTTGCATGTACAAAATATATAATGATGTATGTTAGATGTGTTAGCATGAAATGTATGTTAGATTGATGGCAGCAGAAGAATATTTCACACTTTATATGTGAACTCAGCTTACACAAGTCATGTACATAAAACTATACTATCATATATGTATTACATAAACTGTGAATACTTTTTAAAATTTTGAAAATTATTTAAAACATTTATTACATGTGCCTAGAATTACTAAATTGTATAAATTGCAATATATTTTTCATATTAATGTTCCTTCAATATAGTAAATGCAGGTATTGTTCGTGACCACTAAGGACATGCAACTTTATCATTCTGCTATGCTACTGAACACGACCATACACAGTTATAGTTATTGTTCTAGCACTATCATTAACACAACATTAGTAGTTAAAGTAAACTGGCTTTGCTATATTCCATAATTGTAGTGTGTCCATGCTGTTTGGGATGGGTGGGTGCACTCACTTGCATTTGTATATCCGTCATGGGATAACACACTGGCGTCATTAGCTTTACACGCACTTATGCACATGCGTGAATTTACATATCTCATTTGAGCATGCACAACAGCAAACACCACAATTGAGGGCCAACGTCACTTGCATTTAACTATATGCCTGTTCTTGTACACTATATTTATGTGCTTCTTCTAAACTACGTTCCAACATATAGAATTTTTTAACAGAAAGCTTGCATGATCTTTCACATAATCTTAACCAACATGTTGGATGTAACAGAGAGATGGCAGTGTAAAAACAGTGAGTATCAAATGTTCATCTTTCATTTTTATGTTCATGAGCATTATATAAGGTATGTCTGTAATAAGTGTTTCTGACTTGTTACTAATTTAGGTGCACAGGGGATGAGGGAGTGCATCATAGACAATTAAGTGTCTATTTGTCTGCAGCTTCCTGGTGGTATCTTGTGACTTCAGTATAGATTTTGAAACTGCCACTCAGGGCACATACAGGTTTCCCTGGCAGTCCCATTCAGTTTGACCATATCAGTTTGAATGGGACTGCCAGGGACCCCCACTGTTTTAATCCGATGGGCCATTAGTCTGTCTGCCGAAACGTCACAGAAATGTTGATTTATCAAAAAGGACAGCAGCTAAAAAGATAACTGTTATCCCAAAAAGAAGCACATTTGAGTTGTGCACTCTCAGGCTATTAAAACGTAACTTTTATTTCTGCAATTGTAATATATATATACACATCAATGAATTGTACACATCAATCTAATTGGTAGGTGGGAAAAATGTACAGAGACATTAGGAGGGCATTCTGGTAAGTGCGTCTGCAGGGGGCCAAGCTTTATGTATCATGTGAATAGTATTAGCCACGGTGCTAATCATACACTACCGACACACTTTATTGAAGTGTGGTTGGTACTGCAAGCCGGGAAATCTCCCGGCTTGCTAGTGGCCGCCCCTCGGCGTGCCGCGCGTCATAGACGCGCGGTCACGCGTCATAGACGCGCGGTCACGCGTCATCGGGAGCGTGCGCCCCCTGCACGCGTGTCCAGGGGCTCCCCGAGGGAGCCCTGGTGTCCCGCGATCGCGGGACAGCGGCAGGGGGTTCCGGGGGACCCGGTGGACCCGGCAGCGGTAGGGAGAGCGCCCCGATCGGAGGGCGCTCTTCCGCTGCTTCGGCGCGCGCCCGTCACACTCGGGCGCGCGCCAGGCTACTGCTGCGGCACAGAACGGGCAAATGCTCGAATAAACTGTGCCGCAGCAGTATGCTTCTTTAAGCAAGTGTGTCTTAAGGTGGGTCTTAAAGATGGATAGAGAGGGTGCTAGTTGGTTATTGAGGTGAAGGGCATTCCAGAGTGTGGGGCAGTCAGAGAGAAATGTTTAAGGTGAGAGAGGGCTTTAGATACAAAGGGGGTAGAGAGAAGGCATCCTTGAGCAGAATGCAAGAGTCGGGATGGTGCATAGCAAGAAATTAGGGCTGAGATGTAGGGAGGGGCAGAAGAGTATAAAGCTTTAAAAGTGAAGAGGAGAATTGAGTGAGAGATCCGGGATTTGATAGGAAACCAGGAGAGTGATTTCTGCAGGGGAGACACTGACATAGATTAGGAAAGAGCAGAGTGATTCTGGCAGCAGCGTTTAGGATAGATTATAGGGGAGACATGTGAGAGGCAGGAAGGCCAGACAGCAGGAGGTTACAATAATCGAGACGGGAGAGAATGAGGGCCTGAGTTAGAGTTTTAGCAGTCGAGCAACAGAGGAAAGGGTGTATCTTTGTAATATTGCGGAGGAAAAAGCGTCAGGTTTTAGATACGTTTTGAATGTGAGAAGAGAATGTGAGAGAGGAGTCGAGTGTGACCCCTAGGCAGCGTGCTTGGGCTACTGGGTAAATGACAGTACTTCCAACAGTAATGTGGAAGGAGGTAGTAGGGCCAGGTTTTGGAGGAAGTATGAGGAGCTCTGTTTTTGTCATGTTAAGTTTAAGTTGGCGGAGGACTATCCAGGATGATATAGCAGAGAGACATTTAGAAACTTTGGTCTGTACAGCAGGTGTAAGGTCAGGAGTTGAAAAGTAAATTTGTGTGTCGTCAGCATAGAGGTGATATTTAAACTCAAGAGATGTGATTAGGTCACCTAGAGAAAGTGTGTACAGAGAAAAGAGAAGAGGTCCCAGGACAGAGCCATGGGGTACCCCCACAGAGAGATCGATAGAAGAGGAGGTGTTGGCAGAATAGACACTGAAAGTACGAAGGGAGAGGTAAGACGAGATCCAGGATAGAGCTTTGTTACGAATACCAAAAGTATGGAGAATGTGAAGGAGGAGAGGGTTGTCCATTGTGTTAAATGCTGCAGAGAGGTCAAGTAATATGAGCAGAGTGTAATAACCTCTGTCTTTGGCAGCATGGAGGTCATTAGTTATTTTAGTGAGGCCTGTTTCAGTCGAGTGAGCAGTGAAGAAGCCAGATTGTAGAGTGTCTAGGAGAGAATAGGTTTTGAGAAAGAAAGGAAAGCGAGAGAATACAAGACGTTCAAGGAGTTTACAGGCAAAAGGCAGGAGGGAGACAGATCAATAGTTAGAAAGACGGGTAGGGTCAAGCTTGCTGTTTGTGTTTACACGCCATGCCATTTCCTCGTTTTCACACAGAAGATCATCACGCCGCTGTCTACTCGCCAGTTTAGCAAATGTTGATAACACATGTTTTTGGGGTTTTGTGCATACCTTGATAGTAATCCAGTCAAAAATGTCGAATTAAAAACAATGGCAAATTTTTGAATTGGACTTTAGTGCATGGGCCCCTAAATGTTTGATGATGGCCGTTCTGGAAGACTTTTTACTGAAAGCATTCAAAGGTCGGAGATATACTGTTCTAACCTCTTCCTTTTTTTTTTTTTTTTTTTAAGCTGACTAAGGATTTTGTTGACTAATTTAAAAAAGGATTGTCCGATACAAAAAAATAAAATGGTTCAATATTGCTTCAGGGAGGCACAAGGAAGAATCTAGGAGTTTATTTTCCCAAGGGAGAGTAGGACAAGTGCTCCCAGGCAGTGAACAGCTGCTTTGGTGACAACTGCCAGATGGAGAAAAGGCAAAAGAGATGGAGAGGAGATTAGAAGAGCCAGATATAGTGAAATTGCTTTGAAAGCTATTTTTACTAGACTTTCACAGCAAGCTAACATATGAATTATTAATCTTAAAATGGGGGAAATTATAGGGGAGGAGGGTGGACTATTTACCTAGGTTTAATCACTCTAAACATTTTCAGAAAACAATTAAAGCTTAAACTCATTATTTTCTACAACTGTACTGAAGCCTTAATCTTTTGACTGATCACAAGATCAACAAATTAAACATTTCTACAGGGGCAGGTTTCTTTGTAAATTTCCCTGTGGTCTCTTTTTTAGTAATTGGCAGCAGCTCAGTTTAGTTTGACGTACATCACCTTTGACCCGAGCTAACCTACATAAAAAAAAAAAAAATACCAGAACACAGCCAGACATTAAAAATAAATGTGGCAGAAGGATATCAAGAGTGGATTCTCAGTGATTTGCAGTTGCTTGTCTTTAGTTTATCATTTGAAACTTACCACTAAAAATACTACCATGTTTTTTAATTAACAAATATAAAGGCTTATTTTTATTTGTACATTGAACAATCAGACAAAGTTCTTCAAAAATATTGTTTTATGCAACAATTTATCCTCAAAAACAGATAATTAAGTATATTTAGAGCTTCTCTTTTTATCTTAAAAGTGCATAAATCACATAAACAATATACAAATTGCTTTTAGATTTCTCTTTTGTTTTGTGTTGGTCACAAATGTCTTTGTGACACTGCTGCAGACTTTCTTAGAGCCGCTTTAAACTTAACTCCACTTGTTGCAATGTTAGAACCTTTGCATCTTTGTCCCTTAGTTTAGGACGAATCTCTAATCATTCTGCCAATAAGTGAAAGCATGTACAATGGAGATTAAAGGGAGATGCAGGAGCATAACCTATCTTTAACATGTGATGGGATTAGCAAACATACAAGGGAGAAAGTAGACACATTATAATTTTGCATTAAACTACTGTATTAAATATTGAAAATAATGCTACTTGTTTTAACGAACATTCTCTCTCTGCCACTTATATTGGTGATGCTAAGAGACATAAATTGTACAGTCAATACAAGAATATACAGTAACTACTGTCTCCACTAGTGTCTTATTTCAGTCATAAAAAAGGTGTATTTTCATTAATTTTCCACAATAAAGGAAAATATTGCAAGTTTAAAAAAATAAAAATATTTCGCCTGGACAAATGTAAATGATTGTACAGTAAGTGCATACTGGTACAGTGAACTTGCACATTTAAGAATGGCCTCTTGTTTTAAAGACTGGTTTAAAGACTGAGGGGGCTATGCTCTAAGCTCAATGCTATTGCGTCCGGATGAAAGAAAAAAGCACGTCCATTAAAAAGTGAGGCCGGAGACGCGATTCACTAAGGCCTTGAGCCCATTTTTTAAAGTACGTGCTCAAAATAGCCACAGCGTACGTGTTGCTTTTTTCCCCCCTGCTAGCATTCTTAACCTTCTGATAGAAAAAAAGGTGCTTGTAAAATTTGCATGGAGATTCTGTATCTCCATGCAAGGCTGTTACAGGCAATCGTACACTAAATAAATACATTTTATTAATAGTGTACATGAGCAGGGGGTCTCCGGAGCTGAACCGCATTGATTTCAGGTCCGGGGGCCCCCTACTCCAGGAGATACAGGCCCTGTTATGGTGTGCTGGTATCCCCTGCACTTTCAAGCTCCCGCGTCACGTGACCGGGATATTTACATTCTGCAGGGGATACCGGCACCCCATAACGGGGTCTGTATCTCCTGAAGTAGGGGGTCCCCGAGGCTGAAACCAATGTGGTTCAGCTCTGGAGACCCCCTACACATCTATACTACTGTCAAAACACACATAACAATAAACAATAATTCCTTACCATAGCGGCTATCCGCTATGGTAATGAAGCTGCATTCATGTACATTTTAATAATAGTGTGTGGGAGCAGGGTGTCCCCTGAGCTGAACCGCATTGATTTCTGCCTCAGAGACCCCCTGCTTCCTAAGTTACAGGCCCCGGTATGGGGCATCGGAGGCCAATGTCACCACCATCTTTATAGCGTCCAAGACGCGACGTGGGCTCTATAAAGATGGCAGCGACACTGGCACCGATGCCCCAAACCGGGGCCTGTAACGTCAGACGCTTGACGCACACCAGGAAGAACGGTCTGTATGGGCAGGGACATGCAGCGAAGGTAGTATTCCTCTATGCACAGCGACACGCTGCCTTGGCTATACGGTAGCAGTCTGGACACGTAGAGATAAGTTATAGTTGATTTAAAGCTAACATGTCCAGCGATTTTAGTTCACTGTTACTGGTGTCCTTATATATGGATTTCCGTTGTTTGGCTGTACCCCTGCTGACTGCGCTACACGTTGTGTCTCCATCTACACACGGGGTAGTAACATTAATACCTCCATTAAGGGTTCATGCTATGCTGTATACTTTTAGTAAGAATTTCAGCAAACCACCAGTTTATAGACAAACAGTGCTATTGTGACTTTACCAAGTTATATACCTACCTTTTGCAATATGGTGTACCTTTCTGATATATATGTGTATTAACACATAAAGCCTGTCCCACTTATTAGCCCATCATCGTTCGGTCCGTGAGGATTTTAAATCCAGTGTGTGTTTATATTTGTTCCCTATAGTTGTTTAGTTTGCGTCGGTCATTTACTTAATAAAATTTTATTATTTTTGGTTTTAATTGGTGTTTGTAGTCCGTTGGCTGGAGGTTATATACCTCCTTTTTGGTCCTAGTGATTTCACTGTGCATCCATCTCCACCATATAGATTTATGTATGGTGACTCTGAGTGCTATTATTAGGGCTTTTAGTGACCTCTTCTAGTCACTTGTCCAAGTGTTCATTTGTTAAACTTTCCCTAAGCACCGAGGTTTTTATCTCTTTACTACTAGGAGAGCGACGAGTCATTCTGTGTTTCTTTTAAAAATAAACCGACAAACCAGCAGCTACACAAATGTATATGAAATGTCACACAATTGTATTGAGTGTGTACAGTACTTGCTTAAAGAAGCATATGAATAGGACTGTGGCTATTCTGAACACATGGCACATAAAGCTTGGCCCCCTGCAGATGCACTTACCAGAACTCCCTCCTACTGTCTCTGTACGTTCTCCCTACCTACCAATTAGACTGTAAGCTCCTCGGAGCAGGGACTCCTCTTCCTTAATGTCTAAAGCACTTATTCCCATGATCTGTTATTTATATTATCTGTTATTTATTGGATTACCACATGTATTACTGCTGTGAAGCGCTATGTACATTAATGGCGCTATATAAATAAAGACATACAATACAATACAATACAATACATGATGCAATTAATCACTGCATCATGTAACACTATGCAAAATATATGTAAAAATAAAATACACTATGAACAATGTCATCATAAAAATCAAATAGAAACTAAACAACATAAATACATCAATTAATCAATTTCCTAAACCAGTTACAATACAATACAAATCAATTATACAATTCCCTATTCAATTCCTAAAGCCAAACCATTGCAAAAATAATTCTAATTGAAAGTAACCACCATCATTCCAATCTAACTATTAAAAATAACCTGTAATTAAATACAAATTACATTATTCACACCAATGTATAAATAAAGCTATTAAATACATTAGACATACATGAAAAGAACATAAACATTAGCAAAACAATTAATTATTATCCCTGTATGTCTATCCATATAGATAGATATACATAACATACAGGGGCAATAATAGAGCATAAAAACCAATGCATTTACATCCAAAAATGTGCTGTGTTATAGTGAATATAAAGCGCTAACTCTACTAGTGTCCACTATCAATATACAGTGGATATTCTTAAATCAATTGATGCAGGAATATAACAAATACATGTACACACGTATATAATATTAAAGTGTATAAAAAATGATATAAAGACCCCCTGCTCGACCCAGCTGGTTAGGGACTGGTTCCACTGGTCCCTCAGGTTGTACAAGTCCGTGCGTGATCCAGGGGGAGCGTGGGAGAAAAGAATATAGAAAAATACAATATAAGTGCAGACAGTTTGATACTGGGTGAATTAAAGTGATTTTTATCTTGGCTCATGAGTGTTGCCTACTCACAAGATTTAAATAGGACACGGGCAGTTTAGACACAATGGTCTCAGTGGACTGGATCTGTGGATTCTGAGTATGATGCGGTCTTCACTCTCAGCCAGACAGCATATGTGTGGAGGGAAAGAGAGTATACATAGTGCAGACCAGTATGGTAAAAAGGTATAACTTTATAGAACTTTAAAAATGAACACTTACAATAAAAACATTAATTTCAGGCATGTATCACAATAATTGTGAGTGGAAGGAGGTGGACTGCAGATCTTAGGGCTCACCCGCCACCTTCGCTGCGCAGGGAGATCGGGAGCCCACCACCGGAAGTGACGCAGCGGGACTACACGGGAAGTGACGTATCGGAGTCACTCGAGTACCATCAGACGGCGTACTTCTGAAGTGGGGACACCGCAGCAGACACACACCAGGGAGATTGGAGCCTCCAGCATCCGAGTACCCGGGAAGGGACTGAGAAGGACCCTTCAGCGGAGCAGTTTCCCTCGCAGTGCCTGCGCAGCGAAGGTGGCGGGTGAGCCCTAAGATCTGCAGTCCACCTCCTTCCACTCACAATTATTGTGATACATGCCTGAAATTAATGTTTTTATTGTAAGTGTTCATTTTTAAAGTTCTATAAAGTTATACCTTTTTACCATACTGGTCTGCACTATGTATACTCTCTTTCCCTCCACACATATGCTGTCTGGCTGAGAGTGAAGACCGCATCATACTCAGAATCCACAGATCCAGTCCACTGAGACCATTGTGTCTAAACTGCCCGTGTCCTATTTAAATCTTGTGAGTAGGCAACACTCATGAGCCAAGATAAAAATCACTTTAATTCACCCAGTATCAAACTGTCTGCACTTATATTGTATTTTTCTATATTCTTTTCTCCTTTACATCCAAAAATCACATAGAATACACCCATTCAGTGTCCGTGAATGTATGTATATCCATAGGGACATAGATACATTCAGGGGCATTAAATGGGAATGAAAAAATAAAAGACATGAAAAAAAAAATCAAACAAACATGTAAAAGTAAAAATAATAAACTTTAATTTTGTTTACTTACCATTAGATGCCCACTCACCGAAATCCAGGTGACCCGGAAGCACTGGAATCAATCCAAATGTAACCATAAAATAATAAACCAATACAATACAATACACAACAGTGTCTTCTTTCTTCTATTTGTAATCCTTTACGGCAGTCTTGAAGAAGTCTTGGGCTTCTTTTCTTCTTTGGGGTCTTCTCCATCTTCTTCCATCTTCTTACACCACGCCCTTCTTTTCTTCTTAGGAGGGGAGGTGTTCCCTCCTCGGCGCCTGGCTTCAAAATGAGATAATATAGGCTTTTATAGGCCCTGATTGGGCCGTGAAAAACATGTGATTTGGGACCCCCGCACTCCCACAGGGACCCCCGCTTTTTGAGCCGGGGACCCACGAACCCCTGCGGGGTCAGCCGGGGACACCCGCCGGCCTGTTGTATGGGTTTTGCGCATGCAAGAATGTAAAGCAAGAAATTTTTGTAAGTCCAGCTTTTTTTGCGGCTACCTTGAGTTGACGTGTTTTCTTGAACGCAACTTTCGCGTATGCTAAGGTTGCGTAGTTTAGTGCATCCCGCTTAAGGGCACAATTTCACGCAAACAGGGTAACGAACAAGCAAAGTTGGACTTAGAAAAATTTCCAGAAAAAAGTCACTTTTAGAACGCAAAGTGCCTCTTTGCGTGGCTTAGTGAATCGTGTTCTAAGAGCAACATCACGTTCTAAGAGCACTTTGCGTTCTAAAAACGACTTATCGGAGCTTAGTGCATGACCCCCTGAGTGCTTTATTGTGAAAATTACCCTTCAAGTGCCCTTTTGAATAGGCAAGCGCTTGCTAAACTACTACAGTATTTACCGTATCACTTTTTGGTGCTCATTGGTATCAGTAACAATGGAGTTACCTAAAGCACATACTGTTAGTGTGGTGTTTATTGTCATTATTGTTCTCTACTTGTTTAAGAATTAAATGTACCATTCTATAGAAATGTACAGCAGATAAGAACCCCTTGGTCCATCTATTCTTCCCATGTTGCTATCTGTTCTAATGAATCTGCTGAAAGAAAACATTTAAGATAACTGTCAGCATACCTAGTGTGGTTTGTGGATAGTGGATTTTTTCCAATTTGGCCAATTTTGATTACATTTTGAAAGGATTTTGTAAATTTTACCAATTTTGCCATAATTTTGCTACTTTTCACCAGAATTTTGTGAAAATGGCAATAAGTAAAAGTCATGTAACCTTGCACATTGAATTTTTAAAGCTTGGTGATTTTTACAACATTTTTCATAAAGAAAATAGGACAATACTGTTCATTTACAGTACATGGTAGCAATTTCCTCCATTCTGAAATCCCTCAATTATAATGATACAGTACCTTGGAAAAGCATTTGAGAGAAATACTACATTAGGAGCAGTTGCACTGTCTTTAGCTTTACTGTAACGTTGCTGCTAATGCTGTTGTATCTGTAGCAGCAATGTACAGACACCATTTGAACTTAATGTATAACACTAATATGTCCCTGACAATATTTAACCTCTCCTTCATTTCTCTCTGTGTAGAGACTGTTGAAGGAGTGATTGGTGGAAAATATGTTTCTGTCTGTCTCACATAGTTGTTCTTATTAGTGAGACCATACATCTCTGTCACAGATACAACCTCTGGGCAGTCAGTAATTGTTCTGCAGAAGAGAATCTTGTATTTAACTTTTTTTAAACCTTTTTAAACCTCATATTCATAATTTCCAAATTTCAAATTCTGGTTATATTTTGGATTCTGATTTGTAATTTTAATTATCTTTCAAGAGACAAAACCCACAATTTTTAATTTTTACATTTTTATTTTTAACTAGCTGAGAGACCCGGCGTTGCCCGGGATGTAAATGCGTAATAGGTAGTATTATTTATAAATCGTGGAACAATAGGTGAGTATTTGTTGTAAAGGTTTGGGAGGGGGGGAGAAAGGGGAGCGGGGCGGGGGGGAGAAAGGGGAGCGGGCGGGGGGGGGAGAAAGGGGAGCGGGGGGGGGAGAAAGGGGAGCGGGGGGGGAGAAAGGGGAGCGGGGGGGAGAAAGGGGAGTGGGGGGGGAGAAAGGGGAGCGGGGGGAAAGGGGAGCGGGGGGAAAGGGGAGCGGGGGAAAGGGGAGTGGGGGGGGAAAGGGGAGCGGGGGGGGGGGGAAAGGGGAGCAGGGGGAAACGGGAGCGGGGGGGGGAAACGGGAGCGGGGGGGGAAGGGGAGCGGGGGGGGGAAAGGGGAGCGGGGGGGGGAAAGGGGAGCGGGGGAAGGGAAAGGGGAGCGGGGGACGGGGGAAAGGGGAGCGGGGGACGGGGGAAAGGGGAGCGGGAGACGGGGGAAAGGGGAGCGGGGGACGGGGGAAAGGGGAGCGGGGGACGGGGGAAAGGGGAGCGGGGGACGGGGGAAAGGGGAGCGGGGGAAAGGGAGACGGGGGAAAGGGGAGCAGGGGACGGGGGAAAGGGGAGTGGGGGGAAAGGGGAGTGGGGGGGGGGAAGGGGAGTGGGGGGGGTGGAGAGCAGTGGGCATATGTATTGTCATAATTTATGTATGGGCATTTCCCCCCCCTCCTTCGTGTGTCCGTCCCCCTGATGGTTCGGCTGGTGGCCCCCCCCCCCGTTCCCCGTGACTCTCCCCCCCCTGTGACTCCCCCCCCCCCATTCCCTGTGACTCGCGGCTCACCCCCCCCCCCCGTTCCCCGTGACTCGCACTTCCCCCCACCGGCGCCCGCTTGGTCCCCCGATGTGCCGTCCTGCTGAGTGAGGCGTGCAGGCGGTGGCAGGAAGCGCCCTGTGTGGGCCTGAGACTCGCGCTCCCCCCCCCCAGCGCCCGCTCGATGTGGCGTCCGGCTGAGCGGCCGTAGGAATCACCCTGTGTGGGCCTGAGGCTGAGGCGGCATGCGCAGTGGGCCTGAGGCTGAGGCGGGACGCGCAGTGGGCCTGAGGCTGAGGCGGGACGCGCAGTGGGCCTGAGGCTGAGGTGGGACGCGCAGTGGGCCTGAGGCTGAGGCGGGACGCGCAGTGGGCCTGAGGCTGAGGCGGGACGCGCAGTGGGCCTGAGGCTGAGGTGGGACGCGCAGTGGGCCTGAGGCTGAGGCGGGACGCGCAGTGGGCCTGAGGCTGAGGCGGGACGCACAGTGACTTACTTGAGCAGGTGGTAGCGCCGGGGAGGTAAGGGAACGGCTGCGGTAGGAGGGCCACGCTTCCCGTCCGGAGCCAGTGCAGGGCGGCGCACGTGATGGGGGGGGGGACGGACAGAGGGTGTGTGTGTGTGTGTGTGTATAGAGCTGCTGTGTTGTGTGTGTGTGTGTGTGTGTGTATAGAGCTGTTGTGTTGTGTGTGTGTGTGTGTGTGTGTGTGTGTGTGTGTATAGAGCTGCTGTGTTGTGTGTGTGTGTATAGAGCTGCTGTGTTGTGTGTGTGTGTGTGTGTGTGTATAGAGCTGCTGTGGTGTGTGTGTGTGTGTGTGTGTGTGTGTGTGTGTGTGTGTGTGTGTGTGTGTGTGGCCGTCACTCCGCCTCAGGCCAATGAGAGGTGTGCGGGGGCGGGCGGCCCAAGGGACCAATGAGATTTCCCCTAGGGACACCGGACAGGCAGGCAGGCATACAGTGCTTTCACTAATATAGTATAAGATTAATGATTATATGTAAATTAAGCAAATCAATATTTATCAAATCTTACAATCTTCTTATGGCATATTGAAGGCAACTATAAGAGTGTCAAAAAGTAGTATTTCTTATCAGAGGGTCAGATTCCTCTATACCCTTTGAATCCTCCAGCCTTTCCACCTAAAGCAAAATAATAGCACTGACACCAGTTTTGAATGTAAAACAGCTTTTATTAAAAAAAAATTAACCTTGCCAGCTAACATCAACATAAAACATTACACTGGAATTATAATGGAAACCACAATGCCATCCATTGGCAATAAAGCCAGTTGGCACGAAAAACGTATACATCCAAAGGTTAGCACAAGCCCACACTGCAAAGCTAAAGACATTGCAGTTCCAATCTAAAACAATACATTTCACCACATACTGTATGCCCTAGCCTAGCCGGCAAGAACACCATACAATAGCACACTTATCACATTATACACCAGTGGTGTGCAAAATGGGGGGTGCAAGATTATATTGGGGGGCGTGGGCGGTTGCAGAGGTCCTGCGCTCTTCCCCAAGGCATTTAAATTAAATGCTGTGTGACTGCGCTAGGCCTCTGCATCCTCTACTTATTGAGGTTCAGCCGGCTGTAGGACGTGTGACCATGGCAACGTGGCATCATGTGACATCACAGTTACCATGGTAACGTGATGTCACACGACCCCGCAGCATCATTGGATGCAACACGAGGTAAAGAGGGGAGCACATCAAAAGACGAGAGCAGACAGGGGGGGCACACCAAAATAAGTTTGTGCACCCCTGTTATATACAATAAATGATCTAACTCTATTTTTATGTATATATATATATATATATATATATATTATGGAGGGAAGGATGGGGAAACTGTTAGCCACATGCTTCTCTCTAAAATGGCTGACCCTACAGCATGTGTCCCTCCTAACTAGCCCCTAAACTTAAACCGTCAACCGAGTACCAATCGCACACAGGCTAAGGTCACGCATATAGTGCCGGCAACGCTGGCCAAAAACAAATACATTGCAGCCGCCGCGTGCGCTTATAGTAAGCGCTACAGGGCGGCAATGCGACGGAGCGACGGAGGGTCGCCAAATTTGGAGGCCGGGAATATTTGATTTTTCAAGGGCTGTGGCCTCATATGACAGCCCCTGAACAAATCAAATGCTCGGAAGCCCGCGACGCCGCAAAGCAAAATATAACTTTCGCTAGCGGCGACGGGTGACGTCACCCGTCGCGTCGCCGGTCGCGGGCACTAAATATCTTTTTTCAGTTACACTGAACTTTAATTTATGAGCATAAACTACTACAGTAGAGGGATGGAATGCAGTTTTAGTAGATAACTCCAGGTTAGAATGTAGAATACTCTGATGGTGGGGGGACATAAAGCAAAATATATTGTCAAGTTTCTGCAGGGTCAGTGTTTAGCTCCAGTTACAACTGGAGCGTTTCAACCTGACATGGCCACCTCCACTAACCTCTTGCTGACCTTGACAGATATGTAGAGCAATATTTTTCCAAGCATGCTTTCAAACAATTACTCTACTCTAAATGAGATGTAGTGAAGCATATCGTCCTTCATGTTACATGTCATAGCACAGCGTAGGCATAAAGCTGATAAGCTAGACCAGTATTATAGTTATTGGTGTTTGACACTGTTTGGTAAGGAAGAAATATTTTTTTTTCTATGGGGTGTGGATAAAACTTTAAAATCAGTGCATACATTGCAGTTTAGAACTACCACAGACATTTAATATTGTTACACTGGTTCTAATACAGTTTCAATCTGCATTTTTGTTTCTACCTAAAATGTTTAATGTTATTCATGTATACAGTGGTTTAGATCAAAGGTTCATTCAGACAATTTGAAATATAGGTACTGATCAATACACAACCAGAAACATTAATCATACATGTAGGTAATCATTGGGAGGAGTGCCTACAATTAAAAACAATCATTTGAAACATTCCTTATACTATACCTTCTGAATACAACAAAATAGGCACATTAAAATACAATGCAGTTGCCAAAAATAATTGTAGTTATTTTTAGGACCTGTTTTGTTTATAATGAGTACCTGGATCATACACCATTCTTTATATGAAGAGGTAAATATCTCACACAATGATGACATTGAAGTGCATACTTTTGTACTGGAATAAAAGCAGTGTATCCACTGTAAAAGTGATGAATAAAAAGTAATTTTAACACAGAACTACCCCAGCAAACATGATGTAAGTTAATTAACACGTTTGTGTTTCAGGTTCATTGTAAGTTACCAAGGTTAGTTGTTTGCCTAATAAATTGGCTGACCTCTATGCCCTTCCTATCAACAACTTTCCCTTACACTCCTCATTCTTCCTCCAAATCAATTCATCACAAGTTGTTGAAAAGTTATGGTATTTTGCAACTGTGCTTGTAAACTAGAGAAGATGTTATGCTTAACATGCATAATGAACTAAAAAAGAAAGGGAGTGTTGCCATTATCACCACCAGTGATAGAATGTTTTATATATATATTCTCACAAGTAATGAACATTTAAAAGTTTCTTTTGACTTGTAAAAAAAAGTCTCCCCTGGTGGTATGCTAGAAGGAAGTGAAGTCCATATCTGTGGAATGCATTATAGACACAGCACAATGCCTCTTTTGTCTCTCTGCTCTCTTGCTGCTCTGCTCATCTATGATTTTTCTTTATCCATTATTTTTGTCCCTACATTTGCCTTCTGGGATTTGACACATTTTCTTTCTTTCTCACTTTCTTTCTCTCTTTCTTTCTCACAGTAAGTATATGTTTCCTTCTACTTTCTCCCGGTCTCCACTTCTACATTTTGTACATTACTAGTCAAGTGGAGCTTTTATCAGCATACCTTTCAGCACTGGATGATGGAGAGACATCACTCAATTGCACTTTATAGATCAATATATAAGCAATCTCACAGCAATGCCTCAGTGGTCAGAATAAGGGATCAAATACCCATTTGTGTGAATGGTCAACATTTGCTAATGTTTCAGAATGTCAGCATGTACAAAGTGATTTTTATTTTTGCAAAGAATAGGTTACTTCATGAATTCCAGTAATATGCATTATTTTAAACTGTAAACATCCAGCAGTATACTTACTGGTAAAAAGTAAATAAATCTATATGCCGACAAATAACAAATATACCATAAAGAAAACTGAGTCAAAGCTTTTAAATTATAAAATTATAAAAGGATGACTTGGAAGAGAAACTTGTCCTTACATAAAAAAATGAATATGCTAAATGCTACAATCCCAAATCAAAATAATTGTTTCACGATAACAAGCATAAAATACTTAAATGCAAATATCATTTAGTTTTAGATTACTCTAATTTAGAATGTGTCACTCTAAGCTTTTATAAGTACGCAATACTTTTTGGAGAATTGTCTGTGACAAATCAAGCTTAATTAAGCCAAAAGCAAAATAAAACATATTTGACCTAGGTCATTTGTTATTTTCTTGTGACACACAAGAAAAACAGTCTATAATGTTGTTTGTTCCCAGTGGATTTGTATCGTAAATGGGAAAAGAAGGTTGTTTAGGAAAAGAACAAACATAGTATGAGTGATAATGGCGACAGAGGCCACGTTAATTATTTTAAAACTTCCATTTCCCAACAGTATCAAAATTCCACACAATAATTTTGCAGCTACTGTATGACATTTAACCTTTATGATCTAAAATGATATTGTGAATATTTCAAAAGTATGATTAAAACAGTTAAAATATTTTGTCGCTTAATTAGGTAATTGTTATTACTCCTGCTGGCAATATGGTGGGGTACCCAGTTATATTCTAAACTATCACAGTCATTGAATAGAACCTCGGCGTTATCAGTAGGTAAAATAACTTTCTATTAGTGACGGGCACATTTTTTTAGCAAATTTGGATCCGCAGCGGATCGTCCGGTTTCATTTGGTCTACGGATTTCAGCGGATCAATGGATGGTTGAATCCCCAGATTGGATTTACAAATCTGTCCACGGGTTATATCCAATGGCGGATTTTGATCAATCCGCACGAGCTGGAACTGCCCAAATCCGCAATATGGATTTTGTGGGTTTATATGAGCGAAAATCCGGGAAGCGGATTTGGGTGCATTCGCCCATCTCTACTTGCTATATATGTAGTATTACTGGAATAGAAGCACTCACACTTCTTGATGAGGTATACTGCCGTGGGTGAAATTACTGATAAAAATAAGAAAAACAGCAAATGTGGACTTCAATACATTCTTTAACAGTTTATTTGTGCAGTGATCAGTTTCGGTCACCGTTGTGGACCTTTCATTAGACCAGGGGTGCCTGCTCTCCCACACTGTTCGCACCCCCTGTTGCTCCTCTCTTACCTTTTGTCCGGTGTCATCTGACATCACAACATCATGTCACATTGTCATGGAAACGTGGCATCATATGAAGCCATATTGCCATGGCTGCGTGTCGCCAGAAGCCGCCGAAGACAAGGTAAGTGAGGCATACAGAGGCCACATGCGCTCCCCCCATATTTAATTTAAATGCTTTTGCCCCTGTCAGCGCCATGCCTCTACTCCCCCAGAAAGTTTTGCGTCCACGCCGGGGGGGTTTGCACCCTTCTCTAGGCAATTCTAGAACATAAATAAGACAACTATAAACCCTATCATTACCCAGTGTACCAAGAGTGAAACAGAAAAAAACCATTGTGACTGGCAGCAAATCTGGTGGTTATTAGGAGACAGCGTGTAAACATTTGGCTGATAACCCTAGTGTGCGCTTTACTACACTAAAAGGTGAACAACATTAAAAGATGCAATCCTTTGTAATCCATAAATAACTCAGTAAAGTATCTTTGCTTATACAGTAGCAACTGAATCCTCTGATCTTAACATATAGGAAATGTATCAGCAGTACAGTACATAGAAACATCTTGATATAAATGCCTTAGCAAAGCAAACAGAAAAGGCTCTGCAGAAAGGATACAGTTATTGATAAACAAGGTATTAAGGCAGAGAAAACAATGTAGCCAAACATTGTAACATGGACTATGTGATGTAGTTTTACGAACACAACAAAAAGATGTAGCATAAGATATCAGAGGTATTAACATATAAACACTGGTTTACAGTACACCCTGTAGTCTTTACTATGGCATATACTGTATTAGAAGATTCCCTTTTTCCTATTGCGGTCAATGTCCATGTCTAATTGTTGGTCCACAGAGACGTTGTATCAATAAAGTAATTTGTGTATAAACATGTATGTGTCAGTTGCATGATAGTCTTTTTGAATGATTCATAATTAGATATTTAGTCCAATTCCTTTATGCCAACATCCAAATGAATAAGTCCCATTACCATAGATTGTGATGGCAAAATAAAGTTACTGATGAGGTATATTAAAGAACGTGACACATCCAAAAGAGCTCAAGCATCAAGAAACACATTCCATAAATGACTGTGCTTGTTGCTTAGTATTTGTGATTCGCATTGGAGAGAGAGCTGAGACACAAATAGAGGTACAGAGGCTTAGGGGAAGGTCAATCATGCACACGTTAATGTACATGGAAGAACATAAACCAATTATACTCATACCCTGGCCCCTTCCCCTGCAATGTACTCACGCGCATCTGTGAAGAAATATATATGGTATCCAGCAGTGCCAGTTTTCATTTCTTCTGGTAACTTGGGACTAGTAATCTTTATTAAAGGAAACAGGGTAAAAGTTTTACAAAAATATTTAATAACACCTATACTTGATTGTTTTAAAAGGTGTCAATCAGCTATATTTCCACTGTTCCCTAGGAGGAACTACACTTTTAAAACTTGCTATTTCATTATATTGTCCATACTACAATTTGGAAAAAAACACAAAAGCAATGAATCTAAAGAATAACACTAAACAGTAACACTGAAGACAGAAGGAAGCATTTAGTTAGGTACAATGCCCCTTTAAAGTGGAATGGACATAATGTCAGGGTTGTGTTAGTCATTTGATTGTATTTCAGACAGGAGAGAGAGGTTTTATTGATTATCTAGTCAGGAAAGGATTAAGTTTGATACAAAGCTGAAAATCCTTGCTGAAAAAATGATACTTTTAAACAGATTAGGGATCTTATCTGCATTTCAGTCCTTCACCTACGACAGTCAGCCTTATCTGCATTGCTTTTTTACGTTTAAATGGATTAGGCCATTTTGGTAATGATTTTTTACTGAGACACCACATTTTGAAACACAAATAAATATTGGAGAAACATATTCATGCATATAATCACTTATTTATTTTCAATGGCATGATCAAATAATCCTGACATAACATGATAATGTTCTTTAAAGCAGCAATCTTCCCCAGAAGCATGTATGAGTTGAACTCATATAATGTTAGCATCTTGCCCCCTGAGCAGGTCCTGCTTATTTTCTTTGTTTTTTAAGTATTGATATAAATCATGAGTTCATGGGTTCTGTGGTTACCATGGTAACCATTAGACTGTACTGGGCTATGGGTAACACTTAATATTTCAAATGCTTATATCCCCTGAACAGAGCATCAACAAAAATTAAAACAGCATTTGAAAAGGCAAGAAGAGAACTCAAAGTAATTTTAAAGATAAAAGAAAATATAACAAAAATGGGGATCAGCCCAAACTGCTGTGTTAACAGGACCCTAGAATTGTTTCATTTATAATTTGGAAAGCATTCTCAATGAACTGTAATTGTGAAGTTGGAAATTAACTGGGGAATATGGAAGATGTGGTTCACATCCATTTTATTGGGTTTATATTTAATGTTTAAAAATGGGTGATGTTCCCAGCACTGAATGTTAATATAATGAAATGGCACTGGAATATGCCAAAATAATAAGTTTTATTGAAATAAGCATATACAGTATAGTACTGGATGGATGCTTAGACTATATGTAAACAATAGCTTGTTTGCTTATTTGGGCTTTGACTGAATAATGGCCCATATTTACTAGGTTTGCTATTCATTAAGATCCAGGCAGTGAATGAGCCAGATGGTGTTTTGCGGTGCTGGGTGATGTCCTGTGGAATAAACCTGCTTTAGTAAATATGGTCCAATATCTTTAAAGCAATCAAAGAGAACAAGTAATACAATATGGTTCTGACAAGTTTAACAAGACAATAAAAACATATTTTTCCCTCCTAGTTTGTAGTTAATTGGATGTATTATCTCTTGATTAAAGGTAAGTCTACAGAGACTCCCAGTAGTTATATGTGACCTTATAACAATGTTGTGAATTTAAAAATCTTACAACAATGCCAATAATGTTTTCACAAGCAATATTTGTGTAATGGTGAAATAGTTAATTTTATATGGAAGATTGAAATGTCTTGGCATTAAATGTATTCACTCTCCATGCAAAGCTGTTCATACAAAATAGTTGTTCAGATGAATTGCTTTTTTTTGTTTTCCTCCATCTTGCTAACGGATATTCTCTCCAACTTTGTTATCATTAGGAAACCAGGAGAGTCAAATTTTTGGACTGTGATGGATATTTCTTCTTGTACTATACCCAGTTTTTTGGTGTTTTGAATGAGTACACACTTTTAATTACATCACAGATTTGCTCTTTTTTCACACATTTTTTTTCCCGGAGATGAAGGCTGAAACGCGTAGAGTGTTCACTGACGGCAGTATACATGATTTCTACAGCGTGACCTTTGCTTCATGATGCAACTCCTGTGGACGATATGAGAGACTGCAATCTATGTTGGAATTACTCTCCCTTGGACTGACTCATACACAATTATGGACAGCTGAGTATCACTTTCTCTGCTGCTTTGAGTCCTCTCCCCTTTGTGGGATGTAGGCAAACGCTGGTTTGATTGAGCATCCAGTACTGGCTTTATTTTTATCCTATATAGCCATGTGTTTTGCCTTTTTGTCAGAATCCACAGGAATGTTTTGCACTCATGTTTTTTGATATTTTTATTATTTTTGATTATTGCTGCATAGGGTTTGAGTACTTTTCATCTTATTTTCCCCTGTGTCTCCCCCTTGGTTTAAGATATATTATTTGTTCTTATGTTCACTATTGTGTATATAAGTTTATTGATTGTATATAATTAAATTTTTTTTTTGGGGGGGGGGTTAGTTATATTATTTGTAACTAGGATCCTTAGGGGGTGTTGTAATCCTTTAGCTCATTTTTATCACCTCATATTTTTGAGAGGTATATTATTTGATACATTTAAGCTCTTGGTTTTACTTTCAGCGATATTAAATGCATTATTTTTCTAGTCACAGCTTTTTCATTTTTGTTATGCTGCCTACAGTGTGTTTATGTTTTTAATGTTAGTGTGTCTTATTGCTCGTTATTAAAATCATTTCCTTTTTCTATTTTGACTTAGAATCCAAGTCTTTTTTCTTTATATTAGATTAGTTTTTCTGTGGTATATTTAGAGTGCCATTTTGGGGATTGTCTCAGTCTTTTTGTGTGTTTATATATATATATATATATATATATATATATATAATATATATATATATATATATATATATATATATATATATATATATATATATATATATATATGTGTGTGTGGTACAGGTTGACTTTTTTCACTGTACTGCAGTTATACAGCCGCGGCCCCTTTTAACCTCCTACATACCCGTAAAAATGCGGGGATGTTCTCCGTTTGTCACAGAGTTTCCCACGCATCAGCCGCATTGACGAGACAGCGCTAATGGTGCATAACATTGAAAGCGCCCGCAGCGCCCAAAATGGCCGGAAACGGCCGCATGAGGTTAAAGGTTGCCACCACTGTAGCTTGCAAAGTGATGTTTCTCTTGTGAGGTATTGTAAAAGTTATATAAAAGATTGTTTTATGAATAACACTGTAACAGTAAGATGTCAGAATAAATTGTAAACTAGATATTCAGTGGATATTAACTTAATTATCTTAATTATATTCGTTAACAAATCGTTAATTTACATTTTTATTCATGTGAGTGATTGTGTAGGCAGGGCCCCGTGCACTGCTTTGCCCGGGGGCCCCTAATGTTGTTAAGATGGCCCTGTACATTGTGTCATATTTTTTGAGTTAACTGGAACCTCTGTAAGATCTTAGCTTTCCTTCAAAGGTCTCCAACCCATCTTCATTGGGTAATATACATTACAGGCATACCCCGCATTAACGTACGCAATGGGACCGGAGCATGTATGTAAAGTGAAAATGTACTTAAAGTGAAGCACTACCTTTTCCCACTTATCAATGCATGTACTGTCCTGCAATCATCATATATGTGCATAACTGATGTAAATAACGCATTTGTAACAGGCTCTATAGTCTCCCCGCTTGCGCACAGCTTCGGTACAGGTAGGGAGCCGGTATTGCTGTTCAGGACGTGCTGACAGGCGCATGCATGAGCTGCTGTTTGCCTATTGAGCGAGATGTACTTACTCGCGAGTGTACTTAAAGTGAGTGTCCTTAAACCGGGGCATGCCTGTATATATTTACAACAGTAATACATGTTACATAATGGGAATAAGCACTTCACACATAAAAGTAGACATTTAGGATAAGGAGTCCCTGCCCTGAAGAGCTTACAATCTAAGTGGTAAGTAGGGAGAATTTACAGAAACAGTTAAATGGTGTTATGGTAAGTGCGTCTGCGAGGGGTCAATATAAAAGCATATGATATGTATAGTACCAGGCAACAAAACTGCCCAAATGCTTAATTAAAAAGGTGTGTTTTAAGATGGGCCTTGAAGGTGAAGAGAGACCTCAGTTCTTAATGTTAGACATAGTCGTTGATATATTTCAATTGAATAATTTTGAAATATTCAAAAAAGCCTTTTCTCATTTATAGTCTTTATTTAATGAATACATGAGAAACTGTTTGCTTTGATTTGAAATGAAAAAAAATACTGACAAAGTTAGACAATTTGAACAGAAGAGCTGGAAGAGTTAATGCCGAAATGCTGAAGGTGAGAGAAGTTAAGGGGAAATAAGAAATTGGTTAAGGGCATAATGTAAAGGTTACATGATGTAAGGGTTAAATTAGAGAGATGATAAGGCTGAGTGATGAGTTGGAAAGTTCACAGAGAAATAAAAGATATGTGAGTAAAAAATTGTAACATGGGATGGAAGATAAGAGGTAATGGAATGATATTATTATGTAGACAGTTTAGAGTGAGCAGGTTAAGAAATATTGGCAAGTGCTGAATTAAAAGAAGCGATAAGCGTTAGGGGAACAGTTAGAAGGTTTGAAGAAAAGGGGTGACTAACATATTATTTTTGAAGGAAGGTAAGGTTTATAGAAGGATTTTTTTTCAATTGAAAGGGAAACTAGTTTAGATAAGGGTGGGATAGCTTAATAGGAGAGAGCACTACTCATTTAATGGAGGTTTATGATATTTAAAAGGAGATGGATTGTTGCAGCATATAGACCCGCAGAATAGAGATATGGAAACTTTTGAGAGAGTTCATTAAAGCTCATTATAGAGCCGTATGTCCCCTGCGTTAGTTAACAGCACTGTGTCAAAAACAGAGAATTAAGATGACTGATAGAAGGATTTAGAGTGAAAAATTTCCAGCTGATATAGTTTAGCCTTCAATAATTAATCTGGTAAAAAGGGAAAGAGCAGAAAAATAAATATCTTACTGGACAGTCATCCAAACTGACATGTCTTAATAATTTATTTCTGCAGTTTACAAGGTGGCTTTTATCTGCTTTATTTATATGTTTAAACCACATGTGCATACCAAAGTTGGCACATGTATTAATCATTTATCAAAGCCAGACCCATTCCTATTGTATGGAAGTTTGCAAAAATGGGTTCTATTTTAATTCATTTTAAGCTTATTTTCTGTTAGTCTCTAATATTTGTAAAACCAATATGTTTACTAATTATTAATATCATTAAACAATAGCAACATTTATTTATAAATAAGTATCCTAATTTTGAAACCCCTTCTTATTACTGCTCCTTTTATTTACTGAACTCCTGCCTACCTCCTTCAACTGACTTTTCACAATTCCCAAACGAATGCAAGAAGGTTAAATAAACAAAAAATAGCTTAATATGGTGATAGTAAGAGACCCATACTCAAAATTCCACTTCTTACTGTACAATCAGTTATACAGCACAATGTCAATTTGCATGCCTTCAAAAAAATGGATCCGTTGTGCTGTTATGTTTTGCCAGTAACAATCCTCTCCAGTGAGGCTCTTTTTTTAAATGAGACATCAATTATTCTATAAAAAAAACAAACAAACAATGAAGGCAGCTACACAAAAAGGTGAAAGCAAAATCTGCTAATAGGTTTCAAAGTTCAACTTAGTTAGCAGGGAAAGACATTAGGGACCCATGCAAGATCAAGAAGAAGCCTATCATACACATCTAATATTCTGTTGCATAATACATTTTACTCAGGAAAACAACGTTATTGAACATAAAAAATGAATTCCCTGTGTAATATACGGAGGTGAAACACACACACACACACACACACACACACACACACACACACACACACACACACACACACACACACACACACACACACACACACACACACACACACACACACACACACACGCAACCCCGGCTTTCACCATTATCACCCAGCACACAGCACTTCTACTGCAGCAAGGGATTCTGGGAAATGACATGCAAATGAGCACACAGTGCCACCTTTTGCTTCAAAACCATAAATATGGTTCCCTATAGGCTTAAGTTTGCTGCATGGTCACAGCTTTGAGCACAGCCAGGATTAATATGCATAGCCAGCAAACCCACCCACAGACAGACAGTCTATCTATATCTACAGTATATCTTTATATTGCATTCTGCACTAGAAAATATTGTATATGTTATGAGTTTTTCATTAAAAAAAAATCTCCTTCCAAATATAAACCTTGATAGGAGCAAAAATACCATAAAACATGATAAACAAACATGCTTATGTATACTCATATAATACAATTTAATATTATGTGTTCATTAATAAATATATTCAAACCTAAACTTAAACTTTACACTACAAGGTGTCAAAATAAAACCCCCAAAACCATCCCAAAAAGGATTCATGACAGATCTTCTCAGCAAGTTCCAATTGTACATGTAGGTAGCCGCTCTCTAAAGCAAGGCTCGTTCTTCTTTCATGGACACCTAAAAAAAATCCCCACAAACAGAGGTCCATTGTAAAGCCAATATTTATTGGTAAAACAATGCAGAGTGATAAAGAAATGCACTCAAAAACAGACAGAAAGATAGCACATGTATAATGATTAAGAAGAAAAAGAAAAAGAAACCTGGCGCCAAATAATCAATGGAAAGTCCTGTATTCCTCATGGGATCCGCACACTTGCTTGACAGGCCATGTAATGAAAAAAACACAAACAAACACAGATCATAGTGCAACACTGTAGGGTTAAACAGTTCTACACTATAAATCACATATAACAGTGAAAATCCTAGCGACAGTTAAAAATACTATTTATTAAAAGGAACTATGCCATAAAATGGTATTGACAAATACAAAGAACTGCAGGTCATCCGGGATAGAAAAATTGGAGCCCTACTTACAAGCAGCAAAACATAAACACACGTTGTTAGGAACGAGTCCTCTTGGCGCAGATGGTATCCTTGCAGAGTTGTTTCTCTGCTCCGCCGCGACTCAAGTCCAAAACCGCCCTTCAGGTATTCACCGGAACAGTGCCGGTGGCGGAGGCTAGTTAGTGGGGTCCACAGCTCTGCACCACGTCTGGCCGCTCTCTTCACTTCCTCCTCCGGTTTCACAGGATGTATCTGCGCGCCCGCGCGCGAGTGTGATTAATACTTGCCACCCAATGCTTCCCGAGTAATGGCCATCTGCCTTGTGTGTTTAAAAGTTCTTACTCAGCCTCTCCAGGGTTCCACGAGAGTGGGCGTTGATGTAAGCCACTGCATTGCTTGCTGGCCAGGAGGCACAGGAGCATTAATAGCCCTCCATTAACAGCACCTGTTTCCTGTTTTTTTTCATCCATTTCACCCTAGGACTTTGCTGACTTTTTCAAGACAAAGGTGAATTCCATTCATCAAGCCATCCCCTCTGTACCCTCCACATATTTTGTCCTTCTTTCTAACTCTCCTCCCGACTTCCTTGACTCTTTTTCTTTTGTCACAGAGGAAGACATGTCCCTGCTGATCTCTTCTTCTCATTCTAACACTTGCCCTCTTGGTTCCATTCCCTCCCATCTCCTCAAACCTCTTGCTCATACTCTAATATCTACACTCACACATATTTTAAATTCCTCCCTCAACTCTTCTACCTTTCCTACCTACCTCAAGGTCAATATACTGTAAGTACACATATAGGATAAAGTACCTGCCTTCTAAATATAGCATAGGTTGAACTTGATGGACATTTTTTCAACCTCATCTACTATATAACTATGTAACTATGCAACAATTATACCCTTGCTCAAAAACAAAAAGCTTGACCCTACCTGTCTCTCTTTGCTTTTTGCCTCTAAACTCCTTCACCGCCTTTTATTCTCTTGGTTGCTCAATTTTCTCACTTCCTATTCTCTCCAGGTTCCTCAATAATCTACCTTCCACACTGCTCAGTTACCTGAAACAGCCTTCACTAAAATAACTAATTACATCCATGTGGCCAAAGACAAAGATCATTAGACTCTGCTCGTATTGCTCAACCTCTCCACAGTCTATGTTACTGTGGACCACCCTCCTCTTCTTCACATTCTCTATAACCTCGGAATCAGTAACAAAGCTATCTCCTGGCTTTCCTGTTTCCTCTCCCATAGTACTTTCATTGTCTTGTTTGTTTAGACATCCTCCTCCTCTGTCAATCTTTCTGTGGGTGTACCCCAGGTGTCTGTCCTGGGATCTCTTCTCTTTAAACATTCTAGGTGAACTTATTACTATACATTTCTTGAGTTCATGTTGATGACACACAAATTTACTTTCAACCCCTGACCTTACACCTGCTGTACAAACCAAAGTCTCTAAATGTCTCTCCGCTATATCATCCTGGATGGCCCAAGACAGACTCAAACTTAACATGTCTAAATCGGAGATCCTCATACATCCTCTTAATCCTGCCCCTTCTACATTACTGTTGGCAGCACTATCATACATTCAGCGTCACAAGCATGCAGCCTAGGTTTCACATTTGACTCATCCCTCACATTGTCCTCTCACATTCACAATATAACTAAAATCTGTTATTGTTTCCTCTGTAACATTGCAAAGACGTATTTTCCTCGGCTTCATACTTCTAAAACTCTAAACCAAGCCCTTATTCTCTCCCATCTGATTATTTCAACATTCTTCTGTCTGGCCTTTTACCTTTCAATCTATCCTAAATGGTGCTGCTAGAATCACTCTGTCTCAACATCTCTCTTGCTGAAATCTCTCCCCTGACTTTGTATCTAATTCCGGATTACACACAAAATTCTCCTCCTCACTTTTAAGGCAATACTCTTCTGCCCCTCCTTAGGCCGTGTCCATGCTGAGCACGACTGCGCGAGCGATCAACCGCGCAGCACAATCAAACACATTGAGGTCTATGGGAACATCCACAGTGCTCGCGTGCACATGCACATGAGCGTCAGCACGGCTGTTTTTTCGCAAGATAACTTTGTCTTTGTCGTACGATGGACAGGTCACATGAGAGGTTTGCCTAATGAGTTTGAACCAGCTCTGTGACATCATTGGACATGCCTCCCCGGCGCAGGGATCTGTAGTCCACAGAGCTCAGCTGACAAGTGCGCGTGAGGCCATGCACTCCGTCGCGTGCGCCTGTACTATGGACTCAGCCTTACATCTCATTACTGTAGTAAATTCTTGCTATGCACCATCCCGACTCTTGTGCTCTTCTCAAGGATGTCTTCTCTCTACCCCTTTTGTATCTAAAGCCCTCTCCCACCTAAAAACCTTTCTCACACTCTGCCCCTTGCCTCTGGATACCCTTCCCCTCAATAACCGATTAGCACCCTCTCTGTCCACCTTTAAGACCCATGTAACATGTGACTGATCCCTGTTCAAAAATGTGCTTCTAATCCAGCAGTGTGGGGGTTAACTGCTGGTAGACAATTAACTAACACACCTGGCTGATTACAGGTATCAGAAAAAGCCTGCCTCTGAGACAGGAAGGGAGATTCTTCCTGAGCCCACACTTGAGCTGAACAAGGAAACAGACAGAGGAGAGGTTCCTGAGTCTCACAGGTGAGACTGACAGAGGGAACACAGATGTCTTGAGCCTGCCAAAAGAAACTGCACTCTGCCAGCAAGACACAGGGGACAATACTTCTAAACCTGGATCCTGACTTTGCCTTATCGCACAAGGGTGTGGACAAACCAGGAGAACAGAGAAGCCTTCCCCTACAGCTACCAGAGAGACAGATAAGCTTTACTTTCTAAGACTGTTGTATATCTGCACATATTAAAATATATGTTTGGGGCTGGGAAACATGCTATCTAAAGGGAGTTCTGGACTGCATATGTTTACCTAGAAATACTCCCAAGTGGAGCAGAAGCTTTGTTTAACCCCTTATTTTGCATACGTTTGATTTTCATGTGTTAAAGAAGCAGGCGCAATAAAAGCCTTATTTTAGTCTCCATTGCGTACCTTGCACACGTCTCTTACAACCCATCTTAAAACACACCTATTTAACGAAGCATATGGGTAGCTTTGTGGCTGATACTATACATCTCATATATCAACCTTGACCCCTTTGAGACGCACTTACCAGAACACCTTCCTACTGTCTCTGTATGTTCTTCCTACTTACCAGTTAGATTTTAAGCTCTTACAGGTCGGGACTCATTTTCCTGATGTTACTTTTATGCCTCGTATATATTTCCTAATGTTACTTTTATGTTCCCATTATGTGTTACATTATGATGTGTTATATTTTTATGTGACGTGTATTACTGTTGTGAAGCGCTATGTACATAGATGGTACTATATAAATAAAGATATACATGCATACTGTACATGCATTAAATTTAAAGGGACAAGTTATAAATATATGACTCAATATTTTTTTTTAATACATAACTAAACAGTTTGTTTTATACAAAGCAAAATACTTGTAGTAACATGTGTATGTTGTACAGGTGGTAATTTGTGTAATTTGTGAGAAGGCCAAATATTTTCAGCAGTCTTATTTTTTAATTAATAGGTCTATATAGATAACTGTTTTTGTATATGTACACATATGTTTTATCCAGGGGTTGAAGCAGCGAGAGAGAGTGAGAGCAGGCGTTTCACATTTTGAGGACTCTTACGGTTGGATACATATTCTTTTTGTTGCATCAATACTTCATTTATTTGCATTGGTCATTAGTGTATTTGTATTATTAACATCTTTTTTGACCCAGTCTGTTGGGGACACAGGGTAAGGGAAGTATCTTTGGTCCTATTAGACCTGAGGGAATGGGCCTGAGGAAACGGTCTCAACCCCAAAATGTTTTCCCCCTATATTCCTCCCCCATCCCTCTTGTCCCCCCTCCCCCACTTTCCCATTGTGGTTTTCCCTATCTTTTCCCCTTCCCCTGTATAGTTCTCCCACATTGTTTGCATTTATAGGGTAATTTTTGTACTTGTGTGATTTTCACTTGCATTGTTCCAAGTTATATATATTGTGCTTCTATTATTAAAACTTTTTTTCATTTTTGGCATATTCCCACATTTTATAGTATTCTATCAGTCATTGAGTGCTGGAACACATTTTTATATTTTGGTTATTGTTTTGGAGGAATTAGGGTCCTCTTTGTTCCTTGTGCACCCTGCATTTGGTTCATTTCTAATTTTGAGTGCTGTCTATCCCTTTTGTTACTTACATTTTGTCCCTTTACAATTTGATTATTTATACTGTTGCCATGGTTGATGGCTGGTTATATATAGTTCTTCTCACAGTAATCCATTAAATTCTGAAGAAGCGACAGCATCAGTCGCAAAACTTGTTAAGGAATTGGAGGACTGTTGACGCTCCAGTGATTCTTGGCCAGCACACAACGCAGCGGTTTATGTCAACGCCCACTCTCACGGAACCCAGAAGCAGCTGAATAAGAGCTCTGGGACACACAAGGCGGATGACCAGTACTCGGGCAGCAAGCATTAATCTTTACATATGTGATATCCTTCTGTCTGTTAGCTCATTTCTTTATCACTGCATCATTTTACCAGTAAATGTTGGCTTTACCATGGTATGCACCTCTCTTTGTTATATATATTGCATTCTACCTGAAAAACTTACCAATTCTACAGAAGTTAATTTAACAGTAATAATAATATCTATAATAGCTAAAGGAATATGGTAGTTTTTGTTGCAGATAGTTGGACACAGCTCTCTAAAGGGAATCAAATATGTAAACCATTTTTTTGGAACAGAGGCCTCCTCACTTAAAACAGTTACCAACTTTTAGTAAATAAAGCCTGAATTTGTTACTATATTTTAAAAAATCCTGCTCGTGAATTTCTTGTTGACCTTACACTTGCTTACCGGCTGCGGCCACGCTAGCGCTGAGCGTGCTGACTGCACCGTGCTTGCCGAGGTTACTTCTTGCAAAATAAATTCTGACGTCCCCACTCACGCGGCGCGCACTCGTGCGCAGGCACGTATGCTCTCCCAAGCTTGGTGCTTGGGGAGACACCTCAGTTTGATTTTTGAGCGCAGAGCAGGGTCACATGACCCTGCTCTATCTAATAGGGAGAGAAAGTGTGTTTTAATGTGCTGTCACTTTCAGCTCCATGGAGCAAACACAACATGGAATTTAGCGGAGAAAGGTGGAAGGGGGAGCAGAGAGAGGTGAAGGGGTGGAAGAGAGGTGGAAGGGGGGAGCGGAGAGAGGTGGAAGGGGGGATGGACACAGACACACACACAGACAGACACACAGAGACACATACAGATACAGACACAGAGACACACACAGATACAGACACACAGATACAGACACAGCCAAGATCCAGCCAATGACACGCCCCCTCCCTTAATAGCCACTCCCCCCACGCTCCTGCTCTAAAAATGTTGCCCACGCTCCTGCTCTAAAAATGTTGCAGGACAGCGAGCGCTCCTGCTTGGCGAGCTGGTGATGTCACCGCTCTCAAGCATGAGCGCGCTAAGCGGCAGCGTGGCCATAGCCTTAGATAAAAAGTGCAGGAAATGAGTGTAGGGATAGCCCTTCCCTTTCATGCACCCTCATCATTCCATTCACAGGTGTGCTGCAAGTTGAGCTGAATGGAGCCTTCACCCTTCCTATCTATTAAGAGCAAAATGGTTTACAATTAGACAGACACAATCTTAGCGAGCTCCAAACCCAGCCCCACAGTATTATATATGTATATATTTCATTGCACCAACTGGAGTGCTGCTGGGAAAGTGACCACAAATATACAACAGTAACCAAAAAAGCCCCGATGCACATACAATATGGAAAACTAATTGATTCAATTCTGTTTGTTTTTTTTTCTCTCATAAGTATTGGTCATATAGTTCAATCTTTTAGCCAAAACATATTAAGCCTGGAACCACGTCAAGGTTAGACTTACACTACCACATTTACACCGTGGCCTTTGTATTTCTGCGCAGTGCAGTGGAGGAAATACAAAGGACACCGTATAAAATTGATAGTGTAGGTACCTGCTGAAAAAGTCTACCTTGATGTGGTTGAAGTCTTAAAATGTTTGGGGCTGAAAATCATGTCATACTCTAGGTGCCATACTGTATAAATATAAAGGAATTATTAACATGGGGATGCTGTATGCAATGTACAGTCCCCTTTTCATAAAATAATTTCATTCTAGCAGTAATATCCGTGCATGAATCAAAAGCACATGGTGGTGGTAGGACTATTACGCTAAAATATTCATTGTTGAGACCTAAGAGGATTCTCCCAGCAATACACAAATTTGACAAGTTTAAGATAACTGTGTCTATTGGGATCTCATTAAGTATGATTTATATTGATGATTGACACATTTTATCTGGTATATCGTTTAAATGTATCTATCCCTTCTTGTTTTGACTAATACAAATCATGTTTTTGATTTGACTTCCCTCATTATGTTGCATGAGATATCATCTGAAACAATCCAATAACTTCAACATAAAATATATTATTCTTCTGGGTACTGCAATTAAATGTTATGAAAACTAATGCTGGCTACTCTATCAATGATTAGGGTTAAATATGTGAATAGCATTTTATAAAACTATATGTTCTGACTTTTTAAAAGTATATAGATAATTAATAATACATTAGACTTATGTTTATATGTACAGTCTAAATAGGATTAGGATTGCTATTTGTTTGGGGAATGGCAAAGTTGCTATTTTTTATTTCACAAGTACACATATAAAATAAATAAATAAACATAATATTGTGTTACGCTTACTTAGCCTGCAAAACAAACATTAATGTAAAAAAAATAGCTTATCGCTTAAAAGTCTTTTATATATACAATACAAATATATTGGTCATCACTAAATTGTTACTTACAGTACATGTTTACCAGAAATAACACAAGCAGACAGAGCTGAACAAAATCAGCTTTCCACTGCTCCAGAATTTTGAAATTGTCACTGACTTTACTATTGCAATTTATTTAATAACTCCCTTAGGGGCTAATTCAATATGAGTACAGTTTTCAGGCTGCTTCGGTGCATATTGAATCATCCCCTTAGTGCTGTTTTATTCTCAGTTTTGACTGTGAGGATTTTTTGGGCAGCCTATTTAAAACCCCTCTCAAAAAATTCTGCCACAAATAAGAAAAATCCACTGATCAAGCATCCATAAAAGTCAAAGAAATAACACCAGACTTTGCAAAAGCAAAAGTCTACACTGTAATTCTGCCAGAGGACATTTTCTACACAGCTCTACATGTAAATGTTGTGGGTAACTGCTGTAGATTTTGTGCTATTTATATTATATACAGTGAATAAAGCACCTGATTCAACATGTTCCAAAGTGACTAATCAAACCATATATTGAATTAGGCTGTAAGTGCTAATTCTGTAACCGATTGGACCTATGTCCTACCGGGTCACAAACACCTATTTTGTTGCACATTTGGCAAATGTAAAATTATATTTCAGTTGCACTTGTGTGCACTTATATACTAACCTCAAATCTCTTCATTTGCACCAACGGCATAAAAAAAAAATTTTTATCCATTGATTTGGGGCACAGAAATAGACTGCCCTTGACATACAGATATAACTTGCATGTACTAATGAGGAATATTTCTGAGCACCACAAAATCAATTAAAAGTGCATCAAAATCGTCAGCCAAGTTCAACTTGATGTAAACCATAAAAACACTCTTAATAGGAGTTACCAAGAATGAAGTTGCTGTGTATTTCCCCAAAAAATTATTTGACACAGCACTATTCCTTCATTACATAGATTACAAAATATACTATTTTAACATTATGGCTATTATAAATAATATTACACTAATAATTGATATTTATTAATAGTAGTTATAAATAAATACATGTCGTTCTATTTAAGTTGAAACTGTTTCAATCAGGTAAATGTGACACACAGAAATATATCAAATTAAAGCTTGATACAATGGGCCGATTTTGTGGGCAAAATGTTTCCTTTTGTTCATGCAATTAACACCAAATTAGTGAATTTTGATTAATCTTGTCATCACTCAGGAGCAGTTTTAAGTTCAACAATCATTCTTTATCTTCTCAAATTATTATTATTATTATTATTATTATTATTATTATTTAAATATAACAACTTATGATTGAAACTTGGTTCTTTCATCATTTCACATTTTCTGTTTCATTAAATAGAGCTAAATTGTGTTTCAACGTCTAATACTGAGAAACACTGGTAGTTTCAGTAGTGCTTTAGTTTAATAATTCCACAATAAAAATTAATGACCTACTTTGTCTGTATTCCTGTCTCTTGCTTTTCCCCATAAAGAGTGGTTGACTTTTGTTTATGCAGAGAACATAAATGTCTAACCCACACACTTGTAGGCTTTACGTTGTCTCCCCTCAACCCTCCCACTGTCCAATAAAAGCTGTAAAGTCCACATACCAGTAGATATAAGGGTACAGATGTTCCAGCTTATTGTCAGCAGTCATTCTGTTAATAGCATGGTGGATAAAGAAGTAAATAGTTTGTCAATTGACTCACTTATGAGGCTTAAGACACTTTAGCTCCTTTGGTTCTGGATGAGCAAGCAATAAGATGCATTATAGCTTGGCCCTCCAGCAAAGGGATTAAGTTATGTTACACCTTGCATTACATTTACCCACCATAACTTGTTAAATGTCTGGTTATAACTTGCATTGCAAACTTTATATCATATATACATATATACATACATACATACATACATACATACATACATACATACATACAAAAATAACTATTCCTGCGCTCCTACCAATTAGGCTAAGATAAAATAATAATCGCATGAAAAAGGGTATTTTGTTAAACCCTATGGCCAAAGCATTTGTAAGCCTGTAAGCCTGCATGCATGTATATATATATATATATATATATATATATATAATCAAAGACAACACAAAAATTAAGTAGCGCTAAAGAGGATATGATATAACCCTAATACATGATAAATTATAATAACATATTTAAAATATTAAAATAAATTAAAATTACCACAATTTAACCTAATAATATCTACAAACCATAACGTGATAGTGAAAAAAAAGACAAATCCAAATTGAATTGAATGTTCCACTCAAACAAAAAATCCAGAGAGAAATATAGTCCCAATAGAAGATCCAGGGAGCGTCTTTGCAGCTTTAAGGGGAGTGGTATAGCCAACCACTTTTGGAATCTATGAACAAAAAACAAACAAAAGCGCAAGCTCCATAGCACGTAACTGAGTAAAAAATAAGGTACATTTATTTAAAAAATCAGCAACCCATAAGAATGTGCACTTACAGGATTTTAAACAGAACCATTTGTGGGAGAGAAATCTCTATTGTGGTCATCTGCAGTGGTATGGTGAGTCCAAGGTTTGCAGAGTGGATGTAAACAGTCCAGGTTCACCATGAACTCCTATCCCGAATTGGCAGCAAGATATAAAAGCATCCAATGCCTGCACGTCCTTTGCTCCCTCATACAATGATTGCTAACACTTGAAATTACCGCCAGCCGGAGTGCAGGGAAGCCAGGGACTCCAAATACACCAACACAAACGCGATGACGTCACAGCTCTACGCGTTTCGTCACACTGCGGCGACTTCGTCAGGAATATTGTGATTGTCAAGGACAGCCAATTAAATAGGCTGGATCAAGTAAACCTATTTTCCCATTGGTACTAAGTTTCACCACAAATCGTATAACTCTAAAATTACTATAAATATCAACATTACAATGAATAACAACAAAAAAACATCAATAATTATGTTGTTCACATCATACAATGAAAATAGATAAAACTAAACAATTTAATTATTTATAAACTCAACTAACACAATGACATGTTAGAAAAAGCTGTCCCACTATTACCAATCTAAGTTTCATCAAATATGGAAAAATATATATATATATATACCAAATTAAAATTAAAGCCTTAACCTATAATTTTAGTTTCAAAAGATATTAATAGATCAATATATTAATTAGAATATAATAATATGAATATGTAAACAACCAAATACCACTTCACCATATAAAAATGAATGATAGAAAAATCTAAATAAAATTGAAAAAATATTAAAATCAACCTATTTAATTCCTAGTGTGATGAGAACAACATTCCCAAAACAATCTTTACATTATATGTACTAACAAAAATTATTAAATTAATAATTCACATAGTGCATTAATTAACATTATATCTAATTACATATAATAACAACAATTGTTACATTAAAAAATAACTAAAATTATAAAAAGATAAAGGAAAAAAAACTGGATTAACTATTACATAACACCTACTTTAAGGAAATATCAAATCATATAGAGGAATCCCCTCCAAAAACACAGAACCCCATCCTAGGATAGGGGGAGAGGAACCGAAGTAGCAACCAGAGCAGAAAGGCAGAGAACAGCAAGGCAGGAAACTAAACCAGTGTGCTAGTATCCAAGCACTCATCAAGACCCCTGGGAGAAAGTGTACCAAGTGAGTATATCCAAAAAGTCTCTCTCATACATAGTGTCTTAAATCTATCTCCCCCTAATAAGGTACTCGGAATACTCTCAATACCCATAATAACAAGTCCCTTGGGATCCTTTTGGTGTACTTGGGAAAAATGTCGAGGAACACTGTGTGCCAGCACTCCCTTAATGATGGAACGTCTGTGTTCCAGGAATCTTACACACAGTGCTCTTTTAGTGCGACCCACATATTGCAATTGACATGGACAAGATCAAACATAAACTATATATGTGGAGAGACAGTTGATTTAACTTTTTAATGTATATTCAGACTTGTTTGTAAATGAAGAGAAAGTATCAGACAGATGCAGATGTCCACACATTAGACATCTAGATCTGCCACACCTAATGTTTCCAGACACTAACTGTGAACCACTATTCTCAACTGAAGTATCACTAAGTCTACTTGGGGCCAAGATGTTCTTGATATTTAGACCCTTGCGGAAGACCAGTGGTGCCACAGTGGACAACTGACTGCTGAGGTGCGGATCTGAGAGCAACACTTTCCAGTGGCGATTGATAATTTGTCTAATTTTGTGGGAATAATCATTACATTTTGTAATAAACTTAACCCCACAGTTGTTTGTGTTGATATCTGCCAAAGGCATGGATTGTTTGCACTGTTTGAGCTTTGATTTAGCTAACAGATCCACACGTTCAACCGACCTGACCTTCTTGAATGCCTCCTGCACCAGAGACATATCATACCCCTTTTGTTTGAAATTGTCACAGCTGTGTGTGCATACATATAGCACAGTATGTACAGACATGGTCTTTAACGCTCATGGGAAGGGAGTTCACTTGTGTCAGTAATGACTCATAAAATTTCGATCTCTGTTTAGGCCACCATTAAGTGTCCCGAACAGTTGCATAAATTTGTATTCATGCAACCGTCTCTCTTTCGGTGTTTTAAGATTACCTTTGAGTATGGCAACCCTCAGATCGTTCATCTTATGGCCAGAGTCAGAGAAATGTTCGCCGACAGGACTGTCTCTTGTTTCGCGTGTGATGCTGTGGCGATGCTGGTTCATTCTCTTGTTTAGCCCCTGTCCCGTCTCACCTATGTAGTAGCAGCCTCCTGGGCATTTCATGCACATGATGAGGTACACGACATTGCTGGAGTA